>NC_064752.1:30106987-30412362 GCF_011397635.1 Epinephelus fuscoguttatus
AGCCCAGATTTTCGCTGGCACTAGCTGGCTCCTGCTCAAACTACAGATTGTATTTCCACATTTTGGTATGCACGCCACAATGGACACAAAGAGCATAGAAGCGGGTCTCTCTCTCCCGCTCTAACTCAGACCAGTGGTATACTGGGCAGTACTGATCAAATGTAAACCAAAATTCTGTTACTGTATTGCCTATTTCTTGCCTAACATGTCTTGAGAAACATATTTTAGTGCACTGTTTGGATGTAATATGAGAATTTGGCAACAGAAAGTGGGTGCCATATTGTTTTCTGCACTGTAAAAACAGAGGCTGAAAGTACTGAGCTCAGACAGTAAAACTAATCAATGCTGCTCAAATATGAACCAAGGTTCTTTCACTGCATTGCGTCTTTTTTACCTAAAATATTTTCCAAAAACATATTTTAGCTTACCGTTTAACTGCAATTTGTTACAAACTGATTGCCATACTGTTTCCTGTGTCAAAATGGCCTAGCTCACATTACGTCATCCACCACTGTGAGAGTTTACTGGTGCTAATAAATGGGTGAAATCTGACAGTGAATCACCAGAGATGGAGCTGTTCTTCCAGCGCTGTGTTCAGGTCCAGTTGGTCAGCGAGCAGAGTCCCATTGTGTACCGCCTAATCCTAAACCACATCGCTTGATGACAGCCATCATGGACACAACTTAGCTCCAAAGGACAACACATAAACCACTTACTCTATATATAGTGAGTCGCTTAAGAAGGGCAATTAAGCCTATTCCCATTACTTGTGCGATAACACGTATACCCATCCTCACCTGATAACCTAAACAGCCTGATTCTTTATAGATTAATGACTTGTCTCCAGCTAATGTATTTTTATCACAAGGTCATGAGTGATGTATTATCAGTTAATGAGAAATACAGAAATGTGTGGTGTGAGAGAGGCGGGGAGGGGGTAAACACACACACTGAGAGACACACTCATTTGACCTTTCAGAAGGGTTTTTTTTCTGGCCTGCGGTGAGTTGTCCTGCAGTGATAAGAATAATGGTTTTGGCGCCATGGCCCGGGGAGACCGACCTCCCATTCCCTCCTGGTAGATAGTTGAGCAGAAGACATTCAGCCTCTCCTATTGTGCTTCTTACATCTGCAGCAGACAATGAGGCTTAGTACTGCCCACTTAAGAGACAGCAGTATGCTGGTATTAAGGACCACTGCAGATGTCTCTGATAACCATCACCAGGCGACTTATATAGGATGAGTATGGAAGGGCAGAGTGGTGGAGGACACTTGCATTAGATTATTTACAAATCATCCAACAGTAAAAAGCTTCTGCAGCCCTAAAATACAAAGAGAACATTCACAGGACATAATATTGTAGGGTTTGTCTGATGGGTTGAATTTCTCTGTGGAGTACAGTGCAAAAACAGCACAGCTTGAGTCCACTGATATTCTTCATTTTTTCATTTCACTTTAGGTTGCTTCTCTTGAAGCAGCGAATAAGTGCGAAAGGGTCCTCGTTGAAATCCTCCCATCGCTATCTCTGTGATCTCAGCATTTACACAGTGTTAGGCAGTGGGGGACATCAAACACTTTAAAGAGGAAAAGTGGAAAATGTTAGGTGCAAATGTATTAGTCATGTTTTTAATTGATTTTTCTGGAACAGGCCAGGGTGACTTCAAAGCAAATAGCTGTTGAAAGAAACTCAGATTTGTTGCTTTTAAGGGAGGGCTGCGCTCTGGAGGGCTCTTTTTTTAAATTCAAGTACCTACGCATATCTCAAACTGGGATTGTGTAAAGGCTGGTTACACAGGCTTAAAAATTTTAGCTACAGTATGGTGTTACACACATTATGATAAAAGCCAGCTTACAAATATTATCTGCTGCTACTGACAATGCATTTACTACACAGGTGTACACAGTATGTGACTTTGACTTAAAACTACACCAGGAGATAAACAAACTAAACAAGGGTGACCATATTTTCAAACCCTAAGCTAGGACCCTTAAGTGTATTGCATGTTGTTGCACACACACACACATGAATGCCCTTATGCACCCATACACCATAGGCATTTGCAGGATCAGGGACAGCCATTTCAGCGCTAAACACCCCCACCAAGCACACCTTTCAACACCTTGAGCGCCATAAATGACACTGCCGGGTACTTTGCAATGAAAGGAGTGACACCATGTTCACACTGGTTGCGGAAAGAGCCCTGATATGTCACACAGCTGCCCGTCAGCAGTCGCCTGGCCATACATATCTGAAGGACATTTCTCTGCTTTTGCTCCTCTGTGTCTGCTTCTCTGCTTTTCTAATCACACGTAGACCTCTGTCTCTTTGTGTGTATGTGTGTGTGTGTGTGTGTGTGTGTGTGTGTGTGTGTGTGTGCGCGCCCGCCTCTCTCGGTCTCTGTTTAGACACAACTGACAAATATGTGGAAGCACCGGATGCACAGTTTATCATTCATCACAATAAGGTCATTCATGTATTATCTGATATAAACTTTACATTATTCATAGTAGATTATCAGTGTGTTTTCTCTCCAGTTTTGCTCGCATAAAAAATAGACCAATAGGCCAAAACTATTGCTGCAGATCGCGAGCCGGCTGTGGAGCTCAGCACCTGTGTGAACAGCCCAACTGGTTAACATGGGCATAGAAAGAAAGCTGGCAGCGCTCCATGGAAAATCTGAACGCTTCGCAGCGCTTGTACATCCAATATGAATGTGGCGAAAGCCCCCTGCTTCGCTGTAGAAAGGCCCGCCTTTCTCTTCGGCATGACAGCAGGTTCTGTCAGAAAGAGCTGGAAGTGCCATAGCTCAACACTTTGATTGATACACATACAGACAAGTCAGTGTAGAATTCAGACTTATGGTGCCTTGTGTATATGTTTTTATACCAGACGAGGTAATAATGAGTGGGACGGAACATAAGAAACATCTGTGTAAGCATTGAAAATGTATTAAACACGAGGACATTTTAGTTTTAGTTTAGTTTTACATTTTTTTGTCCAAATTTGGGAAACTTGAAACCAAGACAGTCCCAGACAAACTGGGACATCTAGTTTCTGTAACATAAACCCCAGAGAGTTAGCAACTAGCTGGTGTAACATTGTAACTAGTGTAACATTTAGCAGCTTAAGAGCCTGAGATTTCCCTCAGGGGTTGATGAGGTCTAAAACGGCTAAATAAAGATTGAATATTGGACTTACATTCCTCACTTGTCCAGAAACACGGCTCCAAATAAATGATAATGTTTCTCCATGTCTTCTGGATGTATAAATTGGCAACCATTCTCCAACCCAGTCACCATATCTACTTTATATAAGCTAGTTTCCTGCCCCGGGTGGCCCATAAAGAAAATCAATAAAATAGCTTTAACAGTGTAGATTCTTTACTTATTGATATTGAAGGCTTACTTTAATTATTCATGGAAGTCATTTCTTATTCCTTCCTATAGTTTGATTTTTTTCCTTTATTTGCTACTTTCCTTTACTACTTACTAGCTTGTTCTTTGAAATCTTTGCAGCATCCATTTCATTGGTGTATGTGTACACAAACACCTCTAACTCTACTTAAGTGGGTCTGACACTTCATGTGAAAGGTTTCCTGTTCGGGTCTTGAGCCGTGTGCATTGATTCCTGTTTTGACTTTAGCACTGTGGCTTATGGCTGAAGGCTACTAGTTGCAGAAGCAATTATCTTCATAATGACAACATCAGCACCCGGCTCACAACAATCTGTCCCTGTAGTCCATGTGACTGTGCTCTTCAGATGAACATCGTCTGCTTTGGGGGCTTGGTCCTCTGGAGGAACCAACCTAAACCCACTTGTGTGTGCTGGTTGACAATAATGAGATCAATTACTTTCATCACTTACTTGGCTGATCAGCAGAATGACCTTTTCAGCTTCAGATGGCAGGAATCGAACAGAACAATTACTTCAACACCAGTTTGGCTGCATGTTTCCATCTCGGAGTCTCCCTCCTGAGATCACAGGAGTGCAAAGTGGCCATCTGGGTGAAAGATCATCTTTAAACAGCAAGTACATACCCAAATGAAGTGCAAAAAGAGACGCAGCGTGGCAATTATGGGTTTGTGATAGCAGTCGGTGTAGCTGACCTCTGAGATGGCCTTGATCTCCTCTTAGGGAGAAAACGGATGAGTTTTGTCCCTGGTCTCGGGGCCTGGAGACTAATGGCTGGCCCTGGCCTATCGCTTGCCCCTCGGGGCTTGGGAGTACCGACAGGATTAGAGAGAAATGGATGAGAGCAACGGATAATGAAGGAGATCTGTCTTAAGTCTAATCATTGGCTTTAGAAGACTGGAGAGAGGGAGGGAGTGAGAGAAGATAAGAGGTGCGTTCCTTGTTGTGATTACACCTTTTATCACGATTGAACATCCACTAGGTTCCCATTGTAAGCTGCTCAGTATGCTGTTTTACTCAGTTAAGGCAAACACGCCATTCATGTGGTGAAAGTAGTGTAGTTTCAGCGGACTCGGATAAGACACCTCATTATTGAGACGCAGTGATACACCTTTTATCACAAGAATTTAGTGTTGCCGTTTCCTCTGGCCTCCATTCCCTTAAATTAGTCTGTCAGCTATAACAGATATCTCTGTTCCTCTCTAAGTGTATATTTGTAATGCTAATTAGGCCAATTGTAGGGAATCAAATCAAGATGCTGAACACAGCAGCTAAACAATCACCAGGGAAAGATGCAAACACTTTTATGCAAATAACACAAGAAGAGGGGAAAAAGATGGAGAGAAGAATAAGGGAGAACCAGAGAGAAGAAAGGCTGCACACACAGTCAGTGAGCGAGGGTGATGGAGAGTGAGAGCTGAGAGGGAGAGAGATAAAATGAGACAACGTAAGAGGAGAGAGGGGGGGAGAAAATTAAAAGCTGATTACCTTGTGAGTGAGTCTTCGGTTTCTCTGAGGATGGGGAGGAGGGGCTGAGGGAGGAAGCCTGTTTTTAGTCTTATAGTATTTATTAAGGCCAGTCTCGGGGGTAATCAAGAGCAGCTAAAAATAACCAGCTAAGAGGTACTGCAGTCATAAACACTGGACACAGGCTCGGTGGTGCCTTATGTACTGTAACTGGACTCATTTGCTCAGCCAGCGAAACATCTCTGCACTGTGTCAGTTAATATGATGAAAGCGTTACCATTATCTGAAACCTGAAGTTTGTTCTCTACATAGTGTGTGCAGACGGAGCAGTGTGATTCACATTAGGAGAAAAAAAGAAATACTTACTGGGGAATAATGGGTTTTCATTACAGTCATTATACGGTTGAGTGAGAGTCACAGATACAACCCCCCTTTGTCCCATGATCCTTGCCCCCTAGTTTGCTCACATTCCCACTCTTTGTCACTTGGCCCAGCTGAGGCCCCATCACCTCGCTTTGGGCTATGTGAAATGATTATATTGTACTGGGAGATAACAGACAGTGTGTAGCCTTGAGGCAGTTTCTTCGCTTCACCTCCTTAAAAAAGATATTGCTGTGATAAAGCGCGGCTCCTTCTCTGCTCACGTTAAATCGAAGGGGAAGCCTTGAAGGCAAGGTCTGGTGAGTGGGAGCCAGATGAAAGAAATAAAAGAAAGAATCAGTTGATATGTTTGTGCAGCTTGCTGTGTTTCAAAAAGGAACGTTTCTCATTACCATAAGACTGTGGCATGGGCCACCAGCTCAATTGGGGGAATTTTCAAGGCGTTGTTTCCTGCCTTGATGTGAGTTTTGTGCAGACGGTGGACTGATTGGGAGCCAGGTTTCACTGACTTGGCGCGGTCTGAAATTAGTGGGTAGCTGCTGTTGACATGGTCAGCCAAAAGGCAGGCAAAAAAAAGTTCAAGGATAGTGGGTGTTTGTTAAAGTTTGCAACAATGTTAACCTGAGAAGTTTAACAGCATCATGTGTGCAGTATTTTTAGTTTGCTGAAATTATTCTCTTCTTGAAAGTTTAGTGTTTAGTCAACATGTCAGCCCACACGTCTCTCCCTTACTTCCATGTCATCATAAGAATGAAAAAGAAAGTCTCTTAAAGGAATACTTCACCCACAAAAAACTGTTTGCAAATCACTTCTTCACGCTGTGTTAACTTGAGTTCTTAAAGAAAATGTTGTTTTTCTCGCATGCATCCATGGAAAATGGCAAACGTATTAATTAATTGATTAATTGGGGGCAAAACCACATTATAACATCCATTTACAAACTCTCAAACAACTCGCGCAGTATATTCAAGTCTCATTTATCCAGTCGTATAGTCAGTACATTCCAAACACACACATTTTTACTGTAACCTTTCACTTACACTTCAGTTTTGAATACTTAAAGTTTTAGTGAAAATACATGTGTTGGGGAAGTACTGAGCATATGACTGGATAAATGACACTTGGATGATACTGTGCGAGTTGTGTGACAGTTTCTAAACAGATGTTTTGATATAGATTTGTGGTCCCAAATCAATCAATTCTTTGTATGTAGTGTGTGAATGGGGCATAGTGCATGTGTGTACTGGTGTGGTGGAAGTCCCTGCATTTTTGTTGCTTCTTCTGTAGGTATTTTCTAAATTGTTTGGAGAGTCAGTGGTCCCATGTGTCCCAGGACTACATGCAGTATGATAACAAACACTCACTTTTCAGCAGTTTGGACGATTTTGGAATTTTTTAGATTTGTCCTAAGACAGGTCATAAAAATGTCCACCAAAGAAAATTTTAAATTCCATTCACAAGCATAAATGCATTGACATAAACTTAAGACACATATACTGCCATTTATTACTATTATTATAAGTCATATTTCTATTATTATATACATTGTTGCTATGAATCTCTGTCTCTCTCCCCATCTATGTGTCATTTGTCATATGGATTGTCTATACTGTAATTTTATTCTGTACATGCAGCATCTATTGCATGTCTGTCTGTCCTGGGAGAGGGATCCCTCCTTAGTTGCTCTTCCTGAGGTTTCTTCCATTATTTTCAGTTAAAGGTTTTGTTTTAGGCATTTTGAATGGAATAAATGTATATGTTCACCATTTCCCATTGAGGTATGCAAGAAAAGTACTAACTGACTGATATACAAATGGTCATTTTGTGGGTGATGCATTCCTTTAACGTGGACCTTTGGATGTTTTGTCTGCTGAACAACCTGAATGAGGTCACACAGGGACAGATATTTTCTTAGGACTTGTTTGTTGAGGTCACCAGAACTTTAAAAAGGGTTAATCCTGGCACACCTGAGGGTTGCACGTATTGAGACACACTGGTGCCCCCTAGCTGCGGTATGCTTAGAAGATAACAGATTCACAAACAAAGCCCCACACACACACTACACACACACATCCACACAGAGAGGAGAAAAGCTCCTGGGCTGAATGGTGGTGTATTAATCACACTGACGCCTGGCACTGCGATCTGTGACCCAGTCTTTTAATTGCATCCGCTCTGCTTTGCTCCCACTCTCCCTCTTTATCTTGCCTCTTTCCCCTTTCTCATTCCTCAAGCCTCCTCATGCCCGTGCCCATGAGAGGAGGCTAATGCAGAGATAAGAGGGAGGGCCAGGGATGTGCAAAACCCAAACGCTCACAAGGCAGCGAACACTGAAAGTCGCGCTATAACGTGGAGCAAAGCTTTACTATGTAATGAGATGATGTGCATTTGAGGTGGTGTGCAGAGAAAAATAAATATCTTTGAGGAAATCTTCACAATCCATGGAAATACAACCCTTGAAAGCCCCCACACAGAGCTCGTGGCCCACACAACATCCTGTATGAGTGTGGTTACATTACAGACATTCTACAGTAGTCTACAGTATAAAGACTCTTTTACAGCTGTTCCCTCCACATACCTGCAGAATGAGGGAGGTGAGAGAAGGAAAACACAGGTGTGATAGGGTGGAGGGGGGCGGCGGGGTCGTGGGTGGATGTTGGCCATATAGACATAACAATACACTAACAATGTGACAGGGTTTGCGTTCAGCACCATAACTGCAGCAGCGCCAGATAACAAGCGTGTGGTGTTTAAAAAGTGAAACATGAACACTGACACACACAAATGCAGGTTGACAGCACCTTCTCTCCCACACACACACACACACACACACACACACCTATGAGAACGCAGGGAGTCAATGACACCCATACCCATTTATGCATCAGCTGTAATAATCCCATATGCAAAGAACCGGTGTCACACACTCCCACTCTAATGTCCCTCTTCTCTGACTCCCTTTCTCTCTCTGTATCTCTCCGTCTCACTCTGGGTCCCTCGCACGCATAAGCACACACAGTGACACACACACACGCACACTTGAGTCGCAGTGGTTTCCTTTTGTGAGAGCGAGCTGTCAGAGGGAACTGTGTGGGCTTTTGTTAAAACAGAGAACTGCAGAGGCAGAGAAATTCATTTCCAACTGCGGCAAAAAAAAAGCCTTTTCAGGAAAGTCACATTGTACCTGCAGTGTTTTAAAAACAGCAGCATGTAAATTGAATTAGTTATAAGCATTCCTGTGGGGGCTCAGTGGGCTGGATTTCAAAAGAGTTTTCAAGGGTTGTGGATGTACTGCATGGGGTGCCTCAGACTACAGATTCACAAGACGGTGCACTTTAGTAGTGATAAATCACGACACCTGAAAATAGATTTTTACATTTTTACTTGCCAATCACGCCCGCCTCACTGCAGTTACTTCACCGCCCACTGAAAGGTGTAAACTTCTCTCATTTCTTTTGCCTCTTGTAGGAGGAAAGAATATTACACCTCAAATGTCTCCTGAGTAGCTGCTATAATGTCACTGTCAGGTGAAACCCTTGTACCTTTAGTCTTTCTTCATGTTTAGACTTACACTGGAGGATTACATGCACTTTTGTGGAACATTTTAGTTCATCAAAACCTTTTTGTTCCCCAATGAGAACATTTTAAAAATGCTTGGCAGCCAAGCTGAAAACAAGGCTGTTTCTCTCAGGTCCTGAAAAGCTGACATTTTGGATAAAGTGCAGATTTTTCCACAGGACTCTGAATTTTTAAGTCCATTGCTATCAGCAGTGAATTCTTGTGTGGAAGTCAAGGAGCTTATCTTTTAGTTTGCCAATTAAACTTTTGTAATTTGTTTCCCAGAGCCACACTTGATACAGTTTATCATTAAAACAATACTTCAGTTTATTGTTAGTGACACTGCTTATCGGTGTACTTAAAAATGAATACTTGAGCATCTTAGCATTTCAATCACTGCTCCATTTATTTTCTTAAAGGAATACTTTGCTGATTTTACAGCTTTGTATCATAATAATGTGGATAATATGTGTAAATGAACTGTGGTAGACTTTCTGCCACCTTACCATCGATCAGATCTCCCTGCTCATCTCCCAGCTCAAATCACATCATCTAGCTGATTTTCACTGGATCTAGGGCTACTGCTCAAACTACAGATTGTAATTCCTTATTTTGTTGTGCCCGTCACCATGGAAACTAGGAATATAGAAGCAGACCAAAAGTTTATCAGACCAAAGTCAGACCAAACTGTAAAACTAAGCAGCGCTGATCTAATATAAACCAGGATTCTGTCACTGCATTGTCTGATTCATGCCTAAAGAAACATATTTTAGTGCACTGTTTGGATGTGAACAGGAAGTGGGCACCATACTGCTTCTTGCATAGTGAAAATCAGAGGCTAAAAAAACTGGGATCAAACGGTAAAACTGAGCAGTGTTGATCAATCATGAACAAAGAGTCTGTTGCTGTGTTGCCTATTTTTGCCTCAAATGTTTTCAGAAACATATTTTAGCTTACTGTTTAACTGTCATTCAAGATTGTTTGTTACCAGCCGGCTCCCATTTTGGAGCTCCCACCAGCAGGAGCGTTTACTGGTTTGGTGCGGTACATTCTGGTAGTTGTAGGTTTTCAGCCTCTTGAGCAAAAGCAAATGCCGCAGCCTTTTTTCATCGTTTTTTTCTGGTCACGTAGCACCAATTTCAGAATTATTTGTGTCTTTTCACTACACAGACAGCCCAGTTTGTGAAATTCTTCTTACATGCTTCTTTAAAACTGGTCAGTGATTTTAGATTTTTCATTTCAATGAGTCATAGTCGTTTTACAAAATGAAAACTACAATTCAAAATGGGCAACAAATGAGGATCTATCAGATTGCTTGCAACCTGCACACACAATTGCAATGACACTGAAGTCACCCTGAGGCTTTGCAGTGCTCCTTACAGCTTCTTACAAACAGTATGTTGAGTATTTTAGCTGTGTTCGTTTACTCGTCAGTGGGCTCTGAGCCGCTGTCTATCATAGCATCAGCCTCGCAAAAATACTGTTATTTGCAAATTGAGTGGGTGGTGTTGATTTTCCCGTTGGCTTGAGGAAAGCAGCAGGGTACCAGAGGGAATGTTTACTTAGCACTGTGCCACAACTGTGACGAACAGCACCTCAACAAAAGGAGATCCATATGCTCAGTCTGGACCTATCTACCCGACTCCATAGCAAGTGTGTCTCAATGACACTTTACTTAAAATTCTCTTTACAACTGTGTCAGCTGCATAAAGGGGGATATTTAATGTCCCACATCAACCCATTTTTGTACATTGTGTTTGCTGTCGGGTGTCTATTTTTAGCTGTTGCAGCTGATATCATAATCTTTATTTATACACCTTTCAAATGACAAAAACAAAGCACTTCATTAAAAAACAGATCAAATGAGCGGTAGAGGCAATAAATACAAGGTGAGACATGCAGGATAAAAGCAAAAATCATAAAAGGGAGGCTAAGAACAGTAATAAAGGTTGTTACATAAAACCAGGTCTATAAAAAGATCCACCAAAGTCTTAAAAATGATCTGCAAAACTACATAATCCTTTCAAAAACCAGCTAACAAGTGCTAAAAAAAAATTCTGACGTGATCTTGACCTTTGGTGTGATGTCTTCTTTGCACCTCTTTCAGGTCTTTTTTGCCATTCTCTCAGCTCACTTTAACTATGGTAATAACTGACACACCAGGGTGCCCCTTCTTTTATAGGCCGTTGGCTCAGACCGGCTGCCCCGGTTTGAGTCTGGGAGAAAGTGCCCTGGTCTGCAGGGAATACGAGAGTAGGGAGAGAAAGATAGAGGAGGACAGGTGGGGGGGTTAAACAGGGAGGAAATAAGGACAGTAAGAGGTAAAGAGGACAGGGAGCTGTGTCACTGGAGATCAGGGAAGTGGTGGAAAGGGGAGGGGTGCACAGTCGACAGGTGGACATGGTGTAGGCGGATGCAGACGGATGAGGGAGGCATGCTCCGTGTGGATGCACAAAGCAGGTCTGTGCAGAGGTACTACCTGCCATCCACATTATGCACATGTAATGTTTCCATACAAGAGCAGGTTTGGCCTCCTCTGGGGTATTGTCGTGGATCTACAAGCAGAGAAGACGAAGAGCAGAAGCGTGTCTATCTCTCTCTCTGTATGTGTGTTTGTGTGTGTGTGTGTGTGTGTGTGTGCGTGTGCGTGCGTGCGTGCGGAGGACTTGGTGGTCGGCAGTCACGGCTGCTTGCCCACTCTGTTTTAGCCGCGTCTGTGCTGCGCTAGTCGCTCTGTTGGACAGCATGTTCTCTGTCGTACGAGTCCAGAGAAGAGCAGCCGAGCAGAATGACACCAGCCTCAGCAGCCTGCCAAACACCGCTGTGGATGGCAGGACGCACTAAAATATACAGAACACACTGTGACACACAGAGAAACACACACACACACACACACACACGGGACGATGCACACACTCACACAATACATGCACACTCACATACACTCACACAAAGGGACACAGACGCAGAGAGACACACACATTTGCACTTATCTAGGCTACAAAATAGACGAACAGAATGCAAACACACACTCACACACTTGAGCTGCTGGTTTAATACCCCTGATGTTTTCCTTGGGAGCCAAGGCAAAGTAGGGGGACCCACACACACACACACATTGATACACCCACTGGCGAAGAAGGCAATCGACACGATAGATCTTTGAGTCAGAAGGCTGTTACTATAACCAGCAAGGCACAAAATTGTCCCTACTTTTATACAGTTTACACTGTTTGCTGATTCTGAACTGCTGAGGTGGCTGTTTAAAGCAACACTATCAGCCATCACATAGAGCGCATTAGCCACGCAGACACACTCCATCATCACCCATGTGTGTTTTATAGTACTACACAAAGATTATATAGTCATTTAACACATTCATTCACATTTTCGTCCGTGTTGTTTGCATGGGATCTGTTCAGAAGCTCATCCAAGCTTCACACAGTGAACCCAGTGAGTTTTACTGACAGTCTTCACTCTGACAGATAGATGCATGCTGGGTAAACAAGGCCACCCTGTGTGCTACCATGATGTTTCCTATTAGAGATTTTGTTGATCTTCTAAATCAATCAAAAACTCACAGAGGGAAGCTAAGTTTGACTGACACAATCCGTACCCCAGATGTGACTGAGACAGGGGTGTCAAACTCATTTTAGTTTACGGGCCACATACAGAACAATTTGATCTCAAGTGAGCTGGAGCTTCTTCCATACATTTCCACACTCATGTCACCACACCAAACTAAAGTAGGAGCTTTTGAGGGAGCAGGTTGACTCGTCCCCCTGCCGTACAAACCATTTACAAATCAAAACTTTTAGTAGTTCCTTCACAGTAAGGTTCTGTTTTAAGATAGCTTTAAGTCTGATAGAGATTCTTTTGTACTAAAACTGCTGATTGACAATATTTTGCACAGTGTTAAATATCTTTAAATATGAACACAATAAGAGAGCTGTATTCTAGTCAGGGTTGAAAAGCCTCTGAAGCAGCATTCATGTGAAGTAGGCTCAATGTTTAACTTGCTCCTGAAACCTGGCACCTCTCAGCCTTCACACGTGCATCAATATCATGCATGCAAAGTCATCCAGTGGGCCGTATTGGTACCTTTGGCAGGCCATATGTTTGACACCCCTGGGCTAAGACATGTTGATTGGGTCTATTAGCTTAAAATTGTCGAAATGAATATGTTTTATGTGGTACTTTTTCAGCCCTGTGACAACCACACATTGACAGACTTAACATTGAAAAATTCATAGGTGAACGGCTGGTGAATGGAGCTGCCTGTAGATAGCTGGCAGCTAATCTGATGTCCTTGTGTTGGTGCACTACTTTAACATCTGAAATGATTTTATGTCATTTATAGATACATACAGGAGACATACAACGAGTCAGGTTGTGAGACAACTATATGTACATGTAGAGAGACAATGCAGTGAATTTAGTCAGCTGAGGCCTGACCTGCACTCAGCCCATTCCTCTGTCTCCTTTATCCAGCCCTTCTGCTCCGAATGAACTGACCAGGTGATGAAGTAAGGTCCAGTGGCAGTATTGATTGAACCTGCAGTAAAATATGAATGTGATTTTTATGCTATTTTTCTATAACTAATGAAGGACTGCGGGTTTGCCGACCTTCAGGGCCGTCAGATCAAAGAACACCCTGAAGCTTCCTCTTTGTTTATTCATTTCAAGTTCCATTTTTTGTACAGAGGGATGCCGCAGTTTGCCAAGCGTAAGATGACAAAACAAATTACATGCACTAGAGAACAATAACAACAAATAAGCACAGATTAGTTATCAACAGTCTTCATTCACTGGTTCTATTTCCATTATGATGTGACGGCAATGAATAATCTGCATTGCTGCGTTTGCACATTAGCGCCTCTTGTCTTAAAACCAAGGATTTCTTTTGGAGGCTGAGAAAATTGTTCCAATTACAGTTTTATTCTGTATATTTTGTAATTTACCTCCATCTCTTTTTCCTCTGTGTGCGACAATATCTGCCTTCTTCTGTTATCCTACCATCTCCTCCTCTTTATCTCAGACTCACACACACATGCACAGTTTTTCTATCAGTATCTAGTCTCAGTGTTGTCTCTTTCTGCTTTTTTTCATCTCCATTTAACATTGTGGCCGATCAGATCCCACCACCTGATTTGAATGTGCTTTGTGAACAGGATTTTTAATGAATAGCAAAGCATTTATGAATATCTTCACACTAAGTAGACGTGTTAGAAATCAGGGTCATGGTCCTGGCCCCCTCGCGGCTATACACCAGTAGGCGGTGAATGGTAAACTGAGAGGTGAAAGCACAAAATGAAAGGCATTCCTCTCACAATGCCGTACAATGGCGATGCATCACAGACGACATGTGTGTTCCCATGCCAACTGGCGCCACCGCAGCATACAAGGCAACAGACCAACCATTAGAGACCTCACTGGTTTTATTGTAGAATTAACATCCAAATTAATAAATGCACAAACTGAGGACAGACATTCTCAGACTAACCGTGGTTTCAATTCACTCCTACACGTGTGCATACACAGACAGGGACACACACCCACACGCATTCGTGAGCAGCGCTTGTCCTTAAGCCTCGCTTCTCCAGCTGCACCACAAGAGACCTGTCTAAGTGACAACAATTAGCCTGCTCAGTTCAAGCTAATTGAAGTCATTTACATAATACATGCCTGCCATCACAATTCATCTGTGGACAATTGAAGCAGGTCTGTGTCATATTGTCACAACCTGATGTTAGATCGTCCCCCCCACACACACACACCACCGCCCCGCCTTGATAAATGATCCCCAAAGTAAGGCAATCATTTTACACAAAGCTTATCACTCACATAAGGAGCGTTCTCCACTGGGCTGTATTATTTTAATGAAAATATGGATCGCATTTGCCAACATAGACAGATGCACACATTGTCAAAACTGTGTTTACCGTCCGTCCCATTACGCATGCAATTACTCAGAGGCTAGAAACAAGCAGCCTCGTTTGTGTGACGCTAAGCCGCAGTGGCCGAGGAGATCTCACGCTTTATTAGCCTGTTGTTTGGGAGCTGCTTTTGACAGGAAGCTGGGCGATAAATTAAATAAGATGGCTTGATAAAAAGCTTGCTGTGCAGAATTCTTCATGCTGGATTTTTGAAAAATCATGCTGCCATAGCTCATAACAGGGGATCTGTTCCCCTGGGTGATTTATGAAATCAATTTGTCTTGTTATCAGCAGCCGGAGTTTGTGAGATAAAATCAGAGCACATGCATTTCAACTTGGGGGTAGGGGGAGACGAGGGATGGTGTGTATGTGTGTGTGTGTGTGTGTGTGTGTGTATGTGTGTGTGTTAACATAATAGACATGTTGAAAACAACAAATCAGTCATTCTCAGCGTTCATGCCATTGCATCATGCTGTGAATCATCGGATAATGATGCATTGAGTGTTGATTAAATTTGGCAATGCAGAAAAAGGATTTTGCAATAGTCGTGTCGGAGGCTGACGGTTTTTCTGTGTCTCCTGCAAACATCTCTTATACTGTACCCAAACCATGCTTCCATACTGCTCATACAGACACATACGGTACATCATTCTGGAAACAGAAATAGCAGTTTGTGTGTATGTGTGCAAACAGTCCTCACAGCTCCCTTTCTTTTGTCTCAGTCAAGCAGAACCCTCCAAATGTCATTCAAGACTGTGCTCCATGTGCCTGGCAGCAAAGCATGGAGTGCAATCGGCCCAGTCAGCCTAATGTGCTTTAGACCTTCTCTTCATGCTTTCCCTGGAGAAGCTGAAGGAAATGCTGTTTTGACATCGCTCTCCGTCTAGTTTGGGAAAAGAATGATATGAAAAAGAATTAGGTTGCCCCCCGTGTATTCCGGTACAGAAACAGATAAGCAGTTTGTTTTGCCAAAGACGTCAAAGCGGGGAATCAAAAGTGACAGCAGAAGGGATGAGATATTTCAAGATACGTCTTGATGGATGCAGGTTAATCTTAAACCTGCCAGATATGTCAAGGATTTGCGAACACCTCGCGGAGTAAATCTCACTGTGCTGCTCTCTAATTCTGTGCCTCCCTGTCCTCTTTCTGTCTGTTTCTGCAGTGATGTTTGAGGATTGCCAGCGCAGCAGAGAGGTGGGCTTTGTCAGCAGCGACCCCAACTTCAGTGTGAGGCCCGATGGGTCGGTGTATGCCGAGCAGGAGCTTGCCAACCTGTCAGAGCCCGTCCAGTTCATGGTGACGGCCCGGGGGCTCCATGACCCGCACATCTGGGAGACCACAGTTAAGCTAGCCCTGGCTGGACATCCTCATTCTTTAGCCCTGACAAAGGTAACGAGGGAGAACACATTCAGGAATACGTAAACACAAGGGCACACTGATTGGACTGCTGGAATTGTTTCCTCGTGATTACACTTCCGATTTAATAAGCTATCATCTAACCCATTTTATACTGCTACAGTTGTTGTTTGGTTGCATTAGTGCTGGACTCAGAGAGCTGGTTTCATGTTGGATCTGATTCTTGGATTTGTTAAGCTTTGGTGCTGACAGACCTCACAGATACCTTCATAAAATTTCATTCTCGCTCTACTTCATTTGCAAAAAACACATCAAATAAAACCTGTGCTGTCTAGTTAACATGCTCTCTGCTCACTCAGATTCAGAAGATTTTTGAGGGAAACATTACTATAACCCCTTTTCCTCCAAGTTTGCTCTGGTTCTTGAACTGTTTCCTTTCAAGATTCTTGGAACCTTGGTTATATTTAGCAAACCAGCCCAAATTCTACTAGTTTGAGCAGAACAATTGTAATCAAGGATGCTTCATCAACAGAGAGCATTGCACAATGCACAGCTGAAATAAGTGGAAGCATGATGGTGGATCACATTAATTACCTTCAAATTTTTTTCTGTTATAACAGATTTTTGTTTTTATACAAAAAAAGTACAGACCAACTATTAATGATGAGAAGATGTAGAAAATTAAGTGCAGGACTCCATCCTCTCTTTCCAACCTGTAGAATATGACATACCCACTGGTGTTGTCAATGGTTTGCTAGTGATTTGCGGTGTCGACCCATAGGTTGGGAAGTTTAGGTAAGTTTGTTCAAAAATATGGTGGATTTCAGGCAGGCAGGCCATTAAATGACAGTGCAGGGTTCTGAGTAAGTTCTTAATAACACTGTGCAATAGTCCACCTTCCACCTTCTTCCCCCCTCTCTTTGTCTCTTTTCCTCTGTCTAAAATACATAAAACAAGCAGCTTTGTAATCAGGGCTGCAGCGCTTAGGGTTTCTGTTTTCTGATTTTTGACAAGGAAAATGCGTTGAAGTCTGACATATTGATGATAATGTCTGGCAAAAATATTTCCTTCTGAGAACAGGTTGGCCTAACACTGTGTCCTAACAGCGAACAAGTAAACCTCTCTCTGTCCACACTGAATCTGTTGAATATGCACTTTTGTAACATCATCTCAACAAACCACTGTACCCATCAGCTGTGCGCTCATGTAAACAAACCACATAGGATATCAGCTGTGCGCTCAAGATCATGCTTAAGACTTAACCACTTAACCACATTACAAGATGTTTGTACTTTTAAACAGAAAAAGTGCATTTTATGTCATCATATTTACTGGAGATGACAAACAATATGGCCAACAGCAAGTAGATTGTTATTAGCCATCGTCATTACCAGAAACGGTATGGCACGGTGGCGCAGTGGTTAGGATTGTTGCCTCACAGTCAGAGGGTTCCTGGTCTGAACCCAGGGTGGGGGAGCCCTTCTATGCGGAGTATGCATGCTCTCTCCGTGTCAGCGTGGGTTTTCTCTGGGTACTCCGGCTTACTCCCGCAGTCCAAAGACATGCAGGTTAACTGGTGACTCTAAATTGTCCATAGGTGTGAACGTGAGCACGAATGGTTGTCTGTCTCTATGTGTCAGCCCTGTGATAGTCTGGTGACCTATCCAGGGTGTACCCCACCTCTCAGTCAATGTCAGCTGGGATAGGCTCCAGCCCCTGGCGACCCCTAACACGATAAGCAGTTACAGAAATGAATGAATTACAAAAAACTTTCAGCTCCTGTTTGGTTGGGTTCAGGTGATAAATTAAGCCATATGTTTACTCGTAGGTTGTTGGATCTCATAACAGGCTAGGTTGTTTTGTTTTGCACTCCAGGTCAGTGAAAAAAATGCTATTCCTTGGTTCCAACTGGGAACCAGTTTTTCCAGTTCCATTTTATTTTTGTTTAAAATTCTCTGAAGGGTTAAAAATTAGGTGTGCAAACTGGACCTGAACCAACTCTGCATTGGTTGGAAAGGCTTTATTTAACACAACTCAATGGCTGTGCAATGACTCTATGTTTTTATAGTTCAATAAGACAGAGTGGCTACTCCTCTCTTGAGAACTGATCCAGCAATTTCAGGAGAATTTTATGTGTATCATATCAATATTTTAACCAGGGAAATATAATAGTTCTGCAGGACCTCTAGTATTCAGAGAAAGTGGCTTGTTAATAATAGGATGCAGGTATTTCAATTTGTCAGATGCATTTAATTAACATTTGATACAGTAACTGTTTCTTCCTAATCAGTCAACAAATTGTGATAACAGATCTTTGTTGTGGATATTTTCAAGTTCGGTTACTTGCAAGTGTTAAAAGCTAAACCTAATTGTATTTGATAAAAATATTCAAATAGGATTTATTTTTGATAAGAGGATTTGAAACCGGATTTGGATTCAATAAAATGATATTAAACCCCCAAATCCTAGGTTGTTTTCTGATTAGATATACTTCATTGTTTGTTGCAGAGTGTAAAGCAGCTTCCCGATAAACAAGCTGATCAGAACCATTAATGCCGCCTGTTTTTCAGAGTCCTATTTTTAACATTTACTGTAAGAACACTTTTCCCTGTGTCTTTCTGACCCTGCATGTACACACCCTAACGCACCATGTAAGCAGTTTCTTTTGTTTCCAGCTGTCTGTAAGGAAAGATGTTATAACAGTGCATGCACAGCAGTTAAGATGCAGTGCTTCTTTGTATGTGACAAGTAGAGACATGACCCTATTTGCTACCAAGGCTCTATTAACTAGCAGAGACTGTGAAACTACACAGGGCCAAATGTATAGCCACTGTTACTGACTTCCACCAGCGGGCGGTATTTTTTTTTTTTTTTGAGCGACAAACCCATCATCATTTTTCCTGCACTACTTGTTGAACGCTTACGGGCTTAATGTTCAGTCATGTTTCTAATCATGACAAAAAGCCCAGGACTCATGTAGCTAAAGCAATTGCAGAGTGGGGATTAAAATTCTGCCCACTCCTGGCAGTGCAATAATGGAGACTGGGAAATAATTGACATTGATTGAGCTAATGTTCCACTCTAGCGGAGTCTGCGAGGACCAGGTGATGTAGTTTCGGCATATAATTATGTTCCCCACATCATGGAGCTGGAGAAAGATTCAATAATTGAACAAGAAATAAATGTGTTTTCTCTAATCACATGGAAATTTGAAAACCAGCTTTTATATGTACAGTACAGTATGGCTTTCTGCCAGGACAGTGTTTACATGTGTTCTTGTCACTGTTTCCTTCAGGTGTTATAAATAGGTGCTAGTGCGACAGTAGAGTTTAGTTCCAATCTCCTGGTATACCCTGAGGAGAAATACAAATGAATAACTGTTTCATTAAGAGCATAGTCATTAAAAAAATGTAATTATTAGAATACAGTATGTGCTGCAGGATAATGTGAGACAGGAACATGGTTAAAGGGACCCAAAAATACACTTTGCAGGGTTTCAGTGGTCATAAGATTCCTGGAAAAGTTTTGTAATAAAAAACGGGTTTTCCAGGCGTGGAAATTGTTTGGAATTAACAGAATGTTTTGGAAAAAGTTTGGAATACGTGCTGCGATCACATCACTCGTATCATGTGATACACACAGACCAGACTGCCAAGGCACATCCGGAAAGACACAGGAAGATGTCGAAAAGCTGTTTGTGTAGCAGGTTAACAAAGGCTTTCACACTGAGATCTGAGACACATCTGATGTATGAATATTCACTGTTGGTGTGTTAAATCACTAAATAATCCTTGTGACAGTTACAGCTGGTGGATAGATAACCTTAGTTTCAATGGGAGGCTGCTGCTGTACCTTCATACAATACAGCAGCATCAGACTGTCATCTGCAACTAAATCTCACCTTATATCAAACAGATGGCTATGAACAGGTTGGTTATTTACAGAAAATACCTATCCTAACAATATTTGGTAAACATATATTTATTTGACTGAATCACCAGGTTTTCGTGAGCAGGACATCCTGCCAGTGTGTTGGGTCACTGATCCACTCAGAGTGGTGGATGCCTGACAGGATATGTCGACGATCAACCTTAATTCATAAAGGTATCACAAATGCTTAGATTTAGGCAAGCTCTCAAAACAGCTATAAAACAAATGTTTGTTCAACAAGAAATAGATGTGTACAAGCGTATTAATTAATAACTGCACTGATATCTGTTTGATATTTAGTTTCTATTCTCCCAAAAGGGGATGGCCTTGATGTTTCGCAAAGTACCTGTAAGTGCTGGTGTGGTCTATTGGTATATTCAGCTATTTCCCATTCTATTGGAAAAGTCTAATGAGCGAATTAAGTTAGCAAGCACTAGCAATGTGCTTAGCCACAAATGCCTGGGAAATGCATGTTTAACGTGTCTAATAATGTATGGCTATACTGCTATATGGGCCTGCCCATTTTAAACTACTTAAATTAAGTCATGGAAATGGGGTAAGTGTTATGGAAAAGTTAGAGATTTTTTTTGAAAATTCATAGGTAAAAAAAAATGTGGAAACCCTGACTTTGATTGGTGGTTAATTAATTGAATAATTGATTAATAGTTACTTGTTACATACTGCACAGTCCCATTCTGCCATTTCTGATGGACCTTCATTATTAAAACTGCTAAAAATTTAAGGAATCCACTGAAACACTGAGTGACAAACTCCACGAGGCAGAAAAATCCCCCTTTTAAACAGTTTGTCCTCACTGACATCAACTATTTATGACTTTAGTGAGAAGGATGACATTTCTAAGGGATTACAGTTTTGCTGTGGACTCATCTCATCCGGCTGACTAATTGATTTGTTACATTTTGAACTCACCAGAGTTTAATATTTATTGAAATTCAGCTATCTCCTCATTTGACATGGAATAAGCAGAGTCTGCCCAGACAGAGCAGCAGAGTCTGGTTTGAATCTTTGACCTGCCATAATGTCAAACGGCTCTGCAGACAAGACTCTGACTCAGGGAGCAAGGTCATGTTGTTTAGTCCATCTGGACTTCCTGTTCCCTGCTGCCTTTCCTGTCTCACTCCTTTAATTTGACAGTTTGTACGATTTAGAGGAAAACTAACAGAAACAAATAATGACAACATTACTACCCACGACTGAGACAAAATAACTAAAATGCTGTCAGCATGCTAACATGCTCACTATGCCAAAGTTAAGTTTTACTTAGTTCAACATTCTAACATTTGACAGAAGGTGTTGTATGTTGTAAAGCCCTCTAAGGGAAATTGTGATATTGTTCTATATCAATAAAACTGCATTGAAATGAGTTGAATTGAAGGTAGTATTGGATAAATTGAAATATAAACCAGATAAAGAGTCAGGGTATCACTGAAGTTATTACAATTCATTCTGAGCGGAACATGAATGTCTGTACTGACTATTGCCTGCTGGTCAATAGTTTCCAAGACATTTCACTCAAATCCACAAATGTGAACCTGATGGTAGTGCTAGAAGAAAAACCAGGGGAACACCAAAATCAGTAAAACACATCGTCCAGAGACCATGAGTGTCTGTACAAAATATCCTGGCATTCCATCCAACAGTTGTTGAAATATTTCAGTCTGGACCAAAATGCTGGCAGACCAACACTGGGTGCATTCATAAATCCAATCTGATGCTCTACATTGAAATGCAAGCACTGTTGTTTAAAGAAACAGAGCGTTCTATTGTCATCTGAATGAGCAAACCATTTAGTTCATTACACATTCACTTTGCTTGGTGTGCTGCTGCTCCGTCTCCCAGACAGAGTGCCCAGAGTACGCGCTGCTGCTCCGACAGTGTGGTGTCCTGAATAACCGAACAGTATATTCGAACAACACTCCCAATATACGAACGGTCCAGTTTGTGCCAGAGTACACTTGGAGTGAGCATTTCCAGAGGTACCAAGTGCCATCTCTAGAGCCACACAGTTAGCATGGCACCAAATACTGTACATGTCTCCAGTCTAGGCTCAAGTCATACATTTTGTGTCTATGTAATGTGAATTCACCCAGCAAATGTGTAAAGGGCTGTACTGATTTTTTTAAGCTTCATTCATTCATAGTTTAAACCCAGTATTTCTGCACAGTGATGCAAACACAACAGAGCTTTGTGGAGTCCAAAAACAAAGATAAAAATGTAATCATCAAAATTCACAGCATGTTTTCATCTTATTAAATATTTTGCTTCAGTCCATACTTGTTGGCATTTAGCCTTTCAAAAACAGCATTTTCACTGTAGTCATAAATATGCTGTCACGCTTACAGTACCACACACAAAGAGAGGCATGCACCTGCATTAACAGGGCGGTCTAGCAGAAATCTAACAGCACCATAAATTGCATTTATTCATTAAAGAAAGTTTATTTGATAAAAGAGGGTCTAGTGTGTAGGATTTAGTGGCATCTAGCGGTAAACTCATAAAAACATACTTATGAATGATATATACAACTTCTGCAAATAGCTGTCCCTAAATCCTACACACTGGACCTCTAATCCAACAAATCACTTTATTCATATTGAGGATTTTGTTCAGGGATTCTTTTTTTTTTTTTTTTTTTTTAGGGTGATGACATGATAAAATATAATGACAGACATCCAGAGCTCCAAATGTCTGTCGTCATATTTTGTGACATCATCATCTTAAAAAATAACTGTATGTATCAGCACACTTAAGTTAGAGAAGATGGAAATCTCTTCTGTATTGATGCAAATTGTGACAAAAGTCAAATATATTTTCCACACAACGGGCACAGACACACATTTCATTCTGTTTGTCATTTTTCAAAAACGTGTGTTTAGGGCTCCTCTGAATCATACTGTCATATTTTAGGGTGATGATGTTATAAAATATGATGACAGACATTACAAGTTTTTACTGAAGTTTTTGAATGGAGCTTCAAATTTCTGTTGTCATATTTTATGATGTCATCACCTTAAAAAATGACTCAGTATAATTTGGTGCAGCCCTGAGCCCAGTTCAGACCAAAGAGTTGCAACGAGATGCTGAAACATGCAACTACTTGCAGTGTGCCTTTCTGCAATGTTCTAAAAACCTGCCGGTTAACACTAATACAACTAGATGAGACAGTGTATCATCTCCATGCAACAACCCTCTGTACTTCCGTTCTGATTATTTTGTGGCTGAATATAATTTGTAGCTTCTTAAAATATCAATGAGGATAGTGATGGTGAGATACTGGCTACAGCTGCCTTTGTAGTAGTGACGAAATGGCGAAAAACATTAACAAAACGAGCATCAGATGTACTGTAGTCATAATAAATGCGCCATTATAATATATATAAGCAGCACCATTTAATCAGTCTATGAGAATGTATGTGTGTGGAGGGGGTATAAGCATGTACAGCGAGCAGCAAGACGGAAGCAGAGGGTTCGGCAGGGAAGGAGCACCTGCCGCAACAAATGAACACGCCATCTGCTGTCGTTTAGACTTGACCAGCAGACTTCACTACAAGCTGATTGGCTGTAGAAACAGGTGACTAGCCTTACTTCTAAAACCCGCTGCTTGCGATTTTACCAGCTGAGTTGCAGCTGACGCCATCAGCCAGCTTGAGTCGAGTTCAGACCGGCCAGTTCACACCACTGCAACTTTTTACTCCAACGTTCTAAAACAATTTTGTCTCATCAGGATCTCTGGTCTGAACTGGGCTTTAAACACGTGTGAACATGTTCATGCAAAATGACAAACAGAATTAAATGCGTGTCTGCACCGCTGAGTGCAATAAATATTCAGCCCTTTAATCACAATTTGCAACAATAGAGAAGAGAGTCCGCTCCTCTCCACCTGAAGTTTTTTCTTGTGGGTTTGACTATAGATACTTAACAGTAAAGAACAGCTGTTGTCTACTGTGACCAGCAGTGAGTTAAAAAGCCAAACTCTCTCCTTTGATATATAGCATCATAAACTAGTGAAGTCAGTAAGTCAGTTAACAGAAGTGTGTTGTGTGAAGTTTAGTGCAGTGACTTCAGATGATTTCTGAGATTTGAAGCGTGGCCCATTCTCCTTTTCCAGTTCTGTAAACACACAGAGGTGAGCAGTTGTTATCTGAGCCCATCTCTTTGTTCTGAAAGTCAATAGTTATTTTAGAAAAGGGGTTATCATAATCGCATCACCTAACCGCAGCCTATCTCTGCGTTATCAACACAGCAACAGAGGATATAAACAGCTCAGGATATCCTCTTCCTCTCAGTGGTAATTAAAAGACACACAGCTCAAATAGCAGCTTGTTTTGTGTCGAGATAGATAATGTGTTGAGAGAGGTGTTGTAGTGTAACAAATTGTGTGCTTGGTTCATGTCTACTCGGATGAATTGGCCTCAACGCAGAATATATTGCTGCTTTTTTCTCTTGATATGCTTGCTTTGTTGTATTGCACCAGTGAGAGTGCGTTGATTTGCTTTTAATAACTGGCTTAGTTTCTCACTGTTCTGTTTTAGCAGCTGATATTAGCATACTTGGATCGTGCTCCATGATCAACCGGCTCATTTTAATTTTCCAGTGTACAATACCAAAGCAATTGAAGTGTAGAGCATCTTTGGCCTGAGAGCCCTTTCCGCTGTGTCTATGTACTCAGGCTATCGCACCTCACACAGGTAGGGCCTCTCGTTGAGTGCTCTCCAACTCGTACTGATTTCATGGCACGTTGGTTTGCCTTCTCCACCAGCTTAGAGCCCATCAGTTATGCACCACTGGGTTTGGAGTCGACTGGTTGCCGGAGCGGGTTTTAGTGCTTATTTGATTTACATTTTTACCGCGCTCTCCCCAGACAGCCTCACCTGTTCAAGGTAGATTACAGAGAAGGCCGGCAGCAGGGTGGAACGTAGGACCCTGGGGTCCACTGGTCGTTGACAAGCAACACAAGCAGAGTTGGATGGTTGTGTTTTTGCTGTGTGCTTAAACTTTGTGATTATTGCCTGATTATGTTGACAATCCACACTGGAAAGCTGCAGGTCTCAAAGGGCAAATAGCAGTGCAGAGAATTTCAATACTTTTTTATTCAAAGTCAGATTTAAATGTTATTTTTCTTCATTTTAGTTTTTGAGAGAAGACCTCATGGGAGAACATTCTCCTTACTGAAGACAAGCACTGTGATCTCTTTTTTTTTATCATAGCGAACCAGAAAAGGGAAGTGCAGCACTAAAGACATTAAAAAAAATAACATCAAAAGACCTGAATCAAATATTTTCAGAGGCACACAGAACAGAGGATGGGAAATGAGCACACAGTCTTATTGTATTGTTCTGCCTGTTTGTCAGACTGATAACCTCCAGATGTCAGCTTCAGGGCTCGGGGGCTGTGGGCCTAAAGAATGCCCCAGCAATGTGCAGCCTGCCTGGGAGTAGGGAGCTGCCAGCTGGCCCTGGCTGCCTCTGGGTTTCAGGAGCCCCGGGCGCATCGGCGACACACTAACTGTCTCCTTGTCATGTGTTCACACACATATACACTCTGGGACACACACAGACAAATACATCCGCACATATGTTCATGCATTATTTTTACACATTTGTGTGTGCTCACACATGCCTACATCATGGCCAGCGCACATGATTTCCCGTATGTGCGCACAGGCATGACTGAACACACTATGCATGCACATGCTGTATTCATACACACACAGTCAGACACACAAAGAAATCCCCAAACCCTAATAAGCAAAAGCTTCCTGGCAGCCCATGGAGAGCTTTTTCCAGTTTTTCTTTCTTTCCTTTGTAATTCTGGTATTGTCACAATGCCAACAGCCTGTCATCTGCCATGCTGTTTGAAAGTGACAGTCACATGCAGCCACTACGCTGATATCATCCGCAAGCAGACTTACAATAAAGGATGTCTCCCTTTCATTGTCTCTCTCCATGTCTGTTTCTCTGCCTGACCGTCTCTCTTCTTCAATTCTGTTTTGGCAACATTTCCAAAGGAATGTTGGGGCCCGACCAATCGGATGTTTCAACCTTGTTATCGTCAGGCCCGATGAGCTACCTACGTCAGTGGGCTGATTGGCATTTAGAGCAACTATTCATTCATTGTGTTTTTCTGGAGATAGCCAGGAAAGGCAGATAAGGACTTTATCTTGGTAGCAGCACACTGGACTGAGCGTAGATGAGGAGCGGTGCTGTGGTATCATATATGTTATAGCTGTCCATATGCGCCAACACGGAGACAGTCCTGATGATTCATCATCATCTGCCATAGAGAGTGTTGTTTATCCTCTGTTTGCATGTTTGTTTTTTCTAAACATGATGTTTGTTTCCCTTGTTTGTTTCAAATGAGCATCTGCAAATATACACACAGACACACATTCACAGACAGAGACTAATTTCACCTGCCGTCCGTGGAGAGGGCTGGCAGCACCCGGCCTCCCCTGCGCCAGTTGGTACCTGTGAGTGTTTTGGATGAGTGGAGCTGGAACGAGAGTTATCTTATCTGTGAAACACATCTGGTCCCCTAGTTCCTCTTTCTGTCCTCTAACCATCCGTCCAGTCAGTCGCCCCGCTCCCTCTACGCTGCGCTCCTGCCCAGCTAAACCGTCAGCTATCCAGAGGTCTGCGCTGAGCGTGTGGTCCAATCCTCTGAGCTGTGAATGTGTGAAGAGTTAAAACAAAATATGAAATTATATGCTGCGTTTGCTCAGGTGTTAGCTTACAGTCTGCCTCTCACGGGCAGAGCAGGTGTATATTAATACGATGAACTGCCGGCCTCGAGTTCGGTATGGCAACGTGTCCGCAGTCGCTCGTGTGCACACATGGGGCGTGTGACTGCGTTGTGTGTGTTCCAGGTGGGATGAGCGGGAGGATTTCCACTGTGCTTCAGGTGACAGCGGCGCACTGCCAGTGAGTGTGTGTGTGTGTGTGTGTGTGTACACAGGGCGCAGTGACAACAATAGGATTAGGTGGATTACAGCAATACAACCATCTTACACAGGAGGACACCATAGAGGATTGGGGAAAAAAACACTCAGTCTTTTACACACCCTTCTAACCCTCATTTCAGCGGGCAAGATGAGAAAGAACACAATCTTCTCTCTGCAGCTGTAGCTGGAGGGAGTCATTGCAGGAGGGCTGTATATACCCCCATACATTCCTGCAAAGGAGTGGCCTATAATACCGTGTTCCTGTATGATTTCACAGCGTCAAAAATAAGAATAGTACACACATCCAAAAAAAATTGGATTCTAGACTTGGGAAAATTACAGTAATCCAAAAGGTCTACACACTGTGTTTTTATTGTTTTGTTTTGTTTTGTTTTGTTTTGTTTTAATTAAAAAATATATCTCACCCAGTGTTTTGAGCTGCTGGTCTTCTAAGTGCTTGCTGCATGGACAAAAGTGCAGGGCGGGCTCCTGTTTCTCTCCCTCTTGTTATTACTATGGTTTTCTATCAATACCTGTTTTATCTGATGATAGGCTTCAGTCAGGCCAAAGTGCCACATTGTTTTCTGTCTTCAGCAGGGACAGAGAGCACAGGGACGGGCAGGAATAATATGGTCTGCTTGAAGAATCTGTGCAGGGTTGCAGACAAAGCACAAGTGCCCCAACTGACAAAAACCCCAGCCATTTAGCCTTGCTTTTTAGGTCTCGCTTTCTTAGCCGAGGGCTTGGGCAGGCTAAGTGTGTCTCGCCAAGGGCCTCATGAAATGTGATGCAGCAGCATTCACAAAAATGTTTATTTATATTTCCTTGTGTTTGCCGCTCTGTCACTCTCTCCGCTCTTCCAAAATGGGCTTATTGTCAGCGTGACACCCAGTACTTTACTTTCAATTTTAGCAGAGGGGAAAACTTGTCATTTCACAGCACTTTATAGATTCATCTTCCAACCTGTCGTGGCAAAATAGCAATCGTCAAATGATAACAAGTTATTCAATGTGAGATGCGGCATAATATGATACGTTTGGGCTTTTTCTTTTCAGGGTGGCATTGAAGAAATGCTGTCAAGAGTGTGGGACTCCCAACCCAGAGTTATCAAGTTTTCTCGGAAACATCAGAGGAGCTCCTCGGCCAATGGGCTGAGGCGACAGAAGAGAGACTGGGTCATCCCTCCTATCAACGTGCCTGAAAACTCCCGAGGACCCTTCCCTCATATGCTTGTCAGAGTGAGTGACATTTTGTATAATATCTCAAATCTCTTCCTGATGTGGGATGTCTTTGGTGCACTGCAAAACTTTTATATAACTTGTCTTTGCAGAGAAACAGCTTAGATATATAGACATCCCAACATATTATTTCTAAGTACTTACTGAGGTCAGGCAGGGAAGAGTGGGGGAATATACAGTAATATCTCTTACAATCATCACGAGGCCAACAGACACAACATTGTGGTATTTTCTATCAAGCACACCCAGCAGGCTACGAACGCTGCTCTTGTCTCCGATTTAAGTCATGATGCTAGGTGATTTGTCTGCTGTGCCTCTGGGCGCCACAGACAGGCATACGGAGGGAAGAAAAAATCCTTGCCTGGAAAGCACACAAATACGCACTTCATGCTCCGTCTCAGAAGAATAGATCTAAGGATTACTCAGGAGTATTCTCTCTCAATGGCGTTCCTACACCTGTTAATATAGCTGGTGAACTGTTTTTCACACCACAGTATATATCCCTGTGGATTACAGCACACCTGAAATTGATGGGTGATCCATGTTGTTCTGAGGTTGGGGAACACTCTTTGAGATCAATATGTGTTAAAGGAATGGTTTAAATTAGGATTTTGACAGAACACATTTTACATATTTTTTATTTAATCTGGGGTTAGCAGAAATCTGAAAAGGCAAAAAAATAAAAGGCAGAAAATACACCCTTCCCCTGCAGCTCTGCCCTCCCTGTCCTAAGCCCCTCCCACCAGATGACCACAGGCATATTTAAGTGCTTCATACAGTAGCATAGTGTTTCCCATACATTGATTTATTTAATCTTATTTCATTGCAAACTTGCTCACAGCTCATGCCCATCCATGCCCTGTTCTCTCTCTCTGTTTATCAGACTACACATGGTACAACAATTAGCTCGCTAGCCATCCCCCAATCCCTCTGTCTCACTCCTTGCCGCTGTGGCGTGCTTCCATGGTAGGAGAGCTGGCAGCAGCTTGGGAGCTGGACCTTTGGTTGGCAGCTGTACTGTAGTAGCTTTATTTCAGCTAGTGCAAACCACCCTGGCCGGGCGTCACAGCGGGCTGGTTGCCAGTGGCAGTGCTGGGTCTGACCTGTTAGCTGATCCCACGGGGAGTCAGGGCTGGGGTTTACGCTGGTTTGATTTGAGTTGCAAGTGCTGACTGGGGGCCCGTCTCCAGACCTCCTGTCTGTTCTCCTCCTGGCGAGTTGATCTGTATTGGTGGGGAGTGAGGCAGTGGACATACTGTGATTAGTGGCTTTAGCTAACCTGAGCTACATAATCAAGAACTTGAAGCTTCAGCTATGAGCCTTTGGCTCTGGTTAGCAGGAGGTTAAACTATTAGCAGTGTTTTCTGTCCACTTCTGAAGTGCTTTGCTAATATCAACATGTGTTTTATTTCGTTTACTATCAGACTGTCTCTGTTTCTTAAAGTGCGTCTTAGTTTTAGGGTTGCTTTGCAGAGTGGGCAGTTGTTGCCAGAGCTGAAATATCAACGTTCTGCAGGATTCGTCACCACTGAATCAGACTTTCACTGCAGGGTTTTGTGTGTGCATTAGCGTTAATAGGATTGCCAGTGGGAACTCCTCCCTGAAATACCTGTAATTGGCCAAAGTCTCCTGCCACGGCCTAGATTTTCCAAGGCCTGCAATCAGAGCCAAGACGAGGTGCAAAATTCTAGTTTTCTCTCAGTACAGTTGAATTACAATATGCTCTAAGTTTATTATGGGATTTAAGCCAAATGGAGGGAAAATTAAAGCTTTGATTTGTTATGATGGAAGGTAATGATTGTACACATTTCAGTTTTCCAGTAGAGGCACCGTTGCCTCATAGTAATTAAGTTACAAAACAAAAAAGATCAATACATATAATCTAAAGCACTTTAGAGTTTAAGATTTCTAATGGCATTTTGAAGTATAAAGGAACAGGAAACACAGGGAGAGAGAGGAGTTGATGACATGCAACAAAGGTTCGTGGCAAGAATCCCAGCAGGAATGCAACTTACATAATATTCGTCTCATCCACTCAGCCACCAGGGGCCAGGTGCATGGAGATTTATGACCAAATGAAATATGCATACACACTCTTTCGTCAGATTTATAAAGCCGTGCATAAGCATAGATCTCTTTTTATGAATTTTACTCATTATGAAATTTGAGAGATGGAAAACGTCTCCACTCCCATAGTTAGACATAGATACGCCCTTAATTGACTGCTTGAATATGAAACCCTCTGTCTGCTCTGCCAGTCTATCACTGAAAAGGGCAGCAAAGAAAAAGTGCAGTTTCACAGAATCACATTGAGAAGGTCCTCAAATAGCGCCAGAGCTGCATGACTGTGCTTTATAGAACACATAGTCATCATCATCAAACATTGGGAAGGTAGTTAATAACCTTCAATCAGACCATTCCCTATGCACTTTGCAGTGAATTATAAAAGTACAGGACATAAAGAAAATACAGTTACAGACCGTCTTTAAATGTTCGTGCTGCTCCTTTACTGTTAGAGTGTCACTGTTTAGAGACAGTAGACCGGGGCAGATAAGCTCATAAGATGTTTAGTGAAGCACTGAGATTTCCAGAGGCTCAGTGAAGTGAACATGTTGTTGTCAGCTTAGATGCTCTGAAGCCTGTCTGTCATGTCAGGTACCTATGACAGTGAGCTGTGAGAGATAGCACACCTGTAGGTAAGTGAAAGCTAAGGGGAGGATGTGTTGATGCTAAACAGGGAAGTTAGTCTTGGGATGCGGGAGGCTAGTGAGTGGCTAGTGCAGAGATTATAATGGGGTATTTTATTGGTTTGGTGTTGGCTATGTCTCACAGTAGCCTGTGTTCAGGTCTCACTGTCTGCTTTTTGAGGGATGTCAAATTATCAAACAAGCAAATGCCGATGCAGAATAAATAAAAAGAATAATACAACTGAGTGCACGAGTTATTAAAAGGAACATTCATGATAAGCATTTGAGTAACCACAATTTGAGTTTGCAAGTGTAGACTGAAAAAAAAAATCCTTAAAAGCATCGTGTTGTATATTGAATTTGGTCTCATCTTTTTTAAATATTTTTCCACCACACAATGCTGCCCCTAAAAAAAGGCATGTAGGACTGAAACACATATCCAGACTATGACTTCTTTTATTAATACCAGTTTGACAGTAACCACGGTTTCTGTGTGCCTTTTACACATCTGGTCCAAGGATGCAGAAGGATTTAATTTTGCCTCGCAACTCAGCTACCATTCATAGTTCTGTCATTCTCATAATAATAATAAAAAGTTTAACTGGAGTATGACACAAGTTCTTTACTACAACCTGCGGATAATGACAAATATTAGAAATAAGGAGAATCTTAAATTTCCCACGGAGGCATCTCGTGTTCAGCTCTGTGCTGCTACTCTAAACTCTCCCCACTTGATGCCTCTTATCAGACACCCAGACAGACGTGCAGCTTTCTGCTGGCATTTCTTAAACACACACACGCACACATATACAGTACACACACACATACACACATAAAGTCCCTTACGCCCATTTGTAGAGCGAGGCTTACACTCCCGGATTACGGAAATCGCCTTTCACCAACGTGTCGGCGAGAGGGTAGATTTTCCACCAAAGCATGGAAACACTCACCCTCGCACAAAACACACACACAGTGGGGCCGTGGAGTGTCAGGGGAGGCACCAAATTGTGCTGCCCTGCTGGAAAAACAGACCCTCTTTTATCCCCTTTTCACATTTCGGGTGTTAGATGGATGGATTAAACCTCAAGGGCTTCTCTTTGTGCGTGTGGTCATGGGAGCATTGAGGTTGGCTTGGTTTGTGTGTGTGTGTGTGTGTGTGTGTGTGTGTGCCAGTGTGTGCCAGTGTGTGTTCGCATGTGCAACATGTGCACGTGAGAAGACGTCCTTCATCTTGCTTCCAGCTATACTGTATGTGAACACAATATAGGTGTGTCTCAGCTCCTCAGCCATGGCTGAAAGCAGTGCACCATGGGGGATGTGACTCATGCTGTCCCTGGCTCTCTCCGCAACATAACTCTCCATTCTGACAGGCAGCCGAGGAGAGGAGCGGTGGGGATTTCGTGCTTTATCTTGCTGGTCTCAGAAGTGGCCAAGAACAACCTTTTAAAGCTTATGCACTTGATTTCAGGACACAGCAGCTCTCCTGTGCCGCAGAAACTCTTTGAGTTTTCTTTCACCTGTGCTTCCACACTCGAGCCTTCACACAGTCGGGTTCAACTAGCTTTAAAAAGACCAATTAACCCTTGGGGTGTAATTACGGCTTTGCAAGCATCAAATGATGCAAATGACATGCCCAAAAAGGTGTGTGGCGGAGCAGGTGTTGGTTTTTCCCTTTGATTCAGTGGGAGTGGAGAAAGAGCTGCTAGCATGACACAGAGTACAATGAGAGGCTAATGTAGCTCTGCTGCTGTAAGATATGTGATTAATCCCAGGCAAATCCAATTCCATATACAAAGGAAAGTTCTCTCTGATTTAATTATAAATAATAATTCATATGCTCATAAAGCTTTTCATTTATTTCCTTACTGTCATTATGTAATATTTATGGTGCTATTGAGGTTATGTTTCACTGCATTCTGACATTACCACCATCATCATCATCACAGCTCTTATAGCTCAGATGGTAATACTCTGCCTCAGCTTCTGAACGTTACTTTGACTTCCTCCAAACAAAGAAAAAAAATGCCCTTCTCTTTCTTTCCCTCTCCCTCTCACACACACACCAACATTGTAAAAGAGTGCCATTCCACTGCTGGCCATTTTCACCTTGACATGTGCAATTCAGTCATGACGAACCACAAGTGGTGCAGCTTTGATGCCATTGATTTACCATTGTGCTCAAATGGAATATGCTTCCGAGCTTTTGCTGTCATATTATTTGACATGACAGATGTAAGTGCAGTGGAAATGGAGAGGTTGAAAAACAGCCAGAGTTAAATGGATGCTGAGGTATAGATGGCGACCCCTTTTCAGGAAACTGAAAAGCAGCGAGGGCGGGAGATGGAAAAGGGAGAAAGGGGGACAGGCTGAGATTGGAAAAAAAGAAAGAAAGAAAGAAAAAAGAAAGAAAGAAAAGAAAAGATAGAAAGTCTTTGGGGAGTGCTGTAAATCTGCAGGGTGAGGGAGGCCAACATTAGTTTCAGGCCATTTGTGGCATTCTCATCTCAACCGTCTCCTGCAGCACCTACACTGGGGCCAATGAGGCAAAACTGATGGAAAGCAGTCTGAATATGGGAGAGAAAAGACCCTCCTTTCATTTAACCATGCCTCAAACACTGGCTCTGACCCACGGTTAGGACGGGGAAACAAATAATGTGAGCCGGAAATAATTGAGCACATTGTGGACGGTTATTTTAATATGATGTGCCACACACAGCCAAGGGAAAGACCAAAGACAAAAGTTTGTGCTTGCTGTTTCTTTTCCTCTCTGCATGACTCTACGGCCTTTCCATGGAGCTAAATGAAACCGTAATGATATCTGTAATATGTAGTCTTTATCATACATTCACATTCTTGCAGAAGAATGAAGGTCTTAAGGTGAATAGGTGAACCAGCATATTAAAGTGCGCCATCTCAGTATGATTTGGTTTACCTCATTATTTTGAATAGCCCATTATGATAGTGCTCATGGGTAATATAATAGGGCACAGTGTAGTGTCGAATGTGTCACAGTCAGAATGACTGGGGGCTCCTCATTTAGAGGGATTTCATCAAAAGCAAACAGAAGCACACAAACAAAAACAAAGTTCGCCCACCACTCGAGTTAACTTTCCACACTTTGGCAGGAAAAAACTTGACACTTACTGTAGAGACAGAAGGAATACATGGCTCCTCGCTGGCTTTCTAATTTAGTTTGCACTGCTAAAATATATATGATACATATATCTATGTTTGTGAGTGTGGGAGCAAGTTAGCTCAATGATATTGTAATGTCTGTACTGTTGTTTGCTCAGTAGCCAGAATGAAAACACGGTGGTTTATTTACAACCTCATATTGCACAGTGTAATTCATTACAGCTCATAATGAGCTCGTAATATGCTTTTTGGATCCGCTTGTTTTGTCTGCAGTTTTATTGCATCCCTCGTGCATTGAAACACACTGTAGCCATTGTGTCTAGTTTGTGTAAGTGAGTGCGCATATATACGTGTGTGTGTGTGTGTGTGTGTGTGTGGGAGGGTGTGTTTCCACCAATGTCTCAGTATATCAGTGTACTATATAATTCAAGACTGAATTTATTTAAATTAACATTTAATATAATTTTTTACCAACAAAATTAATATTTTTTTGTTCTTGTTTTTAGTTCTTTCTTTCCTCCAGCCCAGTTTCCAGATGGAAAGTCTTCACCTCTGAAAGTTAAGGAGAGTGTGAGACAAACAACAGCAAAACAAACATACATTCATTAAGTGTCCTGGGCACATGTAGTTCTAATAAACTATTTCACAATAAGTGACTTCCTAAGTATCATCAAATATCTGACACTGCCTAATTGATTGGCGGGGAGTCATAAATCATTAATTATTTTTCTTTTTCTGAATTTAAGCAGCACCTTAAAACATACATACATAAAAGTTTGATGATTTTCAACCAGCTCTATGTCATCACTGTGTGGGCAGCAGTCCTGTGCAAGTAACTGAAATAATAATTAGTGATTAGTTACAGTAACTAGTTATTCTCACAAATGGAATTACTTCATTAATCTACTGCATATAAAATAAGTTAACTACTAGGGAAAGTAACTTTGCTGCTTCAGTTCTCTTATGAAGGCACATAGCTATATTATTTTTGTGTTGCTATGAAACATTGTAGGACAAGACCATTTTATCTTTGATTGCACACGTTATCACTATGATGAAAAGTAAGTAGTGGACTGATATAACAGATATAATAGATAGGCCTATTAATTGTAGCATGAACAGGCCTTCAAATCAAGAAACAACGTCAGTTTGGCAGAGTAAAATCAAATAGCAACTGTTTGTCAGACATTTGACAGTAATTTTGTATTTCCAATGAAAGTTAAGTGATGAAAGTTATTTATATAGACATAAACACACTGAGGTTTTTCCTTTAACCCTAACAGCACTTCAAACCCTGCCCATAGACTGTAACTCACCAATATAGGCCTAATTTGTCCTTGATCTCAAGGAGGGAAGCTCAAATTGCCTGAACTGTGTGGTGTTTGTGCAGTGACAGTCTAAGGGCTCATTTATGTTCAACGATAGTTAAAGTGACGGGGATGAACGGAGCCTTTTGTCGGTACTCTGTGTACATTTCATCGGTATTTGTAAACATTTTCTGAAAGCTTCTGAATGTGGACATATGGAGAAGTACCACCGGAGATCATGGAGGCAGTGTAGCGTAGCTCAAGCGAAATATGACCATAGGAGATGACGAAGAAATTTAAATCTGTAATACAATGAAAATAATTCTCCGTCCACATGTCGGGATGTATATAATGACTGCACAGACCACCACCATCTACAGTGCTGCTCTATTTAAAGGTACAATATTACGACCTCCTCCACCGTCGCTACATTTGTTGTTGCGTGAGACTTTTGACTCTGCTCTCTGGTGCCATCTTTTGGCTGTTTCTATTCCGTCATAAATATTGCAAGAAATTATGAGGGCAGTGACATTTACAATGATTGACACAGATGTGTCTATTTTTGTACATAAAGGGAGTATAAATGAGCCTTAATGCTAATTGACTGATTGAATGATTCCCACTATTTAGTCCACCACCCATTCAATTGAAGCATCCCACAGTTATTAATAACTTACAGAAACATACACACACACACACGGACACCAGATAGGGGAGCTGAGCACAGCTCACCTGATCCGTTCATCAGTTAGAGTGACATTATAACCAGGATAAAATTGGGGGAATAGGCTGCATTTATCTGCTTTGGTCCAGACAAAATTAACAAGTAAAGAGCCCATTTAAATTTCAGTAATCATAATTGCGTTATTTATTTGAAAAAGTAATGAGTTATATGTCTGGGTGCCGCTGTAGTAGTAGTGGAATTACAGTAATGGCTGGGACTCCAGGTACCTGCGGCACAGGGAGAAGCCTGTGTGTAAACCTCTCACAGTGGGATGATGACACAGAGCTGGTAGAAAATCGGCAAAGTTTCCCTTTAAGCACTCGCTATGAGGAAAGTGCTGACAGGAGTTGTCAGCTTACCGCAGGTTTACAGGACTTCATCCTCGCCAAGGGTAAATTCTGGAGTATGGCAACCTTCTGACGGCAATGTCAGAACTTAGCTACAAGGTATCTGCATGTTTTCTCAACAGTGTGAAAATCTCAAGACATGAGGAGTTTGACTCTGCAACAGCAAGAATGTGGGGTTTAATTGGGTTCAAGCTCTGTAACTGCTGCAGTGATTTGATCTTGTGGTAGTTTCTGTACTAATCAACACTTAAACAAAGCCCTGCTGTCTCAGTAGTGTGTGTCACATGATAGGATTATATTGCTATGCCACAGCAGTGAGCTCTGTCACATATTGTTTGAAACACAACAATATATGTCTAAAGGTGAGATCAGAAACTGCTCTGCACTAAGCTACACCAGTCTTCATGAATGAGCTGTATGGCATGAACAAAGCCATTCCCACTGTTGACAGCAAGTAAAGATTATCATTTAATTAACTATCACCATTTCAATACCTCAGAATGACTCCCATAATTCTAATTCCTTATTACAAACTGAAGCAGTTAATACCCATAGAGCCAATAAGCATTGGTTCATACAATCGGTTACTCATTACATTTCAACTCAGCTTCATTTTTCAGGTCTATGTGCCGCTCCTGTGTGTGATAGAAAATCAGAGTCAGCTCCTGGCTTCAACGAACAGACAGAGTTTGTTGACACGTCTCATCCTGGTTGAAATCAGGACACCCCTCACTCGCTCCCTTTTCTCCTGACACAATCCTCAGAGCGCACCCCAGAAATGTCCCTGTTGCTGAGTCATCCACATTAAAAACAAGTTCTCCAGGAATAAAGTTTCTTTAATCTTGTTCCACATATTTGACTTTTCCAAGATCTTGAAGTACAGTCTAACCTTTCTCCTGCAGAACAGATCTGCCAAATACTCAACCCAACTCTGCCTTCTTCTACAGTACATGCCCTCTTGTTAGTGGTACAGGAAACATGAGGCAGTTTTCAGCTGCAGCACATGAAGCTTGACACTTTACATGTAATTTGTGATTGATCTTTGATTTTTGCTTCCACTTCACATAGAGCCCCTTATCATTCAGAACTTGCTTTCTTTAGGAGAGTAATTTGGTGAATAATGTCACATTAGACACAAAGCTGATGCACTGGACTAGAAATCTCTGCCACAACATACACTGATCAGCCAAAACATTATAACCACTGACAGGTGAAGTGAATAGCTGTGATTATTTTGTTCCAATGCATTGTTCTGGCATTCATGTGGACCACCTGACATGACCCACTCAAACACCATTGCTGACCAAGTACCCCCCCTCATGGCAACAGTAATCCCCAATGCCATCTCTGGGAGTGTCCTGCAGTGTCTGGCACCAGTCCGTTGGCGGCAGATCCATTTAGTCCAATGGGTTGTGAGGTGCGTTAATGGCACGTGCCACAGATGCTCATTCAGATTGGGGTCTGGGGAATTTGGAGGCCAGGTTGAAACTTTCAGGTCTTTGTCACATTCCTTGGACCATTCCTGAGCGATGTTTGCAGTGTGTATTGCATGATTCTGCTGGGGGGCACTGCCATTGGGGAGTACTGTTGCCATGGAGGAGGCTAACTGACTGTGTTAGCAGCTGAGAGAAGTGGAGCATGAGGAGGAAGCACCGGTTAGCCCCAGCTTTCACTGCAGGTGGATTCAATCGCCACAGGGGCGAGGAAATAAAACCTAAACAGCCAACTTAGTTTAGCAGTTAGCAGTGTCTTTCACTCACTCTCGGTCTCTGCTGTGTTTAGCTATTTCCCTGCTTTCCTGTTAGCGTTACCACTATTCGGCTGCCACGCTAATGCTCCAACTCCAACTGAGTCGGGAGCCGGGCTCACGGTCTCACGGAGAAAAGTTGGAACGTTAGCATGGCAGCCCATTAGTGCTAATGTCCCCACGCTTCTCAGCCAGGCTCAGTGAGTCGGAGCCCAGAAGCGTGGGGACGTTAGCATTAGCACAGCCGGACCGGCTTGTAAACAATGGGCTGGAGATCAACACAGAGAGAGGGTGTGTGAGGTCATGCTATACTCCAGATGAAATTACACCTCTAGTTCTTCACATAGAAATTTTTTAATTCCTTCAATGTAGAAATGATGAATTTCGCTTATTGCTTCTTTAAGAAAATAAATGTGCCTAAATTAGCTGAACTTATTCACTTAAAATAGTACAGTGTTTCCATGGTCATGAAATTCCTGGAAGTAATGAAATTTAAAAAACTGTTTCCAGGTTTTGGAAAATTTTGCAAAACAAGCAAGCAAAACATTTGTTTATCAAGAAATAAATACACAGAAACTTGTCAAATTATAAACCAAACATACAACGAATTTCATTGACATCTGTATGATCTTCGGTTTTCTATTTTCCAAAATGGGGCATGGCCTCACAGTTTTGCAAAGAACTTGAATCTGCTGTTCTGGTCTAGTGGCATAAGTACCTAGCTGTGTCGCTATATAGGACAACTTATTTAGTCCTTAAATAAAGTCATGGAAATGGGGTAAAATACTTTGGAAAAGTTTTTAAAATTAATTTGTAAAATGTGTGGAAACCTTGATAATAATTGTAGTAATAAATTTAACCAACTCGTATTTCTGGTGCAAACTAGTGACCGTTTAATCGACTAGTTTACTAGTCACGCACATCCAGTCTGTCTATGAATCTTAAGGCTGAGCTTCTTAGTGATTTAACATAGAAAACTGCCACAAGTACATCATCAATTCAGTCTGCACCTCCCACTGATGTTAATGTTTGATTTAATCTCATGTATTGTTAATAGTAAAACGTGTTACTTTGTATGTATAAATAATTTAAACTCTGCACAGTAAGGCGTGTTTCCTTAAATCCAAACAGAGCTGTTGCTGAAACAAAGCTATAAAGCAGCACTAATAAATATTTATATTAACAATGGAATAAATGATTGTAATAGTACTGTAACAGAGAATTATAACCCAACTCTGCAGTTCCACTCCGCTCTACAGAATGTTTTGGTGTTTTTAAGCTGTTTGTTTTTGGTTTTGCGGCCAATAACTTTACCGCTTTTACTCCCAGCTCTCTCATTAACTTCCTTTCCAGCAGCAGCAGCGTTCAAAAAATCCCACTACACCACCTGCATGGCACCAAAAAGCTGTCAGACAGAGTTGGCAACTATGGTGAACACAGTGGGTAGCAATTTGGTGTATAGCAAATATATTCAGATATTATACATTTATAATGGAAAGGATCAGGTGTTTTATATAAGCCCTAGGCCTTTGTTGTAAATGGATGTGCAGGTCAGCGCAGTCTTACATGCTGCGCCTTGTGAGAATTTTCCCATAAACACACATCTGTGTCAGCATGTACAGCTTTGTGCATGTTGCCTTTCATGTGCCGTTTGTGTCTGTGAGGGTGTGTATCTGTGTATTTGTGTGTCTCTATGAATTGTCTGTGTATTGTCTGTGTGTGTCTGTTTTGTCATTCTCAGCATCCCCAGTCGGACAATTAGAAGGTGACAGTGCCATTAGAGCCGGCCCAGTAGTACAAAGGCTGAGTGCTGTTGTGAGTGACACAGAGCTCAGCCTCTCACTAAATAACTGTCAGTCTGCCCTCGTCCACTCTGACCCCTCTGGCAGCCTCCCTCTGAGCCACTCGAACTCCCCTCTGGACTCTCATTGGCAGCCTTAGCAGCTCCCTGAGCCAAGCATGGCCCTCCTTTCAAGCCTGGCCTCTAACTGATTGGTTGGACCCCTCTAGCCTTAGGCATGCCAGAAGGGCTTTCAACTGGCCTCAGGGTGCTGCTGATTGGCCAGGCTGTCAGGGCGGCATGTCCCCTATGGGAGTGTGTGGCAGCAGCATCGGGTTGAAGGATGCAATTTGACAATGGTGGTAGGTGGAGTGGGAAAGTGCAAGAGCAGCAGAAAGCTCCCCGCTGCCCTCCTCCCTCTATCTATAACTCCGTCTATCTATATCTATCTCTTTATGCTGCTGTCTTTCCCTTTAGTCAGCCTTCCAGCTGCCAACCATGTCTTCACCGTAATTATCTTGAGGGACATTTCTCTGTGCATGGAAGACCTGTGGTTTACCTATCCTCCTTGCATTGGGAAGCCTTGGGTAGAGCAGGAGAATGGTGCTATTTAACGAGTTGAGACTCTCCGGGGGTCTGCGGTCTGTTTGGGGCGGGTAAGACAAGAACGGCGGCCTCTGCCTCCTCCATTCCCATCGCCTTTATAAAGGAGACAGAATGGCTGTATTTGCTCTATTCTTCTCCCCTCGCTGTGAATCAGGGGAATTAATGCCATTGTTAATGCAGAGAGACCGCTGGTACATTTCAACAGGATTCTCGCCTCTCGCAGAGCTCATCTAAATTGCCTGGCTAATGCTGTAATTGGGTTTGTGAGTCACTTCTTAACTTCCATTAATATTTGTTCTCTTTCTAATTGCCCCTTTTTCCGATCCTACATTTCATTCCTCCGTCTGGTTAATGGTCTGAGTTGGAGGCAGTGACGTGCGAGTGCGCGCACGCGTGTACGTCTGAGAAAGCATCTAATCTATTTTTGAGCAGATACAAAATGTGAAAGCAGTGGGACTTCTTTCTCTCTTCTGGGTAGCGACGAATGACATACAGGATGGAGTTGGAGGGTATTTGAGTTTGAGAGAGAGACGACAGAAAGGTTTGCGGTCAGAAATTTTCGGGACAACCTCCGGATATCTGTGATCCATATGAGCTTAGGATGAAAAATATCTTTCCTCTAAAGACTTTGTATCTGCTTTTTAAAAGAGAGCCAGGCTCTTTCATTTGAAGGTTATTTATGCTGTCGGCATTGAGAATGCTTTCTGGTGTTCATTAAAAGAGATGTTTCTTGACGATGCTTTGGCTTCCTCAGATGTTTCCTTCTAAGCTTCCTCTTCTTTTCACACTCACCTATAACTGGATCGTCTTTTCCTCTTATACGTAACATTAAAACAGCTCCACCAGAGGGGGGAAAAACATCCTCCCCAAAAGGTTTCAGCTTTGTTCCCTTAAGTTGTCAAGAAAAAAAAAGTCTCACTCTATTATCTTTAAATCCAAATCCACTTCACAGAAGCATTACCTTAGGAAACCTTAGGAACTCAAAGGATTCAATTCAATTGACCGTGTTAGAAAGTGGAGAAGAAGAGAAGAATGGCTGAATAAAAGTGTCAGTACCAGAGCAGACAAACCTTCCTCAGGTGGTGACTCCGGATCGTTTGTATTGATGGGGCTCTTGCTGCTTCCCTCCATTGAGTGGGGGGGTGGGAGGGGGAGGGGGGGGGGGGGGTGCAGGAGCAGGAGAGTGAGAGACAGACAAACTGATATGGCAGCACAAACACAGACATTTCTTATTCAGTTTCCAATCCATTCTGTTCGTTATGAGTATCAGTTATAACTGTGCGACGGTGGCTGTCAGTGGCTCTCACTTGAGAGATATTAAACCTGAGCTCTCTGCAGCTTGTCTCTTGCAGACCTACTGTGTGACTATTTTTAAAACCATCTGCACCATTCCCTTCTCATGATGCCACTAAATGACAGGTTTTACCCCTCTTTATCGCCACAGTCTCGCACGTAAGGCTGTTATTGTATTTTGTAGGAGGGAAAGTTTGAAGGCTGGCAAAAACTTGAGGTCCCACATTTCCCATAATTGGAAATTTTGTTTCCATTTTGTCAGCCCATCTCTCTCTCTCTCTCTCTTTCTTTCATCCTCTGCTTCATATTTCCTCCTCTGTCATTTTGTTGGATGTTTGTGTGGATGGCCTATCAGATTATTTGAATTCCTCTCCCCCATCAAAAGCAGGGCACATCAGCTTTGAAGAGTGACAAGCACGCAGCAGGAGGGATCAAAGCAATGCAAAACTGAAATTTAAGAGGAAGTTAAAAAGCATGTAGTTTTGCCATTTCCCTCATGTTCAACAAAGAGAAAGCAGATACTGTATAACAGCAGGGAAAGATGAGACATTATCAAACAGCAATTTTCAAGGATGCTTGTGTCGTTTGCAGATGCACAGATGCTTTTGATAATGCTGTTTAATATAACAGTTCACCCATTTGCAGTGTTAGCAGCCATTCCAACATTGCCATGAGTGCAAAGGTTTATTGTCAGATGTGAATATTTTAAACCTAGTGATGACACTGGAGTCTTTTTCAGCATGACAGTGTCATTTCTTTCCTTTAAAACCACTCGCTGAGGTGCCAGACCTGCTGTGGAAAAACCGAAAGCGTATTTTAAAACCATTAAGTAGCTTGCCAGCAATTCCCCAAGTCAACAGGCAGCAGCGTAAAAAAGAGCAGTAAAGCAAATAGAAATTAGTCATATGAGCTTGCAGCTGAAATTAGTGGAAATTCACACTACTTGAGGGAAATTTGAGTCATTTCAAGAGGGAAGAGTAAGAGCATCAGAGAGTAAATTGGATTTGATTATCTCTAAAATCCCTGTTTAAAAATGCCAAAAATCTCCTGATTGTTTTCTGCTTACACTGAATCCACCTGATCAGGTGCTTCCCCCCAATACCTCCACGTAATCCTGACTCTGAACCCTTTGCGTCATTATTTAAATATTGGATGATAAAAATTCAGAATCATGTTTTTATCCCTGTTTAATAACCGTATTTTTTGATTACGTGCTCATGTGCCAACATAAACAGGCAGTTCAGCGTGGGAGACGGAGTCTAAAAGCAGAGCAGGCTTGTGAGTATATGAGCCATCCAGTCAGTAAGTAGTCTCTATTAAAGGCATCCAGATATTTGGCAGACGCTGTCTTAATTACAGTTGACAGCTATGACAGTTAAAGCGTGACTGATAGGCTGTCAGAAGGGCTCAGTCATAGCCTGTCTGTGCCCTGAGTGTTTGGCATCACTTCCTCCCACAATGCACCTCAGCACAGAAATGCCATTAATTCAGCTTTATTGCATATTAACCATCCCTCAAACTTACATACCTCAAACCAAACTGCTCTAATTCCTGTGTAGTAGGCGTTTTCCATATTTGGCTCATGGCACCATCACTGACATCTACTGTGTCACCCAGTTATATAAATAGCTGACTTGCTGCTTGCCTCACTTAATTTACTATGTCTTACACATAAAATATTATTGCATATATCAAGCATATCTTTACTGGGTTTAGATGAATAAGAAAAACACAATCATTAGAGCATTAGCCCAACAATTAGATTAAATGTAACACGATGACTGACACAAAGAAAGACAAACACATAGGTAAAGACAGAAAAAAAGAAAGGATTTAAAGTATATTTAAACCATTATCTAGTTCCCTATTGGTAATATGAGATACACTACATAAATTAAAGGAAAATTGTAGTGTTTTTCAGCCTGGGTCTTACTTTCATAACTGTGTCTGTTCTGACTGTGGGCCATGCTAACATTGCCATCATTAGCCTCATTATTAAGACACTGCAAAACAAGGCAGACTTGGGCAAGCAGTGTGAGCCTTCTAACGCCTGGGTCACACTGCCCGCGTGAGCAGCGCAAGAAGGCTACCTTGCTAAACTACTGATGCTCGCATTCATGCGGTGTTCACCCATACATTGTTGCTGCGGCGGAGCTGCTGCAGTGTTGGATGCTTCTATGAGTATTGTATTTTCACGATTAAAGACAGTTCTCCACAAATTTATGGAGCTGTGCACTGCATTGTCAGCAACACAGTCCTGGAAATATTTCACAATAGAAAGCCTTGTGTCGACAAATAAAGGGATTCTATCCATAGAAATGTTGCCAGGGGGCTTTTATTTTTAAACTGTTGTTAAAGGGAATATAATGTTGATATGAATATGAAAATTATGCACGTCATGCAGAAAGAATAAGCAACTCCAAATCTCTAGATGTTGGGCAGCTGAGCAGCAATGCTCATGTGGGCAGTGTGGCTGCTCACTGCCCACATGGGTGTGAGCAGCCACACATGTGGGTGTTTTAACATGGGTGCTGGGAAAAAAAACAAGAGGTTTCACAATGCACACGCAATGCTCTCGCAGGCCGGGGCGTTAAGCTTTAAAGGCGCTGTATGTAAGAATGTGGCCAAAACGGTTACTGCACTCAAATTCAAAATACTGCCGCAAGTCGTGTCCGCCCCTCCTCCCCTACAGAGTCAAGGTTGCTGGACAGCGGCACGCTGGAGACTGATTTGTTTGCCCACGGGTGGCTGCCGTGGCAGGGCCGCATCGCCGCATCTTTGATCTTCGGTTTTCCAGCGGACTGTTCGAGCAAGTCCGGCTTCTCTGCTGCTAGCGCTGCTGCCGGGATACAGCGGAGGAGCCGGCTGCTAATACTATGTACTGGGACGCTGCTAATGCTGCTTGCCGTGCTGCTGTAGCTCAGTCGTAACTGTAACTGATGCTGAGACTCTACTGACTGCGTGACTGGTAGGTGGCGGTGGGTGGCGCAACAGGCCAAAACACAAATTCAAAACATAAACATGATTTGCAGAACATAAAAATGTTTTTTAAATGCGAATATTCTTGCTGTACTATTGTTGTCGGTGAGATCAGTATGTTATATAAACATTTTTCCTTAGTCTCTGTAACATATTAGGAGGATTTTACGACTATTTGCTTTAGATTTCTTATAACCGATTTATCTATCTATTATCTATTTTTTATTTATTTTTTATGTTCTTACCCTTCCTCTTTTTACGTTCTTATCTCATTTAACCTTTATCTTTTGTTATTTTAGTTAGCCTATAGGTTTTAGTTTTGATGCATTTTATGTCTCTGTTTTAGATCATTCTTACCTAGCTATTAACTCAATTTTATGAGCTAAATAGCTTTTTGTTTATTTGGTTCTTTTTATACCTTTTATCCGATCTTACTGTTTTAGTCCCTCAGCTTTTAGCTCCAGTGTTTCCTCATGGGGGCCTACCACACTGAGAGTTGTTCCTCTGACCTGGGTGGCTGTAGGGCACTGCACCTCGGTGTGGAGCCTCATGTCTACCCAGGTCGGGGAGGTCTCTATGGCGGCGCTCCCTGTGGCCGTGGACCGTGGGCCCTCTCAGTGTGGACGGCCCCCAGAAGTGGCTTTTTCCTTGCTTCGGGTCTAGGTGCTCGGCCATGTCTCTTTAGTGATAGCTAGTGTGTGTGTGTGTGTATATCTGTGTGTGTATATCTGTGTGTGTGTGTGTGTGTGTGTGTGTGTGTGTGTGTGTGTGTGTGTGTGTGCGTATATGTATATTTACGTATCTCTATGTGGGGTGGGAGGGTTGGGTTTTCTCTTTTCTTTTTTTTTTCTGTTTTGGATCTTTGTTGTTTTTAACCTCTGTGAGGCACTTTGTGTTACTGTTGTATGAAAAGTGCCATATAAATAAAGTTGATTTGATTTGATTTCTTACATATAGCTCCTTTAAACTCTAAATCGTCAATCAATCAATCAATCAATCAATCAATCAGTGCCTGTTGAAGAAAGTAAAAACAGCACTGAACTCTTTGAATTAGCTGCTGTATCCTAAATAGGATTCTACTCCGCAGCAGCTTGCTAGCTAACCCAACTGGCTGCCTATGTTTCTGCACATGCTGGTTTTAGCCCATGTACAGGCTAGTGAAATAGTGCGAGCTATATCATAGAACACTGCATGCAATGGTTACTTATCCAGGAGACTATTACGCACATGCTTTAGAAGGCCTGCATTGCTAGCACTGATCTAACTTAGCTACATAGGTAATCCAGTGGGATAATTTTGAGTTTACTTTGAGAGCAGGGTGGACAACTCTCATACATTGATCATTGTAGTTACACACTTTACACTTTTGATACGCTCTCACACCACAAGTCCATTTTCTCACACAATTAAAAAACTATTCATGGCTGATAACATAGTGGCATGAAAAGAGGACACTGACAGCCTACAGACAGAGAAGACAGAGCAGTGCAGTGCCAAAGCAGCAGGGTAAAACAGTGCAATCAAGTGAGCTGTCCTTTCAGTTTTGATGCACGTCTAATTGTGCTGTTTGAGTACCAGTATTTGGAGCGACCAAAAAGGACAAAGAAAGACTCACACCACAGCAGTAATTTCTCACATTGTAAATAGGCTACCAAATTAAACCATCACCAAAGAAGTCTAATTTGATTAAAAAAAATAGTTTAGGTTTTAGGTAATTATAGGTTTGCTGACAAGGGCAGTGGATTTGTGCTCAAAATGTTCTAGGTTATTTTGTTGCACATTACTGTACTGGGTAAGTCAACTGAATTGCTACTGTAACATTGAAAGATCATTCTTAAAATCATGATAAATAAATAAATATTTCTCTTCAGAGGTTTGCTGAATTTTTCAGTGTAATCAGGTTCAGGATGGCCCTGACTTTGACCATGTAAAATCTAAATTAATTTGTCACTCCTAAACTGAGTTTGGAAATTGAAAAGTTGGCAACCCTGTCAGTAACTTTCAGTAAGTTAATTTCAATTTAAAAAGAAAAAAATGTAAGAACAGACACAATTAAATGTGGAAAAATACCATTAATTTGTTTATGGTTATGCAGTATGTAGCTTTTTTATGTAGATGGACAAGACATATTTTGCTACTAAAGCCTTTTCAAACTAATTCAGCAGGTGCTACAGAAGCTGGAGACAAAGCAACCATTTATATTCACAAATGTGACCTTTGTAAAGCAGGCTAAAATGGACAGGACCTGGTTTAATGGTTTGTTGCTTATTTGCAGTCCTGAAACGTATAATATATCCACACAATCAGGTAGTGTGTTTGATTCTGTGGCATCTAGTGGTGAGGAATGCAAATCACAACAAGCTAAAACTTCTTCCATGTGCCAAGCTTGAATCCCAGTTAGGATTTCTTCAGTGTTCATTGCTCAGGAGGTTTTTACCAGGAGCCAAATTATTTGCAAAGATCTCTTCCTCTCCAAAACAAACAGACCAGGTGATTAAAACCAGTAAAAAAACTGAATAAACCAGTTGAAAAATCAATGTTTTCCCAACGCTGTTCAGCTGGTTGTGGCGGGGCTGCTAACTACAGCAGCCAACACAAAAACACAAATGGCCCCATCTACAGCCAGTGTTTAATTTGTCCGTTGTAGGCTGCTGTAGAAACACAGCGGTGCAACATGGCAGACTCTATGGACGAGGACCCTCTCCCTATGTAGATATAATCCATTCATTTTAATGTAATGAAAACACTATAATTTATATTAAAAGGTGATTATACACTAAGGAAAACATACTTCATTCATTCATTCATCTTCTAACCGCTTCATCCTCTTGAGGGTCGCGGGGGGGCTGGAGCCTATCCCAGCTGACATCGGGCGAGAGGCAGGGTACACCCTGGACAGGTCGCCAGGTCGCAGGGCTGACACATAGAGACAGACAACCATTCACACTTGCATTCACACCTACGGACAATTTAGAGTTATCAATTAACCTAGTCCCCAATCTGCATGTCTTTGGACTGTGGGAGGAAGCCGGAGTGCCCGGAGAGAACCCACGCTGACATGCAAACTCTGCACAGAAGGGCTCCCACGCCCAGGATCGAACCGGCAACCCTCTTGCTGTGAGGCGACCACCACACCACCGTGCCGCCCAGAAAACACTTACTAGACCTTTAAAAGATGAATTCACCTGCTCCCATTTTGCATGCATATGTGACATTTACATATCTGTAACCTACATTAAAGGACTTTTTTTTCCTTAAACATTTGATCAATTGAAAAAAAAAGTGGCAACAACATGCAGCATTGCCTTCCTGATAATGGAGCAGCTGAGTGTTCATAGAGCACTCTGACTGTGTTGGATAGATCTGTGGTATTGAATGATCCCCTGGTCTCCTGGTGTGGCTCTTGAGCCTGCGTAACCTGTGGGGGGTGTTTGATGTGCCCCAGAGGCAAAGTGAGGTGACTGAGCCCATAAAGAGCTATAAAATAAAAAGAGAGAGAGAGAGATGTGTGTGAAGCCAAAGGACCACAATACAGGCCTGAACCATTAAGCGTGGACGAGACATAAAAGAGGCTATCAAAGAGTGTAAACTACAGATTCCCATTATTGTGTGACATTAGCCCATAGCACACAGTAACCCTTAATGATCCCACGGGTGCCTGCAGCACACTGTCCTTTAATGACTTCCTGGTTGAATGATTGTTGTTTCCTAGAAGCAAAATACTGCCAGCCAAAGACAACCACAGCTCCACATGTGCTTGTCCTTTGCATAGCGGCATTCGGCTTTGTTCATTTTGAAATAAGTCAGACACAGAGTGAGCGGATGAAACGTAGAATACCATCAAATAAACACCAAATTAGCTCCTGTTTATGTAGGCATCAAACTATTTATGCAGAAAGGGTGATCATACAGGGTTGGATCAATTAAAGCAGATTTGGACAGACTGAAACTTCACACTGTGCTAATTAGGCAGCCAGCCGCTATGCTCAATGAATGGAAATGTATTCCTTTCCGTTCCTTTCCCTCTATCTGTTTGTGTGCCTTGCTTCACCCTGAGGAGTTTAACAGAGCACTAATTCTTCATCTAATTTCCCCTAACTCCCCATTGCGTTCGCTCCCTGTGTCTCTCTGCCTCCATCCCTCTCCATCTTTCTTCTCACGCTGATAGCTTGTCCCACAGGATCCCAGTAGTTGTCAGTAATCAAGGAAATCACTCTCAAAGAGCTACAAATAGGTCACTTATCTGATGTCTGGTCTGATCTGACGGAGACAGACAGCCAGTTAAGTCCCCTTGCATCTGCCTCTCCTTGCTATTTTTAGCATGATTAGTAGCCATTCTATCAGCCAGGAGGTACTGAAGTAAGAAGGAGAATGAAAGATAGCCATGGATACAGAGAGAGGAAGAGGAGGATAGAAATCCCAGCTTTCATCATTAGCATTCCATTCAAATGGCTCAATTGAGCAGTTGTCACTCATGGGATTCCCAGGACTCCGGGAAGCCGTGCTTCTTCATTTATTCAATTTATTGATATAAAGACTCTTCATTAAGAGACACGGGCAAATGTGACATCTGGTCTCAGGTGGCCTTGATGTGGAATTTTAAACAGGCGTGGAAGCAGAGGCCGCGTGACGTGTGAGAGCTCCTTTGTCTCCTCTCGGGGCTATTCCGCCAGTGTGGCAACTACACATAGTCTGCTTTGAAGTCCAAGTGAAGAGACGGATCGTGTGCAAACTCACACATACACACACACACACACACACACACACACACACATATAATCAGACACGCAACCATGCACCGGTCTGGATGCAGGTGAAAATTTCATATGTGTGTTTCCCACATGACGGGCTTGTTAATTATTGAACTGAGCAGGTCCTTTTGATCCTCGCTTTGGTGTGCTCACAGAGAATTTCTTACCTGTTACCTCTCACCAAGCTGCCTCTAATGCACCAAAGAAATACTGTACATGCAAAAATAGATGCAGGGTGTTTTTTTGTTTTGTTTTCACAACTTGACCAGATGGGACTCTTTGTGGCGTGGCTCAGTTAATTTTGAACAGTGAGACCTTAACATGTTTGTCTCCTTCAGTGGTAAGAAAACTTCTCAGGCATGTTCTCATTGCCGAAATGCATAATCTGTCTATTCTGCACTGCTTAATTTGTCTGATGACACAGAGGATGAGGGTGAACGATCAAATGATGTTATTATTTTTGCCATCATTTCATCTGGCTTTGATTGGCAGATGGTGGGCGTCGTGAATGCAATTAGTCTTACAGTATCATTGTCATGCTACACTGATTACATGTACGTCACAGACTGTAGAACAGCCTGAGTACGATGATTGAAAGGAGTAATATAATGCTGTACATTACACCTGAACCTGTGGGGATCTCATATGGATCCTGCATGAGAAGTGAGCCCAGGAAATGAAAATTGCAGGTTGTGAAAGCTCGCAGCAGAGTGCTACACTGTGGGTGTGGGAGGACCACGTTGGAAATTAGGGGAGAGGGTATCATGTTCAAACAGAGAGATGTTTTATGCAGAAGCCGCCGTCACTGCTGAACGGATGAAGTAATTTCATTTTCATGCATGATCTGCAGCCCCATAGACCAGGCAAATTGCATAGGAGGGGAAGAAAAAGATAGAGAGAGAAAAAGAACCAAGCCTTCCTTATTCTCCATTTGACTCTGTGATTATTCCCTCTGACTTGTAACCATAGTGATGGTTCAGTCCCAATGAAAAAGAGTCAACGCAGTGTTCAGAATCTGAGGTTGAGTTGAGAGGAAAGATGATATGAAGATGTAGCACTTGAAGATAGATCAAACTGTTCCAGGATCCATGAAGCCATAAAATCAATCCATATTACTGGCTTTAAAGAGTCATTGACCGCTGTAATGTGATTAAATGGCTATCTGTGTAATTACTGAACCTGAACACAGCGGTGAATCAGGTTACAGCCGTGTATACTGCATACTGGAATGTAATGCAGTATGTTAAACACAGTGATTATCAACCACAAAGGATCACAAGATGAATCACTGTGGTCGGTAGACAATTTCCGAGGAAATACTATATGTCTTATATATAATTAATTTTTTTATTTTAATATTTAATCATCTGACTTTACACAGATGTCTATCTGGTTAAAATACTGTTGAATTTTACCTCATCAGACATGTAAAAATCATTCAAATGAAACAGTCTGAGGTGGAAGAATCACTTTGAATCACTCCTGGACTGAATTGCTCACAATGCATAGACATGCTACCAGTGAAGAGCAGTTGGTAGTACACATTGATTGACTATTAAGGGGTCACAAGCAAGAAATGGTTAGGAACACACAAGAGAAAAACCCACAAGTTTTTAAGATGAGACGTTTTTGACCCAGCCACCATTTTACAGCTAAACAGTACACTAAAATATGTTTCTAAGAACATTTGTGGTGAGAACTAGGCAATGCAGTAACAGCATCTTGGGTTATATTTGATCAGTGCTGCTTAGTTTGACAGCTGCATTAGAGACTGCTGATTGGTTGTTCACGTTCATATTTGATAAGGCCATTAGATGTTTAAGGAGGAATATGATAAGTAGGAATTTTTTGGCATAGATTATCTGTCTTATGTACTGCTGTGTGGATACAGTGGCAGTTTCAGCGAATGTGACGAAATGTAATTATTTCTAAAAATAAACAACTATAGCTTTAAGTATTGTGTCTTAAATACATTGTGAGTACTGACTGAATTCATCAGTGACGGTGTGCAGTAAGTTTATAAAACAAAACTGGACAATAATTCAGCTTGATGTGTGTTTTATTGAGTGTTATTGAGCTCTTGCTTTTCTATAAATTATGAAAACAACACAATTAGAATGATTTGGACTGAAATTAAGTGTTTAAAGGCCCACTGTGTAGGATTTAGGGCGGCTGTATGGGCAGAAATAGAGTATATTATTTATAACTACGTTTTCATCATTGTATAATCACCTGAAAATAAGAATTGTCATGTTTTAAATATTTTAAATGGAGCTGTTTATATCTACATATGGATATGGATGTTATTTTACAGCAGCCCAGAACAGATAAACCAAACACTAGCTTTTGATAGGGCCATTCATGTTTTTGCATTTTCACATTGGCCACTGTAATTCTCCTACAAACTTGGCACAGAAGAAGAAGTTTCATTTAGTTGCAATCTGCAACTTCATTGCTAAATCCTACGCAGTAAACACTTAACTTGAGGATGTTAAGGGTCACATTTGCATGAACAACATTTCTGTAATTACTGTTTGCCTCAGATGACTGAGCCCATCCGCACTGATTTGCTCTCAACTATGGCCATAACTATGTAACATGATTTAAAAGTTAAAGGAATGCTTCCTGGGAAATGAACATATTCGCTTTCTTACCAAGAGCTAGATGAGAGGATTGATACCACTCATTGAATATGAAGCACAGCACAAAGACTGGAAACAGGGGGAAATGGTTATGCTGGCCCTGTCCAAAGCTAACAAACCTCTAAAGTTCAGCCTTTGTATTTGTAATGGTAACACTTTCAGACCCAGGAATTTAAGGAATGCCACATCAACGTTGCTGCATTGTGTGGTGAGACAGTAAAATCCTTGGAGCCTATTGAAAATCAATGCCACACAAAGAAATGTTTCAATCCAGTTCTCTTTTGTCTTCTTTTAAAACAGCAAGGTGCTGAGCTAAAGTATTGATATTTTTATTGCCGTGGCAGTAGAGACGCTCTCACTGAAACTTGTTCAAAGTAAAATGTATCACTCTTTAAATGTCACATTTTGTGTGAGAAATAACAGCCGAGGTGTTAAAGGTGGAACAGACGCATTGAGATATCAAGCTCAAGTTAGGCATAGTTGAGAATAACGGGCATGAGTCATTTTCACATCATCCAGGCAGGTAGCCATCCTTTCACACTTGTTCAAGGTCTGCTGAGAAGCTGCCATGATGGTAAAGTAAACCGAAAACTCAGCAGGTCAGACAGAATCATCAGACAATGGCTGTATTTCCCTCACTGCCCATTGTTCAATTTTCAATTTTTACCTTCAGGCTGTAGGTTCAAAGCGTTAGCACAAAAGAAAGATGGCAGTGGAAGCGTTAACATCAGTGTTTCTATCAAACATCCCATGTCCTCTCGCTTTTCTCTTCAACTTTCGTTTTTATTTCAAAATGCCTTTTTTTGACAATTTATGTCTCTATGCTCTGATCATTTTGTGCTTTCTGTTGCAAGTGAAGGAAAAGCCAGAACAAAAAAAAAAAACAGATTTTTCCTCTCTTTTAAACTTGTTTCTCTGGTTCTTTTCTCAGATCCGCTCAGATCAGGACAAAGATGTTGGCATCCGCTACAGCATCACAGGAGCAGGTGCTGATCAGCCCCCGAGTGGTATCTACAACATAGACCCCATCAGCGGCAACATGTTTGTCACCCAACCCCTGGACCGAGAGGAGAGAGCCTCCTTCCATGTAAGGAAGAAACGAGTCTATTTCTGTTTCCCGCTCTTGCTCCATTTACGTCTGTCTCATTATCTCCTAATTATCCCTGTGGAAATGTGTCTCGTCTTTTCTCTTCCCCATCTACCTTTCATTCCAACACTAATGTTGCCTGCCGCAACAAAACCACAAGTCGGAGCCCATTCAGAGAACTGTACAGTAACTTCACACCAGCATCTCAAGCGTCTGATTGATGCCGTAGCCAGCAATGAAAGCACGGATGCCTTGACAAAACACACAGCCACTTCAGGTGGCATTTACATTGGGGTTTAACTACACAGATAGAACAGAGGGAAACAGACAGAACCGAGCTGGAGAGTAGGAAAACTGTTGTCTTTGTTCTTACCATAAGAGCTAATGAGCAGGTGCGGCTTCGAGTGTGTGCGTACGTGTATTGAATGCTAATAATATGGTTCATCCTGTAAGCAGCTCTTCCTACTTTCTATGTGTGTTTCCCACCTACCTGTTTTGTGCTGCTGCCCCGTTTCACTTCACAACCCCCACAAGTTGTTCCACGTTCACCTTGTGCACTTTGCAGCTGTGCTGTTTAAAGGTGCAGGCCGACAGCTGTACAGTTAGCATTGCATATGGCCCATAGGATTCCCCATCACACACACACACACACACACACACACACACATATACACACACACACATACACGGGAGGTTTGAGTTCATGGTTAGCCCCTCTGGAGCCTCGGGTTAAACAGTTTCATGAATGTGCGAATTAAATATGCAGACCACATGGGACTTGCGTTAATGCTAGGCCATTGGTTCATATACACACACACATTACAGGACTCAGTTTATATCAGCAAAGACTAACACCTCCACTCGAGGTGAGCGCTGGTGTCAGACTCACAACACCCGCGTGCCTGTCAGCATGATAGATGGCTGCGCTGCCGATAGAGCTAATTCAAAAGCATGCTGCTGTCTCAGAGGAAGAATAGAATAAAGGAGAGTGGATCTCTTCAGTGTCTCTGTCAGCACTCACTCTCAGCAAACATTATAAACACCAATGCACACACACAGGACGTGCGATGACTATAAACAAACACAAAGCTCTAGATGATTGCCGTCTTGATTGGTTTGTCTTCTGGGTGTGTGTGTGTTCCATTTAGTTTTCAGATGAGCCTCTTGTTACGTTACTTGCTATGTTCTGGCCCCGGACACTGGTGTGTGTGTGTTTGTTGTCTCTCCATACCTGCTCTTACACTCAACCAGCAAATTGGGATCAATAAAGCAGCCAGGTTATTGGTCCCTGGGAAAGGACAGCCGCTCAGTAAACAGTTCTTATTTGACACAGCCTGTAGTGAAAACAGCATGTTAGGTTGAGGGCACTTGGAGTTGAATGCAGCTCCTATTTAGACTCCCGTGGACCCATGCTGTTTGTGATGTATGATTTAGTGTAGGAGAATGTAGCCAGCGTTTGACCCAGGGGAAATTTAGTCCATTGCTTACTTTCTTTCAACTTGACAGGAAGTTCCCAGCACTGCTGCGCTCTCGCAGGCCAAAACTTTGCTTGTTAGTTTTGGGTTCGAGTGAAAAGAGAGACGAGGCTGCTGTTTTTGACAGACTAGTACCAGGGGGAAGTGATCTGCGAGGTGAGGAGAGTGGGTGTTAGCCTGAGCTTCAGTTTTGTCAGACAGATCTACGGTGAGTCATCCGGACACAAGGAGAATTGAGCAAATATGAGAATGTCTGCAATTTTTTTTGTTTGTTTGCATGAATGCATGTCCTGGGGTGTACAGTGAGTGTTTGTATGCGTGTTTTACACAGATGCATCGATCATAAGATCAGCTGATAGTGCTGTTGGGATACTTATTTCGAGAGAAGGTCCTCTTGTTCACATCCCATCAGTCTGTAGCACCTGAAAGTCGCTCAACATCCTCCTTTAGATTTATTTTATTTTTCATCATGATTGGCTGTACTGTATTTTATTCTTACATCTATTTGTGCACGCAACATCAATTGCATGTCTGTACATCCTCAGTTTCGCTCTCTTTCCATATTTTCTTGTGAAAGGGTTTTTTGGGGGAGGGTGGAGTTTTTCCTCATCTGATTTGACAGTCTGAGGACAGTGCGTATAATTTGCCAGGCTGTTCTCATGCATTGTTCCTACATGGCACCAGAAATCTTCACGTGACAAATGCGCTGGCAGGGGTAAAGACGAAAGTGGTTTAAAGAGCGAAAGTCTACATAAGGAGGCAGGTTGGATGATGGATGGGTCAAACAAACACAGGACTTTCTCCCAGTGTGCATGTCCTGTGTGAAAGAAAGGTACGTTATCACCCTGTTTCTTTTCCTAAACCTAACCTACGTAATTTTACTTGCAAAAACCTAACCTACATAACTTTCCATGAAGTTTATGTTAAGTGACAGCACTGTCTTAGTGCAACAACACCATGTGTGTGGCTTTAATTTGTCAGATTTCATTTGTGTGAGGACATAAGCTGTACAGACTGTAAAGCCCCTTAAGGCCAATTTGTGATTTTGTGATACTGAGCTATATAAATTAAATTAACTTGACTTAACTTAATGGACAATTGAATGTTTTATTAGCTAAATTTGAAAATATAGGAAAAAATAATTTTTTTGTTATTGATCATAAAACAAGACTAAGACTCTCCAGTTAGTGGATGTACTTTGGCATGGTGGTGCTTTGAGTGACATTCTAACGTCAGCATGCTAACACACAGATGTTTAACACGCATGATGTTTGCAATGTCCACTGTTTTAATTCAGCATGTTAGCCTACTAACATTTGCTATTAAGCATTATAAAAAAGTACAGCTGGGGCTGATGGGAATGTCATTAGTTTTGCACATGTTTGGTCATAAATCAAAGTATTAAACAAACTGAAATTTGATCTGATCCCAGGTGAAAATTCAGGGGATCATCAAAGTCACTAAAGTTTATTGTCCAGAGATGATGTATCCTACAAAATATTGTACCTATTCACATTTTAAATGTTGAGGTGTTTGACTAAATAATGAAAACTTTTTTTTTATCTCTAAACTAATATAGTTTGACAAGTTTTTTCTACAACTACAAACTTACACACTTACAAACTTGGATTTCTCCAGCAGTTTATGATAGGGTTATGGGTGATTTAGGAGCGCACAGTATGAGATCACTGCTTGTTCTCGCGATATTTTGGCCACGCTTTGGAAAGCAGAGCTAGATGGTAAACAAACATGGCAGCACACCGGTAAGGTAAGACAACACGTTTACATGTCGTTTTCTATATATTCTCTGACATTTATCCTAACAATATGAGGCGGTCTTTGTGGAAAAAGCTTGTTTAGTGGACTAACTTTGCACTTGAAAGTTGCCCATTCACTTACGTTTTAACAGGTCTGACACTACTATGCGCCCCGGCTGTATCTCGGCTAACGGCTAACATGCTAACTATTATTTTTATGTCACTAGTCACTTGAAACAAATTTAGGACGATAGGAGACAGGTTGAAATAAAGCGAAATTTCCCTTTAAAATCGATCTCTTCCTAGGAAGTTTGACCGATCTGCATGAAACTCGGTGAACATAATCCAGGGACCAATATCTAAAGTTCCCTCTTGACAAAAGTTGGAAAACTTACTAAAACTGAGCTTCTATAAGGCAATGAATATTGCGGAGGGCGTGGCTCATCACATAAAGGTGTCTAACATCTCAAGGGTTTCACCGAACACCACGCAACTTTGTAGGCATATGACCACACATAATCTGAGGGGACCCCTCCATTATTGACCCCATCAAACAAAATGGGGGCGCTAGAGAGCTAATTTCCTATCTAGGCCTAACTGCCATATCGATTTTTACTAAACTTGGTAGATATGTAGAACAGGACGCCTCAAGGTGACTGGAGAAATTTAACTCTAATTGGCAACTGGGTGCTTAAAAATGGCTAAAATGCGACCGATCGCTGTGGCTCCCCCTGTGGCCGAATGTTTTGGGTTTTTTTTAATTTGGTTATTTTTTAAGTCATGGTATGGTATGCTGTACATAATCACAGAAACTGTCAGTGTGTCATTCTGTCAGGCAGTCTGTCCCACATTTTTCTACTCACTGACGTGGTCAATCTATGTGAAACTGCACAGAGGCATTGAGGATTGGCATAGGTAGAAGGTGACAAAGCTACCAATGGGTATGGACTAGTTGAAATGAACACTAGTCCCTGGCTTCATTATAGTGACGCTGGGGGCGACCTTTAGCATCTGTGTGAGAGGCACACCGGGATTTCAACCAACTCTAAACCCATCCGCATTATTATTAGATGGTCAGAGCAACAGGCGAAGTACAAAGAGCGAGGAAGTCCACTTAGGGTGGATGGGTCCAACAGGCACATGACTTTGTTTATCACAAGTATTTCTGGGTCAATATATTGTCAAAGAAAAGTAGTTATCATGACAGGCCTACCTCACCTCTTCTTAGTCACGTGACTTGATGATTCTGTGTCAAAGTGCAATGCAAAAAGCTGCCCCGGTGTCATGATGATAAAGCTGGGGGCTCCTGCTCACGTATCAAAATATGAGGAGTAGGCATGAGATCACTTTGGCCAGAGAAAGAAAAAAAACACTGCATAGAGTCCAAAACTGTCAAGGATTTCTGGAAGTACCATGCAAGTATGGTTATATATTGGGTAAGAGGACCAATGGGCCAAATACGAACTGTATTTCTCCTCTGTGGTTGGTCCAGTCATACTAAAGCTCACCCTGCAGAATACTGATGTCTCTTCACACACATAGATTTGCAGTCTATGCGGTGCACACCCTCCTCCAGGCCCTTAGATCACATTTCCAATTCCTCCATCGAGCACACAAACACAGACACACATAGACAGACTCTGTAGCACAGACACACACTCAGGAAGACACACACACGCACACACGAATATAGAGATACTAAATAAACATTCAGGAATATGAGAAAATATACAGGGATGTACACACACAAATCCACAGGCAGAAGGGACAAAACATACACACACAAACACCCAGTTTAACACAAACAAAAACACACGATCATTATCCACACACACTCACACACCCATGCAGTGAAGCAGTCACACATATCACAGTCACACATCCCTCAGCGTGCAGTGATCACAGCTGAGAAAACAGATTGGGCTTGTTTGTTTGTTGGGTCTCCTCTCCATGTTTGTTTGCTGTGCTTCAGCCAATGGAAAACTAGCATCTTGAGGATCATTAAGTGGCTAAAGAGGGCTCTTTTGATTGGCTGTATGCATCTCCCCAAGTGTGTATCCACGCGCTTTTGTCAATGTCCATGTTAATATGCATAAACATGTGTCTGAATTGGTGTTTGGATGCGCGTGTGAATGCTCAAGCGGGGCCCGTGTTTGTGTATGTTTTTGAGACATCCTTGACAGACAGGCACGAAAGCTGACATGATTAGTTGTGTTTCGGTGAAGGCAGGTGTCGCCATTCAATCTTTCATGTCACCCCACAATACATCACGACTTCCTGTAAATAGGCTGGCAGGCAGATCCTCCTCAACTGTGTTGTGGCAGACAAAATATTTTGCTGCCAGTGTGTCAGTTTTAGCCAGACATAAGAGCCCTTCTCCTCTTACCAAGCCAAGCTGTGATTGAATAACATTTCTGCAGAGGATATGGATTTCTAGGCAATTGAATGAGAGTAATGTAAGTCACAGTGAACAGTGCCGGTTTGGTTCCAGGGCTATTACAAAGCTTTGCGTTATGTTAGATATCATTAGTGGGGATTGGTGGGGAGTAGAGGGTGTGCAACGGCAGCGGTGGAGATTAAGACATCCCGCTGTAGATGATGATTGCTTTTGTCAGTCGTCCCTGTTCAAGCCCCCACACCCCCACACTGCCTCTTTGTGTTTTCATCTCTCATTTACTTGCACAAGACTCAGTCACTCTCCTCCTCTCTTTGCCATCTCATCTGCCTTTTTCCCTGCACCGCTCTGTTTCTTCCTGCTCTTCCTCTTTGCTCTCTCTATTCTCACACTGTGAATTGTCAAGGAACAGCTCATCAGTCAGAGACATCCATCCGAATGGCTGGCTTTGTCAAAACAAACCGAGACAAACATTCTCCTCGCTCACAAAAAAAGAAGCCACAGCTTGAGCAGAAACACCTCTCTGATATTTTTTTTAGGCCTCTGGCTGTGCTAACAACAAAATAGGTGTTGTTTGTGTGTCTGGAACATTTTACTACTTTGCCCCTTTCTGTGTTGTTGTTGTCCGCGCCAAGATGCCAACAGGATACTCGTGCCCCGTTGGCAGACAAGAAACAGAGCATTTGCCAGTTAAACAAAGTTGCCACTTAACAAAGTCAAAGTTCTGTGCTGAGTTTGTTCCAGTGCAGACAGTCTGCAGAGTTTTATATCAATCAAGCCAGCGGCCTGCTGTCAGTTGAACTACATTTGGAATATTTATTCAAGCCCATATTCGGCGTTGAATGCTAATGATGCCGTCTTTCTTTGTGTGCATTCACAGCTGCGAGCCCATGCCGTAGACATGAACGGGAACCAGGTGGAGAACCCAATCGATCTGTACATCTATGTGATTGACATGAACGACAACAGACCAGAGTTTCAGAACCAGGTGTACAACGGCTCCGTGGCTGAAGGGTCCAAACCAGGTGAGAGTTACTTCTGCTCATTACAGCTGAGTAGTGTAACACAGGAGTAACTGGAGGTTGTGAGAAGTCTGCACTGCATCACCAAGCAATTATGGAAACAGTCTTTGAGTTGAGAATCTGCAAAAGAAAATGCATTTTTGTGCTTTTCCATCCACTGCTCTGATGCAAACGTTGGGAGTTGGTTCATCAAGATGAGTGGTAGGTGGCGCTAATTATTGAGTAGCGTGCTACTGCAGAAGAGGGCGCAACAGGATGACATAATTAGAGTGCCAGTCAAACCTCAAACAAAGACAACAATGGATGTATAGTGGGGAGAACACAAGACAAAGGAAATAGAGTTTTGGACAAATAACATTACTCTTGGAAGAGTTCTGTTAACAGCACTGCATGTGTGCAGACGCTATTAAAGGCCTCCAGAGATGGTGAAAAGAGCTTTTCTACCTCCCCCAAGCATAATAACTTTTTTTTTCAATTTTTGCTATTTCCACTTAGATTTCTTTGTGCACAGATTGAAAATGCACAAAAGAAGAGGTGAATAGAAATGCACCTGGTGAATATTACAAAAAGAAAGCTAAAGTATACTACATTAAAATATTTGCCAGCTTCCTAAGTTAGTATTTGTGTTATGCTAAAGTATTATTTCTGTGGGCAGCTATCAAAATGACCCATTCAGGCAAAATACACTGTACACACAATACTTGGATAATGTTCCTGTATTTTTTATTTTTACAAAGGTGAAAGAGAAGGCAAAAAACCTGAATTGATTCCCCACTGTTGGGCACTGTGAGTGTGAAAGAATCCACCAAATAACCTCTGTGCCTTTACACCAGTGGTTCCCATTTCTTTTGGTTTATGAAATAAAGCAGTGTCCACTTGTGACCCCTCGTCACAGCTTGTAAAGAACCTTTTCATTTTTTTTTAAACTTTACTCTGTACAGTTATATGTGCTATAGAATGAAATTTAAAAGAAAGAAAGAAAAGAAATAGAAGAAAAAAAGCACAGACAATCATAGAGAAATAAATTGTTCCAAAATATCAGGTTGGGTCAATGAGTCACACAGAAAGCATTGTTAAAGAGAAGGGGTTAAGTTCCTGTCCATATCTGTACCTTTAATGTGTTTCCCTGTTGGGTTGATTTTATTTCCTAAATATAAGGACACACAAAAAAAGAAATAGTTAGCTTTTCCATGTTATATACTTCACAGTATTATTTTACAATTCCAATTCATTCCTCTTTTGTTGGGGGCTCTCTAGTTTTCTAGAGAGCAAAAGAACCTTTTCACCTTCCTTCCTTTCTTGTCAATCATCTCGTGACCCCTGACCTTTATCTTTCTGTGCTGTTTTGAGGGTCCTGACCCACAGGTTGGGAACTTTGGGACCTAATAAACAAATATTTCTAGAAGAAGATTCACCAACATATCTGCATGGGTTGCTTTGGTAACGACATAGGCATCTGTAACTATATAGCTACACTGGTGACATGGCTTTCCAGTGTAGAAGCATGAGTAATAGAGGCTCATGATTTCACTCACCAAACAACCATGCTGTTGTTGCAGTGCAGAACTCCTCCATCGGCATCTGTCCACTGATTGTTGTCCTCCGCAGCACTTTGCTAGTAGCAGCATGGATTCTGCTTTGCACTTCCGTCACACTGGATTTGACATTGTTGTGTTTTGCACTGCTGTCCAGACTTATTAAAATCAGATTACAATCAAAACAGATTCAGGCTGACCTCAGGGTGATGGGATTGCCCATGGTCAGGTGCATATGGCTGCAGTTAGATGTTCTGTGTCTTGCTCTAAGGGCATCTCGGCGGTGCCTGGAAGGTGAACTGGCACCTCTCCAGCTACCAGTCCACACTCTGTACTTTGTCTGTGCAGGACTTCAACTGTCATTCTCCAATTCCTATCCCAAGTTGCTACCAAACTGAGCTACCACCACCGTGTTTGTGGGAATTTGTATGTAGAGTTTATTCTGTGTAAGAGTTTCATGTTTGACTCTGTCTGATTCAGGGTTACCGAACATACAAGTTTAATAACAAAGCTCGCATTGTGCCTTGAGAAGAATTGAACAGTTAGTGGTAGGACAATATGAGCTCAAACTGCACTTTTTGTTCTTTTTGTTTTTGTTCTGAATGGATGAGTCATAACGGAAGCCATAAAACACCTATAAATACAAGCCTGCAATCATTTACAATTATAACCATTTAAATTGTATTATGTAACAATTCAAATGAATGCACAGAAAATGCAATAATCCATTTGAAGCTGTACTTTAGACTGATCTATGCATAGTTAAAAGGTTTTATTGCATTGGTATGAAATATTAAGAAGTGTGTGAAGAAAATGTTTGAAATGTATTGCACAGCCTCTTATAGCCAAATGATCCTGTTTACATCTTCAGCTCTACGTCCGTGAGTTTGACCAATCCGATGCTCTTCCTTATCATTTCTGGGCCCTCCAGAAAAACTTCATCTTACTTTCAGTATCCTTGAGTAAACATTTTATAAACAGACACGAGGTGTGAATTCGCCGTGACGCCTCAAGTTTTCGGTCGGTTCAGACGAGGGCGAGCTCATGAGATATTTGTGTCACAGTATTCTGGCTGGATGCATCATTATCAGATTCTGCAGAGCATGGAGAGATGTAGACCTTCCCTCAGAATCAGGGAACAGAGCTGTGGTCAGCGCAAAGCCAGAGACGAGAGCAGAATGTGCAAGTAGCTTTCATGTTTCGACTGGAAGAACTCTTGTTCTAACAATCAGACCCCGAGGACCCATGTTTGTCTTCACAGCGTTCAGATATTGTTCTGTTGCTAAGTTTAATCTCGGGGGAATTTGTAAACAATATAGGAAGGCATGTTGTGTGTCTGTATGTGTGTGTATGGATGAGCAAGTGTGGGATTGGCTTTGAGTGTGTGTGTGTGTGTGTGTGTGTGTGTGTGTGTGTGTGTGTGTGCGTGTGCGTGTGTGTGTGTGTGTGAACACTGGTTACTCCTCAGTGGAGCGTGAGTCTATATACAGAGCTCCTAATTAGCGAGGGCAACCAGACATTCCAAAAGCTACTTTCTTCGTTTTTCACTCTGATAATCTGTGTTTAGTTTAAAAAAAGAGCATGACGACAAAAGTCTTTGAGTTAAATTTTGTTTTGAACAGAAGGCAATCTGTGATACTAATTAACTAGAAATACATTACACTATGTACAGTATAATTGCTCCACTCTTCATTAAACAATCACTGCCAAGTAACATTTGTTTGTGGAGCACACAATGCCAGGTGTTGGAGAGTTGTGTCAAAAAGGCATCATGTGCATGGAGCTTCCTTTGCTCAGTCATTGGTCTCTGAATTGATGAATTTTAATTAGGAAAATAGGCTGCAAAGCTGTGTCAGCCTAATTGCCTGTTTAGTTGCAGAAAACAAGAACGACTACGATTCATCTTCAGTGTAGGTTCAAGGAGACATTTTACACTTTTCTGGCCCATTTAAGCTTTTAATATATCCTCCGCCAGTTAAATCGTTTACTCACTAATAATGGACCCAGTTTAGACTTCAAGTTAAGTGCCGCACAGTTCTTGCTGAAGTTGGTTTTTATACCCAGCAGCGGCGCAGATAGAGAGCGGGATATGCAGCCAACTTTGAGATATGAATTTGAGATACATTAATTAATATCAACTCTGACTTTGACTAAAATCTTTTGTGTGCATCTTTCTTTACACACCAGAAACTCTGCTACAGTGAATCATGAAACCTAAGGCAACAACCAAAAATATTAAAAGTCAATAAAAGAACTTTGTGAACTACAGCAATCTGAGACACTCCTGAGCACAAATAATACTTATTTTTGGCTTGGGAGTGTCTCACACTCTCTGGGTTTTTCACTTTTTCTCTCTGTCAGTCCTAACCTTTGCATATCCTGAAGAGCACCAGCTGCTGTTCAAATTTTTTTTACACTGATTCAGTATTCTGACCCACTACACAGGGTTCCCAGAGTTATAGAAATCTTGTGGCCTGGCAAAGTCAAGGAGTTGGTAAAACCCTTGGAAGTTTTGGAAAAGTCATGGAACACTGGTTGTTTGCAATGAAACTCTTTATCTTCCTTTGATAACCCTCCATGTAATGTAGCACACAGCACACATGTTTGAAATTTTGTTTTCACATCACGTACTTTTCCTAATTTTCTCTCCACACTTTCCGTCTCTCCCTCTATGTATGCCATGCTTGAATAGAGTTGGAATTTTATATGTTTAAATAAGAGAAAAAAAAATAATGTGTCATAAATCAGTTCAGGAAGAACTCAAATGCAGAGCAGCAGGCAGGTTTAAGTTTTGTCTTTAATGCATCCAGAACAGGCAAGTACCTGAAAATCCAAATGACAGAAAAACCAAAACTAAACTGAAAAACAACCGGGATAATGCAATGAACTCAGGTTAAAAAAAAAAAAAATTGAACACAAGACACCAGGCAGGAAACAGAGCAGGGAATGACACCACGGACACAAGGATGAACACAGGATGAACCGGCAAGGAGCAAAGGGAAACACACAGATATGTATACACAGAAAACTCAGACACAGCTGGAGAAGGAAGACATGGAGAAAAGGAGGGAAATGGGGATTGGCTTACAACAGGGGTGTGGTTGGGAACAGTAGGGTGAAGGAAACAAGACTAATATAGAACAGGTGTGAAGGGAAGACTCTGGGAACAGGGAGGGACTAACGAGACTGAAGGAAGACAGGTGTGGTAGAAATCGGTGGGAAAACACACAGACACAGGAGGTAAAACCAGACATGACACATGAGGAGAGAATCAACAAAATGAAACAGGAAGCAGATGAAACCTGAATGAATACAAAATGAGGAAGAACACAAAAAAGAAAACCCTAAAATGGAGTCTACAAGATAACATAATATTAACAAAAACCCAGGATCACACATGACAATGTGACAGTGTGATAATAGTCTTGGAATTTCATTATAGGTCCTTGAAAAATTGCAGAGAAGTTTTACATTTTTGTCCATGAAAATGTGTGGGAGCCCTGAATGCAGCACTTCACCTAGCTCCTTCTTATAATATACATTTATTCCACTTTAAACTTAACTTTAATGTGACATATAACTCAAACATTTTAAGTGCTTTTAGTGATCAGTTGAGTGTGGTTATCGCTTGCGCTGAGCTTCACAGATCCCCAGTGTACATCAAGACTTTGCACATGGCTTGGGTCATTCTGTGGAATCGAAAGGTGATCATGGAAATCCCTGAGGGGTTACTCCAGGTGACATGCTCTCTTTTCATCCTAACTACAGGTGGTTTGTTGAAACCTGTCACAGTATTGCAGCTGACAGGTGCTGCTCAGGGGGGCACAGTGTCCAACGATGCTGCTGGAATATCTCAGGCGTCTGTCTCCCGCGACCCACTGCAGGTTTGAACAGTGATGAAACATCAAACAGTATTCGTACCTATTGCTACATAAGGATTGGCAAAAAATACAGTCACAGTTTTTACATTTATTGTAGCAATGTATTGCCTTTACCCATCACGACACAGAGAGCTTAAAGGGAAATTTCGCTTGATTTCAACCTGTCTCCTATCGTCCTAAATTTGTTTCAAGTGACTAGTGACATAAAAATAATAGTTAGCATGTTAGCCGTTAGCCTAGATACAGCCAGGGCGCATAGTAGCGTCAGACCTGTTAAAACGTAAGTGAATGGGCAACCTTCAAGTACAAAGTTAGTCCACTGAACAAGCTTTTTCCACAAAGACCGCCTCATATCGTTAGGATAAATGTCAGAGAACATATAGAAAACGACATGTAAACGTGTTGTCTGCCATGTTTGTTTACCATCTAGCTCTGCATTCCTCTTCTGTGGGCATTGGGGCATTGGCACCAATCTCCAGAGCTACGCAGCCTTGCAGCAGCTGTTCCTCCTCTCTCGTCCTCTACCTGTTGCGCCTCTCTCTCTCTCCTCCTCTGTTCTTCAATTTCACAAAGTGTATTCTGGCTCAAATAAATAAGGGCGGCCATCATGCTCTGCAAAATCAAATTCCTCCTCCACAAAGTCGAAGTCTGGCAAAAAGTCAGCCATTATTCTATAAATCTTTCATAAAATAAATGAATTAACTTTTCAGGCTACTGTCCAGTTCTGCCTTCCAGCTGTTGCTGCTTGTTCAGGCACGGTATGAGATCACTGCTTGTTCTCACGATATTTTGGCCGCGCTTTGGAAAGCAGAGCTAAATGGTAAACAACAAACATGGCACCACACCGGTAAGGTAAGACAACACGTTTACATGTCGTTTTCTATATGTTCTCTGACATTTATCCTAACAATATGAGGCGGTCTTTGTGGAAAAAAAAGCTTGTTTAGTGGACTCACTTTGCACTTGAAGTACGCCCGTTCACTTACATTTTAACAGGTCTGACGCTACTATGCGCCCCGGCTGTATCTCGGCTAACGGCTAACATGCTAACTATTATTTTTATGTCACTAGTCACTTGAAACAAATTTAGGACGATAGGAGACAGGTTGAAATAAAGCGAAATTTCCCTTTAATGGTACAGTAAAACAACAACAACAGCAAAGACAACATTTGATGAGCTTTCAATTATCACTTGTCACTTATCACTTTTGTGTGACATTTCCAGGTAGTAAGCGATGCTATCTTTAAGTGAGCTGTTGCGTCATGAAACTTGTGCCTTGAAATGTACAGTATACACCCAAATCAAAAACCAACAAGCAATTAGGAACACATTTTCTCACTTAATCTCTTGAGGCTGTGAGGAAAAAAACTTCTCAACAAAAGGAAAGAAAAGGGACATTACCTGCATGGTTAAATTTCACAGTTGAAGGAAAAATTCAGTATGACTGGTGTATAGTACTCGTGAATTTTCAGAAAGTTTTTTGGACATTTTACAAGCTTTTACCTGACTTTTTGTTTTGCCTTCATCAATGTTTGTACTGATATGCTTTTGTTTTTCTGGTGATCCGCTGTCGTTGGTAACTTTTATAGAAAATAACATTTTGTCATATTTACTGAAACTGCCACTGAATGTGTGGAGTAGCAACAAGCCTTTATTAAGGATAGCTGTTCAATAAAAATCCTTGGCCACTTTATATTTTTTTCAAAATGCCAGTCAAAGGGGGGAGGGGTATGTGTAAAGCTGCAGTATCACATTCTGTATCTACAGACCCAGATATCAAAGGTTCTCTGAAGCATTACAACACATCTTCAAATCTAGCACTGTGTGAAAGCCATCATAGAGGGAGACCTACAGGGAACCGCCCTTATCACCGTCACCAGATGTTACGTTGGGGAGAGATCCCATCAAACCGTGAGCCAGGATCAGGATCTGTCTGAAAACGGCTTCATTTGTCACTTTCTGCCACCCATCCTCCGATCTGCTCTAAGTGAACCTGTGACTTGTGAAATTTAATTGTGCAGGTAATCAAAAACACAGAAAACAGTAAATAACAACATGCGCTACCTGATCACATTCAGCTCGTGTTAACGAGAAATAAACCATTGTCCTGGGAAACTGGTTGAACCTGTTAAATGTGTGCGAATAGGTTGTTTTAGATATTTCTCCTCATTGTTATCATTATTCATTTTTATTATTAAAAATCACCTGTTGTCTGTGGGTCAAGCAGGAGTGGATAGTAACACATTACAAGTGAGACACATGAGAAAAAAGTATATATTTTTAAGGAATACTTTTCATGTTCTTCTTTTTAAGCTGTACTTCGGCTCTTTACTACTTATTTTTGATCTACTTTTTACTTCACTGCATTTGCCATTTATACCTTCATTAGCACTAGTCTGCTTTAAGTGCTGAGTGTAAATTGGGGGAGCACCTCAAGTGCAAACCAGACGGCCCGCCTTGCATAAGTTTACCCCTTGTCTGGCCTAAATCATTGTGGATTTTTAGAAGTGTATATTTAAGATGTTTTTAAGTGGCCTAGTGGGTCAAGAAAACCACCCTATTAATGTCGGGCGAGCAAAATGAAACTGGTTACACACGCACATAGGCACAGAGCCTCTCACCTCATGACAGCCGCAGCTGACAGGTTGTGCAAGCTTGCTTGTATTAATGTTAACATTCCCAGTTAGCTAATGTTAGACAGTTTGATTTTAACAGTAGCCTAACATTACAGTTAACAAGTCAGCAGCTGATGTTTGCATGTACACTGAGGGCCGAATTCACAAAGAATGAACTGCGGCCGCTGATAGCATCTTGAATTGCACTTCACTTGCACCTGCGGTTTGCCCTGTCTTAACGTCCTATTCACAAAGGATATTGCACTAATGATATACCAGCACAAACACGCCCACAAAGTTTGGCAGGTGAGTGCAGTTTGCCCCTGATTTGCCCCTGATTGCAATTAGCCACATGGCAAAGTATAAATGCTAGCTTTGCACCAGGAACACCGTGGCAGAACAATGGCAGACTTTGTTTGGCAAAGTACTGAATACTGTATACCCTCATGTAGTGATGTCTGCTGGTGAGTCAGTCTAACAGTGTCGGATGGGTTGAGGCTGTGGATTTGACTAAGTTTGACCACTTTATCACTATTCCCTCTCACTTGTAGCTGTTTTTTTTCGTTATCTTATGAATTTAATATGAATTATGGAACTGTTTTTGTTCACGTTTGTTTCCCCCGTTTTGTAAAATAAATATATTGAAAGTTGCTTTTGAAGTGCGTGACAGAAGTGCCTTTTGAGAACGACCACAGACTGTCACCTGTTCAACGCATCGATATCTTCGGATGCCATTAAAGTAATAATGATTATAATAATAACGTCAAAATATTATTTACAGACTGATTTAACAGACAATCACTGCTGCCACAATCACTGGAAAGTCTGGGCGAAAGGCTTCCACAGAGGAGCGCCCAGTTTGCACCAGCTTTCTAAAGACGTTATTTACTTCACTCAAACTGCGTGTGGCTATTAGCACTGGTGTTAGTGAATTAGACGTTGTTTATCAATGAGGCTCATTTTCATAGAAAGGGGCAATTTTTGCGCCAAATATATGCATATTACCTCATTTAAATACGTGCAAATAACACCGGAGCACCGAGACGCAGTCTGCTTGGCAGCGCAGTTAGTGGAGCATTTCACCCTCTGAGCGTGCTTTGTGAATTAGACGGTATCTGTTTGCTCCATTTTTACCAGTTTAGCGGCCACAAAAGCCATGCAGTCCTTTTGTAAATTCGGCCCTGAGTGAGTTGACATTACTGTTACTGTGAGGAGTCAAAACTCCACAACAGATCATGTTACTAACATTAACCACTTACAAACTTACTGACTCCTCTTCATCCGCTATGGGACATAAGACTGCAATGAGATCTCTTCATCCCATTTTTGCCTTGGCAACATGCTGTTCCTCTTCTTGTGACAGCTGCATTGTTTTCTGTAGACGCACCAGCTAGCGGGACTGTTTCTAGCCTTTTGGAGGCCAAATACAAAATCTAGTTTTGTCCCCGTTTCAATCACTCATAGGTCTTTACACCAAATCTGCATATCAGACCAGATGGTACATTTTACACACCAAAAACTTATTTTAATTTAACTTTCCTGCATTGTTAACATCAAAACTAAGTGTTGCTGGCCCCCATTAAAAAGATTTGTATCTGCTGGCCTGTGCCAGGCCCTGTCAAAAGATACTTGCCACCTGAGGGAAACCCTGCACTGAAGTAAATTGCACATACTGTGGGTGAAAATGAGTTAGCTAGCTTAACACTAGCTATGTTAATTTTTCATGTGCAATGTCAAACTTTGATGTTAGAGAGGGGGTAGAGATGGGGAGAGGGTGGGAGATTATTCATATCTCAGTTGTGTAGGCTGTCCTCATTTGTTTGATTAGCCGACCTGCTCATCAAAACAAGAACTATGAGTAGGTTTTTCAAAGGGTAATTTTCACTTTTACTTGAGTCACTTTTTGTGGGAGTAATTGGACTTTTACCTGAGTATAGATTTTAATTACTCAACCCACCTCTGGGGTCAGGAGCTATAAGCTCAGGCTAACATACACACATAAAAAGAACACAGAAAACACGTCTACCTTTCCAGGGTCACCAAAATGATCCAAATTACTTAAAAAAAATCCTCAACACTGTAACATGCAGCATGTTAAGTGGCCTTGGATAAAGATCTGTCGACATGGTGTGATTTCTTCGGAAAGCTCTCACATTCTGGCGCTGCAGTGTACTCAGAACATCTGCCCACTGATGCTCCATCCCTCTCCTTCCCTCTCCCTTCTCCCCGACTCTGACAGCACGTCTCTCCCTTTTATGGACCGTCTTCCTCCCAAAAAAGGCCTTCGTAAATGAAAGTGCAAGATCAAAACCAGCCGCTGAGTGCCTTCTCTCTCAGTTGCCCTCCCAATGGGGGGACAGGGACGCTGCGTCTAACTCGCTCTCTCCTAATGGAGTTTGCTAACAGTTGCAGAGAGATTTAAGAGACTTTCCCTCTCCATCTTGCCTGGGGGGGTAATTAGGGAATCAGCACAGGAGGGAGGCGATGGAGTGATGGAGGCGAGCAGAGGTGGAAGAGCACTACGATGTTTCAATCAGTATTAAGCCTAGACTCTGTGAGCAGGTGTTTCTCACTGTGCTCCTTATTGTTAGTCCATTTATATCATAGTGCCAATCCACACACATCAGGGCCACATGAACAGTTTCTGTCCACACAGAGTGTTAGTGTTTAGCACTAATGCCTCAGTATGAAGGGCTGTTTTGTGTCAGTTTGCGTTTTCGACCACTTCCTTCACACGTAAGCAATGCAGAGCAGAATATCCACTGTACCTGTAGGTGTAAGTGTTATAAAGTAAATATGAAGTCTTGCCACCTTTACTACTCAGTTCCACGAGTATCTGCAATTCAGCAAGTTTTCTCATACAGTCTGTTTTGCCATTCGCATGCTGTCAAACATCATCTGACCTTTTGTTGAGTGTTACAGTAGCAGATGCCCATTTAGCCTAGAATATGGACAGAAAACCCTCAATAAAACACACTCAGAGATCCAGAGGCTATCGGAACAGAACATAGCCAGGAGCACTGACTTTCTTTGCAGCTCTGACATATTTGACATGTTGCTTCTTCCTGAAGTATTTTTTTATTTTTAGAAATTTAGTATCCTCAATTTCCCCCCAAATTAAAAAAAGGGTTTCTCCTGGATACTGTTTCACAGTATTGCAGGTTTATGGTTATGGTCGCCAGTGTTCAGTTGCATTTTTCCTGTAGATACGGTGCCGATCAGCCTGGGCTAAATGTAGGCAGATGTGCAGGGGTTTGCACGGCTGCTTCTTTTATATTTAAAAAGATTGTGAGTATAATGTTACGTCCACTTGCCGACAGGAATTGGATCAACCAATCAGCTTGCAGTTTCAGAATTGTATCTTTAGACTTTTTTACGAGAGGTTTTCCAATAAATTTGCATTGTATTTCCATAACATTTGGAGACTTGCGAGAGACAGATTTAATAAAGAATGGTCAAATATAGTGCTGCAGAGGCAAAGATGTTATGACCTCTACTCCCTAGAACAGGGGTCTGCAACCTTTGCCATTAAAAGAGCCATTTTTGACCAAAAATAATTTGAAAAAATCTGTGTGGAGCCGCAACACATGTTTGAGCCTTATAATCAAGGTAAATAGCCTATTAAGTCTACTTATACTTATGGTCTAAATAAGCATTCATTAATATGTTTTACCACAAGGTGGACACTGTGCAGGGCACTATTAATAATTATCTGGTACTTAAATTTTGCAGAGCTGGCAGTGAGAGCAAACAAATCTGTCCACGCACTACTACATTCTCTATTTTATTTAATTTACATTTTTGGATTTGGCATCCATAGCTAACCAGTCACTGCTATCGAGGTTCAGCAACATTTGGATTCATAGAAGGAATTTCCATAGACTTCTTTTCTCAAAGGCTCAAGGAGCCACTGGACAGGGGCTAAAGAGCCACATGTGGTTCCGGAGCCACAGGTTGCCTACCCCTGCCCTAGAATGTATCAAGCCACAAAAAACACTGAATCCTACAATATACATATTGCAATTGAGAGTGCTTCACGATCAAGCCGGGATAAATTCGACGACGTCTTCTTTACAAATCCCTGCCAGAGCCACAAAAGATACACAAATGTTTTCTCAGAAGTAGAGCCCACAAGTGGAGTGTCTCCTTAACGAATCAGACAAATGCTAACACTACAGCTCATTTTTCATATAGGTGATTCAACCAGGATAATTTTAAGCCCATCCAAGTAGATGAGTACATATGTGAATGTGCAGTAGTTCAGTAGCATAACAGCCTGTCATATTGTTAGGAATATCGTTATCGCAAAAATATCCTGAAATATTGTGATATTATTTTAGAGCCATATCGCCCACCCCTAGTGCACAGAGATGAGCTGTGATGGTGGAGTATCAGTTTTCATTTTTGCCATCAAAAGATAAAAAGTTTCTCACTCTACTATTTGAAACAACAGAAAAGGTGAAAACCATTTTGATGGACTTGTTCTACATAAAGTCATTGTCTCAAACATGTCCCACAATAGATAAACGGTTGTGATTGGCCCGTCAGATCTCAAGTGGCTGGATATCTGTCCAGAGCAGAGAGTGACCACACACACATCTGCCGGAGCACATGAAACATGAGTTTGCAGATCTGTGAGCTTCCCAGGCAACATTGGAAATGCTTAGCAGGTTCAGCTGCTTGCCCTTCACACTGCTTCGATCCTTACTGTGTTCCTGAATAAGAGTAAGCAGGTAGAGATCCTCAGGCATGGCTATCATGCAGTTAATTGTGGTCAAGGTAAAAAGGCGCATCTCATCTGGCCTTTGCTCCGACTCATGAAGGCTGCCTTTTTCTGATCTCATTCATAGTGTCTTTTTTTTTTTAATGGTTTGACTGTGTCCTTGTGTCCTCAGAGAGGAGAGGGCTCCATTAGAGGCTCTTGTGTGGACACTGTCCCCTTCATCACTTCCCCCAAGATTCACCGCTTTTCCACCTTTTCTCTCCCCCCTCCTCCTTACCTCTCAACCTCTACTTCTCCTTCTCCCTCTCTATCTACTGTAACGCAGCCACTCTTTCAACCTCTATCTTCCCTCCACTGATGAGAGTTATTATCCTCTTACACACCGTCCATCCACTGCCCTTTCACTCCCATTCTTCCCCTTATACTTCTGCTTTTAGTGGTCTTTATAAACCCTCTCACCTCTATTCTCGTCTTCACTATCTTTTTCTGCTTTGCAATTTCCCCCTCTGCTTCCTATCTTTGCATCTGTGCGCGTCTATCACCCCGTTACCACTCTATCTGTCTATCTCTATCCATCTTCCCCTTCTCCCTCCATCTTCCCTCTAATTGGGAAGCAGATGTTGACTCTGGCTGACTAATGTTTCGGCAGCAGATAGACCTCACCAGTGATCCCAGGTCACGTGAGCAGAAATGGCCAACAATATGCACCGCCTGCCACCAGTTAAATTTTCAGCTCCAGCGATTTTGGCGGAAAAGCAATTAGGATTTGGAATTAGTGTTCAAATTAAAGAGGAATTAAACAGGCTCAGAGATTAACCCTTTCAGGCATGGCTGCCCCTCTTTGGATCTAAAAGCGCACCATCATCATATCACTGAATCCTCCTCATTGAAATGAAAGGTGGCAGCGCTGACATGTAATTCAAACATCACGTCCTCTCCCTCCCTACGGGACTGGAAAGGTTGATTATATATTGACGCCGTCCTCGGTGGGATAGCTGTAATTGTTTTTCTTCTTCCTGTCTCGGATTCTTTTCTTTTCCTTGCTGGACAAAGTGACAAATCCTGCTTTGAAACTTAATGACGTTTGAAATAGACTTCGAGGTTACAATTATCCTGTCCATACAGGCTGTCACAGGAATGATGGTGCCATCTAGACCCAATTATGGGAAAGGAGACACCTGTAACCGCTCAGACCCACAAGGGACTGCCGGATCTCCTATGAGTCCAGCTGTAGCTCTCCTGCTTTGGCTGAGACATTTACATTTACAAAGCGAAACTTTCTTCTGCTGTACACTAAAACAAACAAGCTGTGTTTTTTTCATTTCTAACTTTTGTTGCTGTTGATGTGATAATTGAACATTGTTGGTTTCACGCCTGCTCAGCGTGGCACCCACCACCCACCGCCGTGCCCACTGAGGTAACCAGAGCACTTATGCATTAGCTGCTGAGATGCTTTTTGGTGCCCACTTACCTGACAAACAGTGGTATGTTTTGTTTTTGGCTTTTTTTGGGGGGGGGGTTAAATCTAAAATTTTATCAAAATTATATGGTTCCATTTAATTTAGACAAGAAATTACAACACGGAGGTGTTATAATTGTCATTCTCTCCTTTTCTCTGTTTCCCCATTGGCTTTTTATACTTGAGCTCCCAGATGTCCTTGTCTCCCTCCCTTTAAGTTTTTCTCTTCTTACACTGTCTTCTCATTCGAGCATGTTAGTGCTCCAGCCGTCTCTTCTCTCTGCCGTCCCTCTCCTGTGAGCTGACAGTCTTGTTCTGTCTGCAGCAGCACCAGCCTGTAAATGGCTGCCTGATGGAAAGTGACATTTTCACAGAACCCTGCGAGAGAGGCGAGGTGATCTCTCCTCTTTCCAGGACAAAGTGCTCCTAATTGCCTGGTCGCATTTGTGAGCCGAGCTGACAAACTCATGCAAATCAATAATTCTGCTCGGGGAAGACGCGGGCACACAGGGCCTCTCACCCTGATCCGTGCTGTGAGGACACATGCACGCACATGCATACAGATGCACGCATGTATCTGTAAGTAAATGCAGACATACATGCGCTCTTTACCCACACACTCACATGCACACACTCCCCCCTCCTCGCCACCTCTGTGCTGCCTGCCTTAAATGGCAGTGTTTATCCGTGATTCTAAGACAAATAGGGAGAGAGCATCGGAGCATTAAGGGCAGCCACGGTGCCGCTGAAGGCTGAAATAATGGATGGTGGAAATGGCAGAAGACCCAGCGCTGCTCATTACTAAATGGACTCTGCAGAGGTGGAAACTTTGCCCCACTAGCTTTCTATATACAGATGACAAAACAGCACAGCTTAAAATAGGGGCTTATTTAAGAGATTTTGTTTGTGTTATTGTACTCTGCTCTGTAATAGCTCTCACTCTAAAAGTTGCTTGCCAAAGAACAGAGGATGTCACAGCAATTTGTAAAGTCTGATTGACTTGTTTCTAGTTTATAAATGGGTTTGTTGTTGTCTGAGTTTTCTCTTAGCCCCCCGCCTTCTCTTTGATATTTTTCTGCAAATTTATTAACAGTAGTGGGAGACCTTCATTATACCATATGTATTTTAAAAATGTATGCGTGCAAAGACCTTGAAAAGCACATCTTTGTATTTTAATGAATGCTGCCTGCTGTTTTACTTTTTGTTTTGCTTTTTTCCCTAACATGACCTCCTCTAGTGTTGTGTGCACTAATGTGCATCCTCTAATTTTCCAATTATTCTACCTCACTCTGAGTCTGCCTCGCTAACTAACTTTCTCTCCACAGGCTCTTCTGTGATGCAGGTGACGGCCACAGACTCGGACGACTCCACCACAGCTAACGGCATGGTGCGCTACCGCATCCTCTCGCAGACGCCCCACAGCCCCATCCCCAACATGTTCACCATCAACAGCGAGACTGGAGACATAGTGACAGTGGCAGCCGGCCTGGACAGAGAGGTCAGTGTCAGCTGTATGCAGTGTGTCCCTGTTAACTCTCAGCATTTGATCTTTTGTGTCTCATTTGTGTCCACCCAGCCATAAAATACAATTCAGTGGCTTAAAGTTGTACTAATACTCTGTTGGCCTTCAATGGTTTGGTTGATACATCCTAGGGTTAAAGTTGGCCACAGCCAGCCAGCAGAGCTCAGCTTTCTTCAGTCCAAACTGCAACAACATCTGGTACTTGTGCAGGAAGTATCTACCACTGCGATTAAATATACTGTCTGTATTCTTTTTTCATATTGGATGGTTAATAGTATAGAGGCAGGAAATGAGGAGAGAGGAAGAAGCAGCATATGTACTGTAACAGTGCCGGTAGTAGTAAGATTTTTAACCTTTGAACAGAGCGAAGATAGCAGTTTCATTTCCAATATTTATGCTAAGCTAAGCTAAGCTAAATTCATCTTGGCTCCAGTTTATAGACTGTATAAAAACAATGGATGTAACCACCCTGACGCCACCCATTGGTTTATATGGATTGCTGCTTTAAGGCCTTGATGTTGGCATTTTGGCCATCGCCATCTTGGTTTTTCTGGGCCAGAAGTGACCATATTTGGATATTAATATATTCGGATCAGCTCAAAGTAATAAAATGTAAGTTCATCCTCTGTTCAGCTGGCATAAACAGGGAAATTAGCTATAGAGACGAAAATCGGGCTGTAAACCCATTTATTTCTATTTTTAACATCCATTTACCACCAGCTTGCTTTTTCTGGATGCACAATGCATGAAATAAGGTCCTGCAAATTCCAGGGCTCCCTGCCTCACAAATCCCAATTTCATCCCTGGATGTAATGAAACCTTAAAAAACTTTCAGCTGCATTCGCCCTTTTAAAAAATGTCAAACAAAACAGCCAAAAAATGAATTCAGTTGTTCTAGTAATTTGCCTGTTTTCTTATTGTGTATAAGTATAATTGACAGGCTAATATTTAATGTTTTCTTCAGCATGTAGAGCAGGGCGGATATAATGGCCACACAAATCCAGCACCTCTCTGCTGAGGAGGTCGCAGGAGCTTTCTCTTCATTGTCGTCTTTTGTCTCATCCACTGATGCTGTGTGCGTCTGTTGCTTTCTGTGGTTGTTTGCCAGCCCACACACCACCACCACAACACACATCGTCTCTGCTCCATCTTCCACCTTATTCTACTAATGAGCGAGGTCACGCAGGGGCGACTTTTATTTTTCCTAAGATGCATCAGGTGACTGTTGGCAGTATTGTTTCTTGGCAGATTGTTCATTCTACAGCCTTTCTCTCTCGCACACATGCAAACCTTCTCATATCTCCCTGTGGTGCAAGATTTAAAGAAGAAATACAACTGGCAAAATCAGGGAAACATTCAAATTCATATGCTGCCATTATGAGGATAATCTCATCCTCGTAACTTAGTTGGCTGGTTTTACTACAGACATTAAAGCACCGTTGAGTGTGTCTCATAATGTTTATATTCTGAGAAGTCCCGCTGGTCCCTCGCAGCACTAAACCCGGCCAGGCAACACTTTGGAAATTAAAGCAGAATTTTACCAACAGTAAGGCAAGCGTATTTGGAGAATAATTACAGATGAAATCTCAAGAACAAAAACAGGTTTTGATAACAGAGGAACACAATACATCAATGCTCATTCCTTATCCAATTTTTGTACAGAGCTGGCATGGCATGACAGCATCATACATTGGTGGGACAATATAAATGAGTCTGGTGAATGCGAGCCAGCTCTGTCCCTGTTTCCAGCTTGGCCCAGGCGGCAGCAGTAGCAGCTGATGTGAGTGAGAGAAAGCTCATTAATCTGGACACATCAAGCCAGGCACAGTCCCACCTGCCTCTGATCCTCCCACTAAAACTGGGACACACCTGGGAGTTCACCCACCTGCTGTCAAGGTCATCAACACAAACACACAAACACGCTCAGACACATGGGCACGTGTTTGCATACACACTCCCATGCAGTTTGTTGTTTAGATGAAGACAAGCTCATACAAAGTGAAGAGTAGCAGCAGATAGAGATCCAATGTGTCAGACTGGATCCATGCAACCAGGGTGGTGTATACACATGCTGCTACACAAAACATGAATACACATACTCACTGTATGGGCACCGTATACCCTATAGACACCCTTTGCAGCACATAATTTATATTCTCCATCTCCTCTCCCATGTCTCACACTTTAGCTCATCCTCGTCCACTATGCCAGTGCCTAATTAGAATATTCATGTGCTAATTAAGGGGTGAAGCAGGTTCTCTCGTGTTGAGGAGACCAGGGGGTACATGGAGGTTAGCCTGGTATCACTTACCTCTGACACCGCTGAATACCAATTATTCTGCCCAACTCACCGCCCGCAATCCCTCTCCTCCCCTGACCTCACATGCTTCCACGTGCTCCTGCCCACAGGCTAACAAGCTGAGATAAGGCATATACATGTGTGTTTGACTCCATGCACCCCAAAGTATAACATGGCTTTTTGTATGTGGGTGTGGGTTTAGGTTTTGCATTTGGGATGTAAAGCACTGAAGGGGCCGGGGACAAGATTAGAATTAAGATTGCAGTAGGTGAATGTTTCGTTTAGGGTAGGGCTGGATAATATATTGATATAATGTAGAACCTTTTAGGGCCGACGTCACAGTGACGTCAGTTTGTTAGCTGGAGGCAAAACATGATTTTCATCACAGGGCTGTAGGCTACATAGGAGGCTTAGAATGTCATCTTGTTGTGTTATTAGGAGCCAGAATAGAAGGAGCTGTGGCTCATAAACTTAAATTTTAGCACATACCAGCCGCCATTGCTGGCGGATGGTTAAATGTGATAAGACAAAAGGACTAGAGGGAGGCAATCATCAAAAATGTTTGCATGTGCAGCACACACCTCATATCAGGTTAGGAAAAAGTGTTTACTGTCACCTCATCAGAAACTGGGGAGGCAGTAAGTAAGTAAGAGGAATATTGAAATTCTTTGTCACTCTAACTTTTTAACACATTAGCTAACGTAAGCTTCAATAGCAAAACAAACTGGAGGAAGCCGTATAAGTGTCGTCCACCTTTGTAAGATTGTTATAGTAATCAACCACAAAGCCAGCCATCCCACCTTCATCATCCATCCACTGAGTGAGAGCATACGGGTCGGCCAGTCTGGTCCCGATGGTCAGTGTTTACTTATCCAAGTAACACTTGCCGTCCTGGAGAGCGAGTGATCTGACATGGTGCGTTCATAAATTCAGTCTGATGCCCTACACTATAATGAGATCCCTGTTGGTCGAAACAGGGTGTTATATTTCTGTGTGAATTAACAAACAGTGAAGTTAATCACACATTCATACCGCTCGGCGCACTGCTGCTCTGTTTCCCTAGACAGAGTGCCCAGATTCCACTCTGCTAGTCCGAGAGTGCGGTGCTCTGGATAACAGAACAGTACATTCAGACAGTGCTCCGAATTTAGGAACGGTCCAGTTTGTGTCAGAGTGCACTCTGGTACTCGGAATGAGTATTTCCAAATGCACCACTCGCATCATCTTCCTCCATTGTCTAAAACAAGCCAACAGAACTTGCTAGCTAGTGCTAGCTAATGTCCTAGGAGAATTGTTTTGCCTCCGGCTAAGCCCCGCCCACCAAAAAACTGTCATACTGTTTACTAACAGTTAAAGGGTCTATTGATAACATGATTGGTGATATGAGACTGGATATCATCTTATTGTTACATAGTAAGGGTTTTTTTACTTTCTTTTCCTGGTTGTAAAGGCTACATTTCAGTAAAATTATGTAATTTTACTGAACCTTCCAAAGTTCGCTACATTCAGCAAGCTTTTGTAGCTTTTTTAGTTTAATGAACAATATAAAATCACAGAATGTCAAATATAGTAACAGTCTCACAACTATTTTCCTTATTAAACAGACAATTACAACTTCTTTACCACTCACAGTTCCAATGTTTCTCAGCTCAGCCACCTGTTTCACCAATAGAGACTGACTTCTGGTGGTGCATGATGTGCACTACATACAATACATCCTCACTACAGCATTTACGTATACGTTTGATAGGAAGAGTAGCACCTGTATTTTTGACAGTATTGAAACTCATACTGACGGGTTTTCACATGTCCTGATACATCATAATACGGTTATACCAACCAAATCTAATACCCACATTACTGATGATTATTCTCAAATAAATGAAATAAAAATATCAAAAATCTCATTGTATAAATATTTTGTGAGCACCAAACACCAACCCTAAAATATCACTGCAATATCAACATCCAGGTATTTGGTCAAAAATAATGTGATATTAGATTTTCCCCCACATTGCCCAGCCCCAGGTTCAGACAGTATTTTGTATCTATATTTGTATTTTTGCTGTCCTGGAAATAGACTCGTCTGTCAGTCCACCATGAAAGAAACACATTTCTAATGAAGTGTGACTCTGGTGCAGCAGGTAGCAGAGTGGGAGATGTCAGGATGCCACAGCTGGCATACATGTTCTCCCTTTGTGCCCTCTCTCCATGGCTTCGGTTCCACTGGCAGGCAGAGCTGTTGTCTTTCATTACCCCAGGCTGTCTCAATCTCCCATGAGCCCTGGATTGGAACGGTCTGGCGTGGCATGGTGTGGTGTGGCCTGACGCCAGGCTGTCCACCAGGCCGACGCCAGCTCTACGTTGGACTGTCTCGCCGACGATTAGGACATCGCCTGGACTGCCTCAAGGACATGAGTGCCCACAGCCTGGCTCTGTTATGATCTGTAGAGCCCAGTTGGGGATACAGACAGAGAGCAGGCATCCTAAATGGGTCTGGGGCTTTATTGTCTCAGAGACCCTGAGTTATGTTAACTCACCGCCTTGCACCAAAGCTCCAGGAGCCAGACAGCAAAGACATCTGAGAGTTGTGAGCAGGCTGCTGTATGAAAAATATTGATGCATGTAGGTGGATGTTGACTGCTTGTAGCCAACATTCAATCAAGAAAATATCCACTCAATATCCACCTTATCATGTGCACTTAGCTCATATTGAATTGGACCTTGTTTTGTCTTCAGAAAAGCCTGAATTGTTGCACTTATGCCCCTCCAGTTTTAAACCATGTTTTTCTGCCCTCTCTTGTAGATAATGCTCTCCTATTCTGGTCTAGGTCAGGCATTCACTTTGAAAACCTTTCAGATAAATATTATCCACCAAAGCATCATTTTTATAGATATATTTAAGTTTTGTCTGTTGTGTTCTGTTCTTTTGCCTGCTTTTCCCATGAACAGTCCCTTGATGACTTTTTGACACCAGTTTGTTCTTTAAAGGGCTGAATCTCATTTGTTTACAATAGAATTCACACAATACATCCACAAATGTTGGATCCTATAACAACCATGAAGGAGGATGATAGATATCAAATGACCTAGGGTAAAATATTTCCCATACATGTGATTGATGTCAGTGTCGGTATTGGGATGGTTACTTTAAGACTACTGAGTACATGCTGTAAAATGTAATTTGTAAGGTATTCCATTAGATTGCACAATCTAAGTAACATATTCTTAAGACTTTGGATTACTTTAGCAATGCTTCAAAATAGTCTTGCTGAGCTCATTTGTCTCTGTCTTAAATGTAACCACTTAAAAAATGGGCGAATACTTGCTAGTTTTTACTTGACAGAAAACACTGAAACTGAAAAAGACAATATAGCCATATTATATTAATTGTACATTGTTATTAGTGATGGTCATTTGCCAGAAACTTTTAGCTCTCTGGAAATCTCCCTTCAGCCAGCTTATTTTTTATTTTTTAGTAAAGTAAATGAGGACGTATCGTGAAGACTATTCCTCATATCACCTTTATAAATCTGCTGTTCTTTGTCTATTGCTGAGCCTTTAAAGAGTGCACCTGAAATAAGTACAAACAGTGCATCCAACTTAAGTTCAGCTCAAAGCACTGTGTCACTCATGGCCAGTTAGGATATTTCAGTAGAAAACAGTACAATCGAACTCACTCGTTGGCATCACCTTCAGTTAGGACACCCTGTTAGAGCAAATAAAACAAAAACAAATAAAGTAATCCTTTCAAGACAGCAACTGTATTTAGAATATCACCAATTCAAACTGTGATTGTGACAAAAACCTGGTCAGCATCTCCCAGCAGAATTTATACACATATTTTGACTATGTGCACCCAACAGCGAGTACCGGACAGAGATTTTTCAACACTATATTAGATGTTACTAGAGAAGTGGTTGCACCAAACATGTTCACAGCTTTATTCAGGATCTCAGCTGTTCCCTCTATTTCTGTGTTTCAATCAGGGGAGACTTATTCTGACAGAAAAGGATATTTATCATAAGTATAAGAAATGTGAAAAGTCTTTGGCGATTACACCCCATTGTGATGTCATCTACTCCATGAGGGTGGTAAAGACATAGTAGATTAGGGATCCCCCCTGTGGAGTCTAGACACTGGTGTTGGTGATGAGATGAGATGAAGATGGAGCTGGGGATCTGGGTGTGAAGAGGAATGGGCTTTTGATGAGCTCTTGGTCTCTGGATAAGGAGACTGGAGGTGAATGGGGTGGAGGAGGGCACAGCAATTCTGCCTAAAATGACAGCTGACAGAAGCAGAGAGAACAGATTGAAAGTTTGGCTGAAGGAGATCGTGGCAATGTTTGATTGGCTAACCAGGACAGGGAACACCATAGTAAGCTGATGGGTGATAGAGAGAAAATTGTGAATGGATGTAGCATAGAAAAAGTTTTCTTGATTGAACCTACTTAGCTTCATACAAACACAATGGTTTTGTCACCTTGCTAGCGAGATGATTGATGCTCATTAATTTGGAGTTCAGATGTCCTTTAAGTCTCATTGGATTATAGATGTTCTTTACATCCTTGAATTGGGAAAACATAGACTCACAATAAAAGTTTAATTCAATAAGTTTCAGCGATACTAGCAGTATGGCTCTGGAGATGGTGATGTTGGGCAGTCTGTCAATCAGTCGTCAGGCTACCACTGAAATGTCTTGAAAATGACTGGATGGATTGTAATGAAAGTTGGTGCAGTTGTACTCAAAGTTTAAATCCTTATGACTTTGGTGAACCTGTGACATTTCCCCTAAGAGGTAAAAATTTTCACTTATCTCGTGAAATACTTAAATATCTTCTTAAAGTATCAGCACAAAATTTGCTGAAGACGTTCATGGTCCCCAGACATTGTATCCTAAATATATTAGTGATAATCAGCGATAATGTTAATCGTCTAGCTTCACCATGAGGTTGACTTTTTGTGTGAGACATTTCACTAAAAAGTGAAATGTCTCTTAACTATTGGATGGGTTGCCATGAACTTAAAATTTAGTTCAAAGCACCACTGTCCCTCAGTACAATCTCTCAGAGGGACTAGCTGCAGTCTCTGTTCCTGTTTCAGTACATCAGAAGGGTTAAATTTCTACGTAACCCATATTAGAAGATTTACAGGCACTGCTTGTCTCTCTTCTCCCTAAGATGTCATTTGAGTGACTGCACAATCTTGCCGACATCACATCCTCATTACTGACATTTTCCTTTCTTTCAACTGAAGCCAGCATGTCTGGCAGCAGCATGTTCATCATGCTCATATCTGCTTCATCATGTCCGTTGTATCGTAATGCTCAGTTGGCCGATTAACTAAACTTCTTGCTCAGTCTGCATGTTTTATTCTGGCAGTTTTATTCATATGTGACTCACAGCCTTTATTTATCCAGTATGTGACTCTGAGCTGTTTGCGTAAATGTGGAGGCGTATCTAATCAAGTGGATTCTGAGTTTACATCTCAGATTTACGTATCTGAGCAAGTCTCTCTACAATGGGATTCAGAGAAAAGCTTTCAGAGAACAGTGCGCTGGCGTGTGTTCTTTTCAAACAAGTATTGAGCTGTTTGTGTCCTCAACCCAACCTGAGACACATCCCTGGGAGCGATGAAGAGAGGGGTGGATGATGAAGATTGAGACAAAACAGAACTCTCTGCATATTTTTGGTACTGACTGGAAAAAGATGTCGAAAATGTCAAAAACAACACGTGTATTTTACTGTCAGAATCCCTCAACTGCAAGTACTTCACAGCTTTTAATTGTATGTGTAACTAAACTGAGCTAATTAAAGCCTGATTAAATGGAATCGAATGGCATCAAATCAAATCGAGGAAGTTTAATTGAAGCGATCCCAGGTGAGCTGAGCTGAAGCAGTGGTGGGGGGGTCACTGACACTGAGGGTCACTGAGGTAGAGAGAGTCAGAACAAGGAAGGGAGCTGATCTCTACAGTTTTAGCCACCAGTACTAGGCCATTTGAAACAGATTGTAAGTGACAAGCTAATGACTGTGGCCACTAGGAGCCTGGCAGGCCGGAACTCAATCCACAAATGACACGAGTAAAAGCACGTCTCTCACTCGCCTGGCCTCCCCCTCTTTACCCACTCTGAGTGGTCCTTTTCGGCACGCCAAGTGAAAAAGCACACTCAGGTATAATTAATTCACCACTGTACGTGTTTTGGCAGAAAACCACTTCTCTCTATTTTCTTGTTTGACGTCGCCTTACATGTTTCAGTCCATTATTTCCCCTACTTGCTAACAAAGTCTCACTGGAGAACAAGTCCATTTGCTTACCAGCCATGAGCAGCCAGCTTTTTCCACCTGTCCTGTCTGCTGCTTGGCTTAACTTGTCGAGTAGCTAACATTGATAGCCTGAAGCCATTTTCTTTCTTCAGTCTCCTGGATGGTAAATGACCTAATTTGGTCGCTGTGAAAAAGAGTGGACTGAGGTTTATTGTTGGCGTAGCTCTGTGTACAGGTGTTTCTGTGGCCTCCGATGGCTTTCAGCTTCCACAGATTAAGTCTGTGAGGCTCAAGGCCTGTGGGGGAGTTTGGGCTGTTGCTGCTGGGCGTGAGACAAGAAGCTATATTTCCTGCCAGCGCTGGACTCTAATCTAACAGAGAGATTTTCTGTTCAGCACTTCTATAGGACTCATTAGAGAGCCCTTTACTGGCTTGTTCGGGCAGCCACTTTTGGACAGCAGAGTGTGCTTGGCTCTGTGTGTGTGTTTGGCGTGCTCACGCACGTGTATACCCGGTGTAAGAGTCTGAGTGTCCCACCTGTTCCCACTCACTGGAGCGTTAGCGGATGTGTATGTGTGCACTAGAAGGGCCATAAACTCACAACTACCCTCGGATGAGTGATATAACCCTGCAGGATGGGACGCATCCTGCATCTACATCTCAAACTGTGTGAGAGCTCCACCTGCTGGCTCAGCTCCAGTCATTTCTCCTCACCTGACCAAAGAAAAAGGCGTCCATCAAAGCTCGAGCCTATTAGCTTCGTACAGCCATCTGGTGCTATTTCTAGATTGATGTATGTGACTGGATCTAAATGAGTCTGCAGAGAGACACATTCATTGGAGGCTCTATTTACCGAAGCGCTCTATGAGGGGAGATGGTATTGATATTTCATTATGAGTCTAATAAAGGGCAGCCAGTATTGAGTTTTCATTAATAGGGCTGGTTCGGTGCAGATTAACATGTCTGTGCTGTTCATAATGACTTGGAGGGATGCTAAATGACTACAGCTGAGTGTTTTTTTAACTGGCCTCAATGGTTTGACTGATCTGACAATCAACTGCATCCTTCACGACTGAAAAAAAAGAGTGGGAGTGAGAAAGGAGATATAGAGATACACAGAGACTGGCAGAAAGACACACAGAAAGATAGACGGATAGAGAACAGACAGGCGGAGAACATTGAGCGACCAAGATGCCATCAGAAAGATAGCGAGAGATCAAAAGAAGCACAGAATTTGAGTTAACAAAGAGAGCAGAATAAACCAGAGGAGAGAAGAAAAGAAGAAAAGCCATGACTCAAAGACATAAAACAGCAAAGAAGCAGCCATCAGAGCAGGAAGCAGTAACTCCCCCATCTTTACCTACAAGACCTCTGCCCGGGTTTGTTCTGGTTCCTCCAGGCAGTCCCTGACATCAGTGCCGCTGGCTGTCAAGTCATTAGAAAGCACGACCCACACATGACCAAACTAGCCTAGCAACAAACGAACATTAGACCACTGGTAGGACGCGCTGTGGATGCTTAACAAAGCAGCAACCCCCATGTGCCGAATGCTGGCCTGTCCTTGACGTCCAGTCTCTCTCTCCCCCTCGCTTTGCTCTGGCACAGTGGAGGTTGGAGCCAAATGGATTAATAGGAAGAGAAAGAGACCACAAAGCAGAGAGGCTTATACTGTCAGGAAAGAGGCACACACACACACACACACACACACACACACACACACACACACACACACACACACACAGAGTCGTCTTTGCAGTGGCGAGTCTGGGGACAGACTGAACTTTGAGCACCATGGACAGTGTCACATGTTGGGATGTGGATGCACTTTCTCTCTGCTTCTTTGGGGTTTTTTTGGGTTGTGTCTAAACAAAGCCTAACATTTGATGGTGTTTCTTGTCATGGTGCTGTAATATTGTGGTGTGTGCTGCAGTACACTGTGGGTCAACTCCCCCTCACTGTAACAGGACTAAATAAGGCCCATTCACCTCCTGGTATTATCTGCAGCACTGTGGCGCATCTTAAAGTGGCGGCGCCTCCATTAAAATGAGTGATGATCCTGGTCTGTTCCCACAGTGGAAAGCCAAGACTTTTAGGCAATAATGGATGGGCCTTTTACCAACACAGTGCTCCCTCCCTGCAACTTTGTGTGTGTGTGTGTGTGTGTGTGTGTGTGCAACATTTACTATCTGCTATTGAGCAAATAAGGTGCTCTAACAGACTCCAGTTGTTCTGTTCCAGTGAGTGAGCAGAAAGAAGGGAAGATGTGCAAGCATGGCTAGTTGTTGGGGAGATTTCATGCAATCACTCATTCATTCACACGTTCATATGACTCACTTTGTCATTGTCACATGACAGAAATATTCATTTTTTTGTTAGAGTCATGTGTCCAGGTTTGTTGCAGCCTTTGATACACCAGTCACCCAGTGTGTTTTCTACTTCTTTTCACAGAAAGTGTCCCAGTATACCATCATCGTCCAGGCCACTGACATGGAGGGCAACTTGAACTTTGGCTTGTCCAACACAGCCACAGCTCTTATCAGCATCACCGACATTAACGACAATCCCCCGGAGCTGACAGTCAGAACGGTGAGTCCTAAACTTTGTTTATCCTCATCAAAATCATCAGCCTTCTCCTGGTTCACATATTTGGTGGCTGTCATAACCATTTATTCAACAGCTGCTCCTCCGCAGGACTTGACCCTGTATCTGTCTTTTTAACAACTGCCTATTTAGCTGCTATGTAGGGATGAAACGATTACTGGTTTCATGATAAACTGCAGTGCATTTCCTCGTGGTTAGTATTATGTTGTCAGATTTTAATCATCAGTGAAACCATGTTTGATTATGGTGCTTTGAAAAATGCATGGTAAATACTGTGCAACATCAACATTTTGGTCACTACAATCATGATATTAAATTTTTATACCCTCTTGTGTCTATTGCCAATATGCTGCCCCACTGTCCCACAGAGCCATTATCCTTCATATAGCACATAATGGTATATTATTCTCAGGCAGAACAGGTTACACAGGCCTCCATGGGAAAGTCTGCTCTCAGATATTATTAGAAAATGCGTTATCTGGTCCCTGTCAAAGACAACAATCACGCAATAGTAGCTCAACTGAAATATGTTTTCAGAGAATATTGAGATGAAGGGAATGCAAATATAACAGCTGACAAAGAGGCAGGATAAAAACAGTTATATTAAGAATAAAAAAAACACGGTGACAGATAAAGAAACACTGTGCAAGAACAACATACGGAGAGGCAGAGGAGGGTACAGCGACTGAAAGTGAGATCGAGATCAGTTTTGCAGACAGGAGGTGTACGCTTCCCTCCTTTGCTCTCTGTGCTTTCCCTGCCAGCAGGGCCTCTGATGGCCAGGGTTTGTCTACAGACATCTGGCCCCGGTCCCTGATACCTCTACGCTGGTTTGACAGGAAGCCACGCTGGCCTGCTTTTCTATGGCAGTGTTTGCGGTTAGGTAGGGAGTTGTTCATGTTTGAGAGTCAGGGTTGAAAGGTTATTGACGAGGGAACAGCAACTGAAAACACATCTGTTATGGTGAGTGTGAATGCCGTGCACGTATGCATTCATGCCCCATGTATTGCTTGTACTCTCTGCTCTCAGCTTGGTCATACAACACAATCAAATGCTGACCGCAGCCTGACAGACCTACAGGATTGTAGCTGCTTGGATTTCTGAGATTCCAGAGAGAGACAGATGCTGTCTGCAGCCGAGCTCAGAGGCAGAGTAAGCAGTGTGTCAGCGTCACACACTGTGATCCCTGTCTCCTCGGCGGGGCCCGTCGTCAGCGTGCATGCCAGTACAGTTCCAGCCGCATGCTCTGATAAGAGCTCCCCAGCTGTCAGGGGGTAGAGCTCACCGAAAAAGGCTGCCGCTCCGCTCAGAACTGCTCTGCCCCCCCGTCTTTGGCGCTGGCTCCGTCACCGCTCTTCACCGGGGAGAAGCGCTGGACCAGAGTCCTCGTGCCAGCCAGCAAATGGACATGCTGCGCTTCAGTAGACACAAAAAAAAAAAAAAAAAAACACATTGTACATTGTCCTTGACATATACAGTGCACAGTGATGTATGGTCACACACGCTGTGATAAATGTTTGTCAGCTCTTCAGGGCCTTATTACTTTCCCTGCAACCCTCCTGAGTAAATGGCTGCAGATTTGCCTGAGCGTGTCAGTAAAGGAGCAGTTGACCACATTTTGGTGCGTGACTCAAAGGTGGTAATGAGTGAAAATGAATGAAAATGTGTTCCTGCTGCATGTCCTTCACTGAGACGCCAACAGCCACGCACTCTCGCATGAACATCCACAGCAAAGAAATTGTTCTCCACCAGATGCCATTTCTGCTGCTTTGTCAATCTCTTCTTTTTGTTTTGCTTCCCACACAAGCAACTAGACTCGGAGCAGTTCAGTAATTATTTGTGCATGACAGACGCGAGAAGAATTCATTGCTCTCTATGGGAGGCATAGAGAGAAAACATAAGCGCGCTAATTAAGTGAAATTGCTTGCGGGGGCGTAAACCAAGCTGATATATAGCATCTAATTTAAAAAAAAAAAAAAAAAGCCAAATGTTTTATTCATTTCACCACATGGGCCTTAATGCGCAATGTTAGTGCTATGTTCGTCATTATGTGATAAACAAAAGGACGATGGTACTTGCAACAATCTATCTAATCAAAGTATCAAATCAAGTGTATCACAGCCCTGCTAAAGTGTACCCAGTGGTTTTTCATTCACCGAGCAGTGATGAGGAGCAGGAGAGTTGCTTGGGAGACTTGTGGGGTTGAAAGCTTGAGCTCCCAGCCACACAGGCTTACAGATCTGAATAGAGCGCTACAGTATTTGTGATTCACCTGTAGAGCTGCAGCTTCTTAATAGCTGAAGGAGTTGGCGTCTCAGAGATTATTCACCACCTTCCCCTGCTACCCACTCCTTGACTCTGATTTGTGTTTACAAAAAAAGAGCAGACTGCTAGGAAAAACAGCTTGATATGTCCGTATAATATGAAAAATGAGAGTGAGGGTAGACGCCTGTTGCCAGTGGCTGTATCTTTATTACCCTATATAGCGAAGACATAACAGCCATCTTAAGTGGACCGGTGGCAGTCTGATATTAGGAGGAGTCTGTTTTGGGACATTTATTCGTATGTAAAGCTGTCATTACCATTTGATGTTGTTCTCAACACCCCATGAAGGAAAGGAAGAGCTCGTTTAGTCTGTTTGAACCATAGCTCCATTGTCTAACGTAGAACATTTTCAATTGCTGAGTCAGTTTTTGGTAAGAAGACCGTGGATTTCCGCTGTAGGGCAGAGCACCTCGATGCAGATTTATTTTCTAAGATGATTTGGGGTCTGCACTGCAACCCTGCTGATTTTCTTCGGCTGGACTCAGCCGTGCAAATGTGTGAAGGCTAGTTGGGTTTATAGACAGTTTCAAACATGAAAAGCAATAATTGTAAGTGATCAGGTATAAGTGACCCTGTATTAGATGGGTTTTGTGTTGTGCTGGCCTTCATACACTTGTGATCTATTGATGCGTCAAAGTTCTATGAAATAAAACCCTGGCATAATTTGACGGTGAAGATACTTGTGCTTTGAATGGTGAAGTTATAAAAGTCCTTTTCTTCCCAGGGTCAACAACCACTGGTGGTACTGTGAGTATACTCAATCACTGTAGTCACTGACTGAATCAGAAGCTCAGTGGTGACTGACAGTACAGTCGTCAGCTCAGCTCATGGATGTATAAAGAGAACTAGATTCAGCGTTCGAGGCAGGGCCTTGTTAATTCCTATGAAAGTTGCTTAGTGGCACGTGAAGCCAAAAACAACAGCTGCATATAAAATTAGTGGTCTATAAAGTAAGCGCACCAGAGACTTCCGCTGGCTGAGCCGGTTTAGCACTCTGCTAACTTTAATGGGGATAAAATAATTCAATCCTGCGGCTCTTCTAAACTTTCTAAATGTTATCGGACCAAACAGATCAAATTTTGACTGGTTGTGACACTCAAATATAACGTGCTCCCAATTTACAGACGTCTCTATCGCTATGTAAATCAATGGGAAAAAGTTTTTTTGGGCCGCAGGGCATCACATGGTGGTGTAATTCCACTGTTTGGCCACTGCAAAAATTGGCTTCAAAGCCAAGCACACTTTCTGGGGGCTCAAAGCATATTATTAATCAATCGCAAAAACCACAGAAATAATCGTAATGTCATTATTGTTGCAAATAATTAGCTGCTGAGCCGTAAAACTTATAAACAGTGCTTGTATGGAGTCGTTTTATACTGAACTGAGGGCATTAGCTTGAGTTAGAATCAGACTGTACGTACCACCACACTATAGTAATGAATGTCTCAGTATAAATGGTGATCTGAAATGCATTTAAACGGTGATGCAATTACTTAGTTAATTAAAGAAATGAACACACAACATCGCTAGTGACTATGAACTGAACTAAACACTTAAAAAAATTGGTTTGTGATTTCCACCTCTACTTGTTTTAGCATCCACCATTATCCCTCAAAGGTACAGTATACTATGCAGGGATGGTTAAAACACAACATTCAAATCTGGCCCCTCCCACATACACTGCAAGCTACTCTACTATTGTAGGAATGTTACATTTGTTGTAATGGGAAAGCCGATACTTTAACAACCTAACAAGGCTAACCGCTGGTATCTATCGGTCCAACAGGAAACAGGCCAAGTCTGCGTCTCCTTTTTTATCCCCATCCTCTCCTTCAGTGTTCACCAGTGAAATTGAAAGTGAAATTCAACCCCAGATTCACTTTTTTTTAGTGTGAACTTCTGATTTCACCTCGCTGTATTTGCATTTTTTTTTCAACTGTGCCTGCGATTTTAATAGCTTCCTCTTTCCTGCTTAGAGTCTGGCACCTGGTCTCTACCTTTTTGTGAAATCCCGACCTTACCTCACCTGTTATTGGCTGGGGGCTAGTCAGTACATTGTTAGGGAAAATCCTTCAAACTATGCCTTTAACTTAAGACACCTGTGGCCATAGCAGCTTCACCTAAAGTTACCAAACAAACTCACACTGTTGCTCTGTTTTTTTCTCCTATAAAGTTCTCCTTGTTGAATGTTTAAATAGGCGAGGCACATTAAGTTTATATATAAAGCCCAGTAAAGCCAGAATCTGTAATAGTGTCAACAACTTTTTGTGAGATAACAACTCATATTAAAGTTTAATGATTCTTTTTATTTTTGTCTCATTTCAGATTTATATTCACTGGCAAAGTTGGCAGAGATTTGGTTTAATGATTACATTCAACTGAATCTTATTTGCCCTGCTCTTTCCCCCCACGTATTAGTAACTACAGAATCCTTCAGAAACTGGAATTCTGTGTCTCTAGTGGCTTATCAATGGGTCCACATTGCATTTTAGTGAGAGTGGCCATTTTGGAAGCGTCCTCCCCTACAGTCAGCGCCATTGTGTGTGCCTCTGAGAGTGCATATTCCATTTGGCTGTCTGACAGCGCAGCCCAACAAGCTTGGAAGGTTTGTGCTGGTGTTTGTTGCTAAAGCTCGGGGTGAAAATGAAATGGAGGAGCCCACACACAAGAGACTGAGAGTGCATATTTAATTTGTTCTGTGCTTATCAGCGTGGTCGTACTGCAGGGGATAGGAGAAAAAAGGGGGCAAGGAGGGAGGGACGGGGAGAGGAGGAAGGGAGGAATCGGGGCGGTTTGGACGCTGCTTCAATCCCACGATTATGAAGCCATTAAAGTGAACAGCAGCTGGCAGACACACCCCATAAACAAGTTAACGCTTCACAAGAGGAAACACGGATTATCGTCTGACAATGAGAGCTTTTAGCGGGGGTGTGTGTGTGTGTGTGTGTGTGTGTGTGTACCTTCGAGTGCCCATCCCTCTGTAGCCAGATAAATCCCTAAAGAGAAGGACATGTATCCTATTGTGCTGTAAATTCTTCTTTAGGCTCTGCAGCTATAACCAAGTTTCCTCCAGAGTTAGTTCAGAGGGGAGTTGTTTCAGATTGCAATATAATGAAGATCATTAGCCAAAGATTATTCCTACCGCTGCCTTAATTACAGTACTTATCTAATTGCTTATTAAGACCTAGATTTGGTGAATGCACAGAATCTAAATTAAATGGGTAAACACTTAATTGAACAAATCCATTAGTTCAAATAATAGTTTCATACGAGCAGACATGGCGTAGAATAAGGGACAGCATTAACATAATGGAAGATATGATTCTCTATTATCCACATTTAAACAAATGCATCTCCTTCTGTCTTCCTCTCCTTTCTAATTTCTCCCCTATTTGTTTTTCAACCACTTTCAGTGTAATGAGTGTTTTTGGCTTGGACCTAAAAGCAGTTTGTTTTCATAATAACAGTTATGGAAAATGCTAAAAGATTGATGATGACACAAGCAAATGTTAAGAATCTCAATAAATCAACTTATTAACGTGCATTAGCCGACCGCTGGAGCCAACATCAGCATAATGTTATCTCTCCCATCCTCCCTGCTGTCACCTCCTCTCCCCTCCCTCTCCTTTACCTCCTCCCTCCCTCCTGCTCTGTAGTTTTCAGGGGAGGTGCCAGAGAACAAGGTGAACGTGGTGGTGACCAACCTGACAGTGGTGGACAGGGATCAGCCCCACAGTCCCAACTGGAATGCCGTCTACCGCATCGTCAGCGGAGACCCGTCTGGACACTTCACCATCCGTACCAACCCCATCACCAATGAGGGCATGCTGACAGTGGTCAAGGTGAAAATGAAGCTGTATATTTGCCTTCCCTACACACACCCTGACATCTGCTACTTAGCTTTGTTCTCTATTATTATTCAACACTGCATCTTGTATGTTTCCACCTGCTCTGAAGTGCCAGATGTGGATGGCTGAGTACTTTGGTCTCACATTGTTTTCACTGAATTATATGTCATTTCTCAAATTGGAACTCAGTTAGAGCTAATCTTGCAATCAGCTACACTCACTTCCCTCCCTTCTCTCTCTGTCTCCTCTCTCCCACCTCCTCGTTTCTTCTCTAGCCGGTGGATTTTGAGATGAATCGTGCCTTCATGCTGACTGTGGTGGTTTCCAACCAAGCCCACCTGGCTAGCGGCATCCAGTCCTCGCTTCAGTCCACAGCGGGAGTCACCATTTCGGTTCAGGATGTGAACGAGCCGCCTGTCTTCCCCGTCAACCCCAAGATGATACGCTTTGAAGAGGGTGTGCCGGCAGGGACCACTCTCACTGTGTTTGCCGCTCAGGACCCTGACCACTTCATCCACCAGATTGTCAGGTACTTTGAAGCACACCATATTATGGAGGATTTTACTTATGCATTTCCACTGCATGGTACTTCACGGCTCCACTCAACTCGACTTGCTTTTGGTTTTCCATTAGGAAAAGCTGTGGATAGTACCTGGTACTTTTTTTGATACCAGCTCAGTCAAGGTTTCAAGTGAGCTGTGCCAATACTGGAAGGTGGGGTTAAAACACTGCAGACCACTGATTGGTCAGAGAGAATGGATACTTGTCCAACACAGGGGAATCTGCACAAACCCACCAGCCAAGCTACCATCAACAGTGACCGCAATTTTTTTTATTCACTCTTCGCAGATTTTAAAAAATGGTAGAAAAACCACATAGCTCACTGTGCTTTACAAGTGACAAAGTGCATTGGTGGCCAATGAAGGGATTAGCATAGTGTTGCTATGGTGATCAGCTGAGAATTGCCTACACTGAGGGAGTACTGTCCACAGTGAAAAACGAATTGGATTAAATGGAGAAAAGGACCTGGTACCAAATATGAGTCGAGCCGAGTCGAATCGAGCCGAACCATGTAATGGAACTGAGGCATTATTTCCTGAATGTAATAAATCAGTGTCAACTGACACAACAAGGACACGTTGGACGTCCTGATTAGCATATTATGACAGCACCTTCACCTGAAATGCCCAAATCCTATTGGAATTAACTTTAAAGATGGCATCAATTGATTTTTTTGGCCACTTGGGGGAAGTAAAAACAAGCTGTAACATGGCAAACAGTTGCTAAATTACACATCCAGCAGACACAGAGCAACATTAGCATTCATCTGGAGTCATGTTTGTGTTTATCTCATCAACGTAAGTCTAATATTCACCATCCTGTTAGCTCTGTTTTGGTCTCCACTGACTCCTGAAGGAAATATCTAACATTATAGCTTCACTATCTTCACCAGCTACTCTCATCAACCTCGCTAAACAACATCAGGGGGAAATGTAGTCGGGTGATATTTCTCTGTGGGTTTGTCACTAACAGCAACCCTTTACACTTAACATATAATCAGTTATATATTGTGCAGTACATTTTAACATATCAGATTTTTTCTTATCTAGTTTCCAGATGCCTCTATATAAAGTTTAAGTTAATGCATAAAACATTCATGGAAACTAATGTAATTAGTTTGACATGAATAGTGACATGAATGATAAAGCAATAAAAGGAAACAAAATTACCTCATGCACAAATTAAAATCACTGTAATTTAATAAGGATATGAGGAGAAGAAGAATCAGTTAATATAAAAAGCATGTTGAAGAAAACTCTACCTTCTTATATGTGTGGGTTTTTGGAGCTTTAATATATTATTTGCTCCATGTAATAAAGTCTCCTTAGATTCTTCATACTTGAGGATGTTGACATCAATTGTATTTGATTTATGTTTACTAGTTTCTGTAGGTGACACTCGTTGCTCACGCTGCCTACTGCATTCTCAATCTATGTTGAACCACCATCTGTTCTGCCATTTCTTTAAATGAAAATGAAGATTCTTGGATACATTTACAGTTAAGGATTCACCTTACAGTGTTCCAACAGAGGACTGAAGCCCCGCAGAGGGCTAAAGATGACTCTATAGCGAGGCATTTCCTTTATTTTGTCCACCCTGTCTTCTACTGGATATGTAACTCTCTTTCAATCTGTGTGTCACCAGTGTTTAAGCAGTTTCTCTGCAGCTTATCCCTCTTATGTGACATTCTCAACCGACCCTCCGCCCACAGACCGAGATCCAGTTACTTCCCCGTTGCCAGGCGACTGGTGTGAAGAGGTCATCCCGTAATGAGTTGGACACTGTCTGTCTGCCCTCCTTAGATCCCTATCTTCTTCTCTTCCTGCTCATTGATCCCCCGCTCCATCCTTCCTAACTGGGGTGACACACAGCGGGCATTGTGCCATCCAGGCATCGACCCTGTGTGACAGAAACTCCCACATGCCCACTGAGGTCCAGCGGCATCGTTCCACTCCACAGCCAGCTCCAACGAGAGAGATTGATTTTTCTTAATGTCAGTGAGACGGCCTCTTCCACGGAGGAACCCAGTGGAAATGTTACTGAATTGATAGCGAGGGAGGTAGTGGGAGATGTTCTCATACACTGTACAGAGGAGTGAGCAATATCCACATCTCAGGTTTCTCTCCCTAAAAAGACATGTCATGCAAACTAAGTGGACTGAGCTCTCCTGCCCTTTGAGAAGAGTAACTCCTCTTTTACTCTCTTTTCTCTCATCCCTCCCTCCCTCTCGCTCCCGCTGACCCTGTCACTTTCTTCTCTGTCAGTCTGTGTGTCTGTTATTGATGGGAGCTCAGAGCTGCTGTCTTCTCCAAAGCAGCTTGCCAGCAGACGCTCAGCTCATGCTCAGACACCCTCATCTCTGCTGCTGCTGTATTCCCTTTAGGTGACCTCGCTTGAACCCTCACTGAAGCTCACACAAAAGACAGAGAAATGCAGAGCCGTAGGCTCACAAAACGCACGCGAACATGCACACGAGCACCCACAGAGGATGAGTGTAAGGCCTGTGCGTGAGCAGTGGATGAGATGGGAGAAGAGCCAGCTTCGGGGTTTTTTTTTTATATTTCTGAATTTCTCGCTTTTTTCCTCTCTCTGGAGAAGAGAAGATGATGTGAGACGGAGTGCTTTTGCCAGCTGATTTAACTTTTAGATGTGATTTAAGTGGCGGCATGAGCTAATTTGTGTGTGTGTGTGTGTGTGTTTTCTCTCCTTATTAGTGTTAGAATATTAGCCCCGTGGAGTGCGGACATTCTTTGTGATGTGAGGTCATGTTGGTTGCTCCACACTTCTAAGAATCTACGGTTAGGGCTTGGGTGTAGGATCAAAGGGTACTCCAGCAAATTAGTATTGCATTTCCATGAAGTTGGGAGACTCACAAGAGACAGATTAAATAAAGACTGGTCAAAATCGAGGGAGCATAGGCCGAGACATCCTGACATTTACACAATGTCTACACAACCCGCAGAGCAGAGGCAGCACTCTGATAGAGCAGCAGTTTCAGTCTTAAGGCCGTGTCTACACAGGATGTGTTCATGCACAGTGTTAACTGTTACATATGTTTTACAGCACCTGGTGCCTTCTTAAAAGTTTAGTCCCAAGTATGGGCCCAGCTCCAGTAATGGTGGGTTCTAGTTAAATGCCACTCAACAGTATCTTTCATTAGATGCTGCACACATCCTAAATGACCACTTGTGTCAATCCCCCCTGCAGGACTTGTGTTAGAATCAGTGACTTGCCCTTTAATGTTGAATTGATAGTAAGTTTAAGATAAATTAATTTGGTTATGCTTTGGATTAACCTTTGTGTTTTGATCATTTTGACTTCAATTCCTCACTTCCTCACAGACCCTTCTGTCACAGGTGTGAAAATAATAACAGCACTAGCAAAACCACATTTAACATTTCCAAAAACTATTTACCACATATATCACTGTTTTTCCTCATAATCTTATTCCCAATATGTAAAAAAGTATTGGAGTTGTACCCAGGGTTTCCGCAGATCCTTGAAAAGTCTTTAAAAATATATTGAATTCATTCATCTAAAAGTAAGGCCTCGATTAGTATGAAAATGTCTTAAATCAATCTTCAGTCTTAAAAATTCTAAGACGTGGGAAGTAGGATTTTATGAGTTTCTTTTCTGACATTGCATTGTAATATCTCAAAATAAACTTTTTGAAATAATTTCCTGAATACCTCTCACATCATGTAGATCAGGATAGTGGAACCAACAACACTCACATTTTGTTTCCAGGATCTACTGTCTGCTAGCTACTCTATCTGTCATTCTACTCTAGTTGACATGTGTAAGTGCAAATTTAACAAAAAGTGTCTATTTGACCAAGATTTTCACAGCATGTCTGAAACCTGTATGAGGCAATGCTTAAAAGGCTCTGTGTATTTTGTGCAAAAAAGTTTTTAAACGATGGCAATCAAGGCCATGGAATCCCACATGCAAAGTGAGAACGTCAAAATTGCCCAAAAGAAAACCTTGCCAGAAAACACCACATATTACCAAGCCAAAAAAGTCTTGTTTTATGTTACAATACACATTTGGAAAAAATTGTCCCTCACCCTGAGTAATTGATGTTGGTTCATGTTTTTTTCCTCTTCGGTTTTGGTTATTGGGAAATTGGTCTCATTCCAAGTGGTATTAAGTATTAAGAAAATGTCTGAAAAAGTCTTACATCTTGCCTTAAGCTGCAGGAGCCCTGTTTAACCCTTCTCTTTGCTGCAAACTTGACTCAGTTTGATGGTAATGAACTGCTATAAAACTCTAATACAGAAATCCAAATAGACTTATTTGGAATTTGGCAGAAGTGCTGAATAAAATTATCAGTTGGTGTCAGTACCTATCACAAAGATAGAGAATAAATAATCTGTTTAACCATATTTTATAGCTGGGTCTCTGAGACGCCAGAGTTAATGCATCATTTCATTTTCTGTCATCAGTTCACAAACTATCATAGCTGATAAAACAATAATGTAAGGTGTGTTTTTGAGCTGTTAAAAAAGGACCCAGAGTCTCCAGGACCCCAAACAGAACATTAAGGGGTAAGGGTTACGGCAGTCATCAGTATTGTAAGACACTTTGCTCTGCCAGCTGCACATGAAGACAGCAGGAGGTGACATCTTGTTGGCACAGGAAAGGGATCAGAGTGCCAGGCATGACATGCAAAACACCAGAATCTAACCTGCAGGGTAACATCAGATCCTGACTAACGCTGCATGACAAGCTCTTTCACTAGAAATTAGATTTATTTTCATCTGTTTATTTTATTCTCTCAAGAAGAAAATGTAAAAGATCTGTCTGTCTGTTTGCTTAATGTGTACCAGCGCAGGAGTGTGTGTGTGTCTTCAGCTGGAGGTGGAATTAGTTGTCTCCATGCCTGCAAGGCTCTGGCTAACCACTGTCAGCCTCCAACGCACTGCTTTAATTAAGCCCCCTTTCCCCCTCATCACGTTTTCTACCGACCATGCTTAAATTCAGAAAACCACCTCTGATCTCTCTCGTACTTTTTCTCTCCGTCTACTTGTGTCTCTCACCTCCTGTCATTGTGGTGACATGATGACCATCTACCTACAGGTGAGACTTCTCGCTTGTCTGCAATTAACTATTTCTCATTAAACCTGAGAATGAAGCGCTTCCTCCACTCGGTTTGCTGTTTAGACTTGTCATAGTTGTTAATGGGATTTATCGACTTTAATTGCAGTTGTCACTTTCCACTCCACTGACGTATTGACCGATGACAGCGATGAGAGTCGCTGTGTGGGTACAAAGAGCAGTGAAGTTGTTAAGAGCGCTGCTTGGCTGTTCTGCATATGGGCTCAGGTTTTCATCGGTCTTCATGCTAATGAGCTGCTGCTATGATAAGCTCGCTGAACATATGTTCTGCTCTCCATGTCACTGTAATATTTCAAAGGTGCTTGGCTGGTATTGCTTATTATGGTAATGAACATTTTACCTGTTAATGGGTACTTTGGATCCGCAAATAAAAGATTTAGAGCTGTTGGAATTCGACTAACAGTTGGCTGCAAAAATTAATGTGTGGAATTTGTTTCTGTGTGTTTGTGTTTGAATTTAATGAAGTATCTGGCTTTCTCGCCGTCTTTATGTTTGTGCACAGGTACTCCAAGCTGTCAGACCCAGCTAACTGGCTTAAGATTAACAGGACCAATGGTCAGATCACCACCATGGCCCTGCTGGACCGAGAGTCCATGTACGTCAAGAACAACGTGTACGAGGCCACGTTCCTGGCATTCGACAATGGTAAGTCCGGTAAGTCAATATGACTGTGTGTGTCGTGATTGTGTGATAAACAGTAGGGCACATAAAGAACAATATAGGCTCCTCTTTGCCACATTAGCAGCGTGGCTTTAGGGATAGCAGTGTTGTTCAGTCCACCACTTTGGTCACTTTTGGTTTCCTCGATATGTGTGGTTGGGTTTAGGCACAAAAATCACTTGGTTATTGTAAGAAAAAGATTATGTTTTGGCTCCAAATACCCAGTTCTTGGGGCACAATCACCGCTAGATACTTGGTAACCCTAAACCTAAGGCTTTTGTGGCACTGTTCCCGGTGGAAAATGTTTGCCAAAAAACACCCATGCTTGGTGGCTATCCCTTACCCTGACCCTTAGGCCACTGGAAAATCAGCAACAGGACACTAAAACATGATCGGTTTTGTTTGTCTGTCTTGAAGAGTTGTCTGCACTGGCCTGCAGTTTGGCAGCATCTCGCCTAGGTGTCACACAAACCACCATCCTCTCCATTTTCACATCAAGTCAGCTCATATACTTCATCACGTTAGAAATGTTAATATGCCACATATATAACGTACAAATGTAAGGTATTCATGGTTTTCCGAAACCTACAATGCCATGCTGCATCAACATATGAGCATTGTCATTGTGAGCATTCTAGCATGCTGATGTTAGCGTTCTGCTCAAATCTGTGAACAGCCTGACATAACTGCTAGCACAGATGTAAACTCCTGATCTTGTTTGTTATATTTGGAAGTTTTTCATTGTGAGAAAATTGCATTAGCTTTGTTTTAAAGTTGATAATAAAACATCAATCATCATCTGACTGAAAAGGAATCTATTATAATTTTACATCATCACTCATCATCAGAAGTAAAGCACCATAGCGCAGGCAGCAGATGAATGTAGTGCTTGTCATTATGAGCAACAACATAGTCAAGTCACACATCTTTCTTTCATATTTCACACTACTCAGATACTGATCATCTAAAACTATGATCACAATATGAAACATAATGTGTAATATTATGTATTGGGTCTGTACCTTCAGGGAAGGTGTTGTGCTGTCACTTGCTTGTATACACTGTGTTTACTTTCAACTGAATACACCTTACCTCAATAGTAAAGACACATATTGAGATATTTGTCTGTCTTGTCACCTCTATGTATTTCACAAAGGCTAATGCAAATTTATATAGATCTACTGGATGACATAGGTTAGCTTCACTAAACTCATTGGGTCTCATTCATGAAAAGTGAGCAGAAGGAATTTGTGTGTAAACTGTTCACAGATGGAAATTTATGTGCATGTCCGCATTCATCAATATTTTAGTAGCTCCGATCTTTTCGTAGCTACTAACAAAATCTACTCCTGCTCCTGACCACTCGTAGTGCTTGTGTAAATTTAGTAAAGCTCATAAATTTTGCTTTTCGCTATTGGAAATTACAATTTTAATTCGTATTACGCTCTGTTGTGTACACAGTACACAGATGCCTTTGAAACACGTAATCTAAACATGACAAAATATTAAAAATATAACACATTTAGTTAAATTAGTTGGCAATCAGCATGTTTAAGATCCAGATTAGGTTCATGATTGTGAATTATCTATGTAAATCGACTCAATAGCTTACACGTTCTTTCTACATGTTAAATGATGATAATAAAAATATCCGTAAGGACAGCCGGATCACAGCCTCTTTGGCCTCGGTGCCTGGGTTCAGCAGGGGCAGCAGGAGCAGCAGGTGGTGGAGCCACGAAGGAGCACGTGCCAGCTGAAAGAATTATTTGAGACAACACGTTTTGTTTTTTGTTTTTTTGTGACTTTTTGATCATTTGAATGAATAAATCTGATTTGAAAAATGTTTAATTTATGTTGTATAAAACAGAGCTTTAGGCTATTAAGACTCAAATAATTTGAAGACGATGCATACAAAACTGCTGTAGGCTATATGTTACCCATATCATTTGTTAAAATAAATGTTAAATAGCTCTACATTCCGACAGCCATCACTGATTTAGAGTTTATTCATTACGCACAAAACATCTCTGGTTTCCTGTTCCCACTTCATTCAAAACCCCACAAATGAATCTTCTGTTTGTTTGGTGACTGTTGTATTTTTTGTGTGTGTGCGCTTATGCGTTTCTTTGCCTCCAGTTTCATATCAAACCATTTACGCTTCACCTCTGACATGGTTCTTTGTACCACGGAGACAACATTAACAGCATCTGTTACCTCCCTCCAGGCCTTCTCTTTGCCTGTCCCTGTCACACCACTACTAACTGAAGAAAATAAAATGTTTTTTCTTAAGTCCACTTCACCCAAAATTATTTCGATCTCCACTTCAGAAAAACTCTTTTTCTTTCTTTCTCTTTCTTTCTTTGTGCCATGACTGACAGGTCGACTGGATGCACCTACACCTCCTTATATGGTGGTCATTGGCTATTCATGGGTGGGGATTTATGCTAATTGCTGATTACCGGGAGCGCACTGTCATTTTACAATGGATTGGCATTCATGATCACACACACGTGTTTACGATCAAATCTGAGTTTCCCGCGGCGTTCCTGAATCTGGAGTAGGTTTTTAGTAGCGTAGGCTTTTATGTGCAAATCTACACACAGATTCACTCACTTTTCATGAATGAGACCCATTATGACAAAATTGAGGAAGATGCCTCATTCCACTTAATATTGAAATCATTTTACGGACCAAAGCTACACAAAAGCCGAACAAACAGTTGTGGATTTCTGTCACAAGAAGAAGACGATATACTTTATTAATCCCCAAGGGGAAATTAAATACCACGGCTGAACCGGAAGATGAAGCTTTCGATTTACTGGTCCATCTTCATCCCAACCCTCACCTATGGTCATGAGCTCTGGTGAATGACCGAAAGAATGAGATTGCGGATACAAGCTGCCGAATTGAGTTTCCTCAGTGGGATGGCTGGGCTCAGCCTTAGAGATAGGTCGAGGAGCTCGGACATCTGGAGGGAGCTCGGAGTAGAGCCGCTGCTCCTTCGCGTCAAAAGGAGTCAGTTGGGATGGTTCGGGCATCTGATCAGGATGCCTTCTGGGTGCCTCCCACCGGAGGTGTTTCAGGCACGTCCCACTGGCAGGAGGCCAGGGGGCAGACCCAGAACATGCGGAAGGGATTACATATCTCATCTGGCTTGGGAACACCTTGTTCTGTTGGCTGCAAAGTGCTGCTGGGGAGAGGGACGTCTAGGGTGCTTTGCTCGGCCAGCTGCCCCCACAACCCAGCTCCACATAAGCAGATGTAAATGCATGGATAGATGGGAAATTACTTTTTTTTCACTCTGTTTACTCTGAAATACACACACATGCACAAACTGGACTTATACATGTATAAAATGGAAGATGTCAGAGCAAGGCTGCTGCCCATGACCAGGCACCCCAAGTAGTTGGGGGTTCAGTGCCATGCTCAGGGGCACCTCACCTCTCCACCTACCAGTCCACACTCCATATTTGGTCTGGACAGGAACCAAGTTGCTATGAACTGAGCTACTGCCGTAATTCCATGAATGAAAGTTGTACGTGTTGAATATGTCACCCTTGCTACTTTCCTGCCAGATGCCTCACAGTGTGAGTGAACTCTGAATGAGTGGGATGTTCTGTTCACACACTGCACCGTATAAAGTATACTGTACAAAAATATGCACCGACCTTCATTGCCCTGTGTCTAATAGAAAAAAATCAAAACAGGATCTGTCAGTGAAGGTCTTGAGTGTCGGCCTGAGCTGCTGCAACAATGTACAAAGCTAAAGAAGTTAAGCACAACAAATAGAGGTGCTTGCTCTCTGTGTAAGTAGGAGGGACCCAGGTGTTTTTACTCCAGTGAGAAAAGAGGGATTGGTTGCCCCGAAGCACACCAACTTAAGCTCAAAGTGTTGACTCCCTATTGATTCTGGAGCCCAGTGTCAACAAGGGGATATATTCCACTTTGATTGAAATTCTCTTTACTTATTCTACTCAAGCGAAGCGCAAGGAGCAACAAAGCACCCAGCCAATCATAACCGACAAGACGGTCGATGGGCCTTGGGGCCTGGGGCAACAGACCTTTACATAGTTGATGCACCAAGTTACTGTCTGATAGAGGAGAAAAAGTTGAAATACAACACTGATGAGCTGCTGGGGTAAACTCTATCTATGCTGCATTGCATCAGGAATTTGTTCGGCTTGCTGACAGTCTGTGCACAGCGTTGTCAACTGAATATCAAGGCCACAATATATCACTGCAGTCTGTTTGTTCAACGGAGCAGTGCGCTCACTTCCTTCATCTGTAGTTGAGATGATCAGAAGTGGTATCACAAAAGAATGTATAGTGGAATAATATTCAGATCCTTAGCAATGCCTAATTACAAGCAAAAGTCTTTCATTCAAACAGGTACTTAAAGGGATCCTTTGCTGATTTTAACCAGCTTTGTATTATAATAATGTGGGTAGTATCTGTACATGTACTAAGGTAAAATTCCCTCCATCTAAGTAGCACCCAGATCTCCCTGCTCATCTCCCACTTCATATCCACAGAATGACATGTTTTGTGTCATCTAGTGAATTTCCGCTGGCTCTGGGACTGTTGCTCAAACTACAGAATGTACTTTTGCATTTTTGTATGCCTGCCACCACGGACACAAAGAGTATAGAAGCGAAACTAGACAGTGCTGATGAGCCAAAATTCTGTCACTGCTTTGCCTAAATCTCACCTCAGATGTTTTCAGGAACATATTTAGCTCACTGTTTAACTGTAGTTTGAAATTGTTTGTTACCATCTGGCCGCCAGATTGTTTCCTGTGTCAAAACAGACAAGCATGCATAGCGTCAACCACCAGCAGGAGGGTTAATTAGTCTAGTGTGGCACAGTGCATTCTGGTTGTTGTAGGTTTTTTACCTTGAGTAACCGTGAGTAAAAGCAAATGCCACAGCCTTTTTGCTCTGTTTTCTCTGGTCATGTAGCACCAATTTCAAAAGTATTTGCATTTTTATTCTCCATAGACAGCTCACTTTTATGAAAAGATCATCCTTCCTGCAGTGAAATTGGTCTTTAAGTAGAATCAGAAGTGTGATTAAGTAACATAATTAGTTACTAACGTTTTTGATTGACATGTGAAAGGAGGTTTGTCAGATGTAGTGCATCAGGCCCCATGTTCCCAAAAGTGTTTTTTCCTGGCTGAAAAATGCCCCAGGAAACACTGGTCGGACTCATGGGTCTGTGTGGTTAATGAGAGGAAGCATATTATTATATATGTATAGTATATAGACATGTTTCTCCTCCTTTGTTGTTGTTCAGCCTTTGTACACGTAAAATGTGATAGCTGGCTAAAAAGTGACAGAAACAAGTGCAGCACTTCACCAAAAATTGAACACGTCTTGACTTTAAAAGTTTAGCACAGAATAGACACTCAGCAACTCGTCACGCTGTTGGCATCTGTAGTGTAGCCTAAATATGAGGCCCATTGCCAGTAGGAAAAAAAAATAAGCTTTAGTGGACACAGCTCCTAACAGTGGACACATGTATTGGATACCAGTTTCATATGTGATTTTAAATGCGTTCACTATAATGTGATATTTATTGTTTGTGGAAGAACACTTCTATATACACAGAAATATTATGATATGGGTTTTTATGACTGTATCATACTAATACCTACCCTGGTTTAGGAAAAAAAAATCCACATATAAACTTCTGTGGAGCTGCTTTAATTTATCAAATCATCATATATTAGAAGCAGATATGTTTTGTGAGTGAAATCTGAATCTTCAAAGCAGCTCTTAGCTATCAGGGGTCACATACACGCCATGGAGTACAAAAGTTCCCTCTTAAATGTAGTAGAGTAGAAGTGTATCATATCAAGTAGGGCACAAGTATCTCCAATTTGCATTAAAGCATAGTACTTGAGTAAATTTACCATTGGTGACTAATAACTATCTGATTACATCCTCTGATTTTATTGAGTCATTTCACAGATTGCTCCATAATTGCAGAAAAGAAATCCAACTCAATTTGTCTGCTGTTAGTTTTAAAGCGCGCTGGAGTCTGTTGATCATTTTAACTCTGCCCATATGTTTATATCAGTAATTTGAACCAAATCCCAGTGAAAACAAACACTTTAAAATGAGAGATTATCATTTATGAGTCTGTCTTTTGCTGATTTCTTCTGCCCACACTTCTGCCAGCTTCAATAGCTTCAAGCCCCTGAAAACTTCACATCTTGAATATTTCCCTGTGACATTAAGTATTAATGAATAAATAAGAAACAATCAAAGCTGAATTTTGAAAGAAAATATCCTCCTGTATTATTTATTATTAGAGTGTCGCTCTAAACTCCGCTAATTAGCTTCATTTGATTGACTGTTTGTTTGTGGTTTGATCAGATTTGATTGACAGTAGCCTCGCAACAAACTGTCATGTTTGGATTCAGATGCTGCTAAATCCTGATTGGTGCACTGAAATACATGGCATCACCGTCTCTTTGCAACCAAGCCCCAGTCACCACAAAGCAGGGAGATGAGCAGAGACAAATCAGCACAGACTATTTTACATGTGAAATCATGGCTGGATTACAGAATGGGCCTACCAGTCACAGGGCCAGGGGCACCATAGTGCTCCCTTACAAAAATAGTACAGACCAGGTAGACAAAGACATGCAAAGCAACTGCAAAAAGATATAAAATAACTACAAAAACTGGCAAAACAATCACAAGGAGACTCAAAATGTCTACAAAGTGACACAAAACAACCAAAAAAACCCACAAAATTACCTCAAATTGATGCAAAGGGCTACAAAAACACACAAAACAATCGCAAGTAGACACACAATAACGACAAAAAACAGGTAAAACAACCACAAGGAGACACAAAATGACTTTGAAGTGACACAAAATGACCTCAGTAAGACACAAAATTTGCTCAGAGAGACCTAAACGACTACAAAAAGACGTAAAATATGCAAAAATACACACAAAACAACAAAAAGAAAGACACAAAACTACCTCAGGGAGACACAATACAACAGCAAAATGCATAATGATTACAAAGAGACGCAAATCCACCACAAAGTCTGTGCATCTTGCTCCTGTGTGGGTGGTGGGGTCCTTTGCATATCCGTGCCCAGGGGCCCATTGTCTCATGATCTGCCCATGTGTTAAATAACCAAAAACCGTTCAAACTTTGGCAGACAGTCTCGTTTTATGATTAAGAAAATGTTTTCAGGGCCTTTTACATATTCTGTTTGACAAAAAAACATGTAGATGTAATGATAAAAATCAATTTCTACAGAGACATACTTTATTATCTTCAGTCCACGAGTTGCACATTTAACCTCACACTAGAGTTCAAGTTCATTACAAATGTTTTCACTGTTTTCGTGTCGCGCAGCCCGAGACGGACCAGCGAAACAACTTCCAGTTCACTTTACTTCGAAAACAAGCAGTGCACTTGAAAAAACAATGAGGCGCTTATTCCCAGAACCGTGTTGTACAGCACCAAGAGCAACAGCAACAGTGTGGCTGAAAAACAACGTTTCTCAGTCAGTTACGTGTTGTAATCAAAGCACATTAGAGATTTGCTGTTAATGCATAAAACATCATGTTCTGGCCTGGCAGCCACAAAAAACCCTAAATAAGTTATGATGAGTTTATGTTGCTGGATGTAGCGAAGGGTTAGCGTTTGAGCCATTTCCCAGTGGGCTTTGCAGAGTGCAGATAACAGCAATCTTTATGTGAGTGTTGTCCCCTCCAATATGAGTCTCGCCTCTTCAGAAAGCAGCCGCTTCTAAACACAAGGGCTAAAAAATGTATGTGTCCTTTCATTTGTTCGGGCTGTTTTGTTTGGGTGCTCTGTACAAATGTACACAGTATTCTCCCTTCACTTTTAGACCCTCAGTAAACAAAACCTATTTCCTCCCCAATTGTTTCTTTGCCTGCACGCCTCATTTTCTCACTCGCACACATGAATCAGCTCGACAAATGTAATTGAAATGGAAGGAATGTTTTACCATCTTCTTCTTTCTCAGCGCACACTCGTCTCTCAACTCCCCTTCCTGCTTTTTTTGCTCCATCTCCAATCATTTCATCTCTACTCCTCTCCCTCACTGCTGTTCACTCCTCTCTCAATCGCTATGTCGTTATCTTGCCATCTCCTCCTTTGATCTCTTTGCCTTCTCTCTTTCCTCTCACCTCCCCTCAGGCGCGCCTCAAGCCAGCGGGACAGGAACCCTGCAGATCTACCTGATAGATGTGAACGACAACGCGCCGGTGCTGATACCCCGGGAGGCCCAGGTGTGCGAGCGTGCACGCCCCAACTCCAGGGTCAACATCACCGCCTCAGATGCTGACGCCGACCCCAACGTGGGGCCCTTTGTCTTCGAGCTGCCTTCTTTTCCAGCCAGCGTTCGCCGCAACTGGACTATCTCCAGACTCAGCGGTAATTAAATGCTCCACACTGTCTTTACTGCGGGTCTGATTCATATTGCAAATATTTTCCCCACCCTTTGTGATGTGAAAATTTAGGAGTTGTGTGGGAATGATATATTCAGCATCCCCAGCTGAATTAAACCATAAACGTAACAGATGGGATGCAAAAGCCCTCCACAGAATAACCGGCGACATCAATCAGGGGACCAGGGATTGCTGTAAGCTGCGAGAGAAGTCCAAGTTTAACAAAATGTCTCACAAAGCTCACAGTGAGAGACGCGGGTGCCATCCAGTGTTGACGTACGATCTATCGTTTGTGACAAATGAGATCCATTCATCTCTCTGTCCCCCGAGCGGCCAATCTGTCACCTAATCCACCCAGATGGATGTATCACAGCAGTTGTCTTGAGGACAAATCTGATCACATACCTGGATTCTTCTCCCACTGAGGCTCTTGTCTTAGCTTGACCGAGTGATAGATGCTGAAGGTTATGCGTTCTGGGTTTTTTTATATCTTTAATGCCTCCTCACATACGTACATGTCAGAATGATTGCTGTGTGCAGTCTGTTTGGTTGCAGCTTTTATTCGGTATGTCGTCCTCTCGTACCTACGCATATGATGACATGATATCCTGCAGTAAACAAAATGTAATTTCTCTGCAGTACACTGTCTAATCTTATTTTCCTCTTCTTCTCCTCCTTTTCCTCCTACTCACCTCCCTCCATCTCTTAATGTTCCCCTTCTTTCCACTGTGTTCTCTCCATCACCAACACCATCTCACTCCCACTCTCCAGGCGACTATGCTCAGCTGAGGTTAAGGATTCCTTACCTGGAGGCAAATGTGTACGAGATCCCCGTCATCGTGTCTGATTCGGGGAACCCTCCTCTGTCCAACCGCTCTGTGATTAGAGTCAAAGTTTGTCCCTGTGACGATAACGGGGACTGCAGCGCCACAGGAGCTGTGGCAGCCGCCGGCCTCGGCACCGGGGCCATCATCGCTATACTCATCTGCATCATCATACTGCTCAGTGAGTACAGCACAGTGGAATGATCAGACGTAGACACTGTTGGATGGTTATGAAAACTATGAAATGTAGTTGCAAATTGTTACAGGAACTGTTTCTATTCTTCGCAGGCATGGTTCTGCTGTTTGTGGTGTGGATGAAGCGCAGAGAGAAGGAGCGGCAGGCGAAGCCCCTGCTGATCGACCCCGAGGACGACGTTAGAGATAACATCCTCAAATATGATGAGGAGGGAGGAGGAGAGGAGGACCAGGTAATGTTTGAAGATCGTAAATATGTAATTAACAAGTCATAAAAAGCTGTTCACCAGCAGTGGCATCTTTTTTGTTTTTATGGTATTTACTGCCTTGTGTGGAAGGTCAGGAATTTATTGATGGATTGGATTAATAAATGAGTGAATGACTTTATTATTAGCAAAAAAATTAAATAAAATAAAAACAAAACATCAACAGACATGCTCAAAAAGGAGTAGGGAGAAGTCTATACTTATGTAATCCTACCCCCTTCTCAGAATTTATTTGAAAAAGAAACTGTCAGTAACTATCCCAAACTTATTTTCAACCATTAATACATTATAAATAAACAGCAGATCCCAGATATTAAATGACAAACCCCATCTCAACCAAGCCCAGATAAATAAATATTAAAAGTAACGTGTCTGTACATCTTTTTAAAGTCCTCTATAGTTGTGCTTCACTTTACTGTAACTCCTCATCGAACCCATTCCATAAATCCACCCCACACACTGACTGGACTTTTCAAGGTTGTACGCACACAATGTTTTTTTTTATATTTAATTTTCCTCTTAAATTATAACTTGTATATTGGATAACTTTATTAATCCTCATGAGGGACACTTTGGTTACCCATGCACAGTGTCTGGAAAAAAACAATACAGTCAAACTAACACATACACCGGGAAGACAGAGTACTGTACTTCTGGGGCCAGCCTAACTACAAAATAAAAAAAAAAATAAAAATTAAATCAGTCAAATTTATAAATGAACTGTAACTGTAACGATAATGATCATTTTAATTATTGATTAACCTGCCATGCTTTTATTCTCGCCATAAATCAATTAATATTTTTGTCTAGAAAATAGTGGCACTCAACATAATTGCCTGCAGATCAAGGTGATGTATTCTGACTGCTTCCAAAGCTGAAAATATTGAGTTTACTGTCATATATAAGAAAGAAAACAGCATCAGATCCTCACACTTGAGAAGATGGAATCAGTAAATGTTTAGTATTTTTGGTGAAAAACAAGTAAATCAATTATGAAAATAGTTGCAGATTAATTGTTTTGATGAATGATTGTTGAGGCTCCACAATCAATAAATAAAAGCTGACCATAAGTGACACGTCTGAAAAGAGGACCAATAAATAGGCAATAAATATGAGATGAAACACTTAACTTTACTTACCTAAATTATATTCAAAGAAATTGAGAGACCACAGAACAGAACAGTACAACAATTATAAAATTAACCTTAAAGACCGGGAAAGCCTCAATCAACTTGAGTCTGCAGAGAACAAAATATACTTTTTTTAAAAAGTGAGTGAGTCTGCAAAAGTTTTCAGGGTACAGTCTGCCCTCTGCCCTACAAACAAGTGCTGGGGCTGAAAATGCAGCTTGGCTTGACGGTCACGTACAGTCGGATGTGCAGCTCTCTCCCATATGATGAGCTCCATTTCTGCCCTGAAATAGTTATACAAGTCATAATATAACTTGTGCAGAGAGCGCATTACGCCCTGTGCACACCACCCCTCCTTATCTAATATTATTTTCTAAATAAAACCTTTAACAGTGTTAATCTCCAACAGCTTTGATTCATTCAGAAATGCATTATTAATTATGCCATTTTTAATACTTGATATTTTCCAACACACACACCAGATATCCAGAGCATAAACACACACGAGGATCAGATGGCTGCCGTATACAGTATATGGGCATATTTTCACTCTTAAGCACCTGTCTGAGAATTTTGTAGGTGCAAGAGAGCGAGAGCGTGCATAACGACGAGTCAAAAATGTCGCCTGCATGATCAGCGAACACGCTTTAAAAGCACAGTAAAGTGCAAAGCTCATATTTTATATCAATTAAAAAAATGGGAGTGTTTGTAGTTCGTATTATGAATTCGGCAATAACTTACAGTACATATTATCAGTAATGTTTGATCAAACCACAGCTGCTGTCTGAATATTAACATGTTCTCGCAAGCGCTCTCCATATTATTTATGATTTCATACTCCCCCTAACATCCTTGTTTCAAACATTGGAACACTATGAATTGTGGGTAATTCCCTCAAGCAAAGATTGCAGCAGTGCAGGTTTACAAAAGGGCGCAGAAGGCTGTTGGAAAGCCCTGTAGCACAGATTTCTCTGCAGGTCAGCTCTGAGCCCTCGCAGACAGAACAGGAACGCACATCAAAGGGTGTGAGTCTGTGAGGGCGGGCGGTGGGACCAGGCCAAAGTGTACATACCAACTTGGAGAATGAGCTTGATACGAAACACAATCCACGTACAGTACTGTGTTTAGAGAATCACTACATCAGAGAGAGGATCATGATTTGATGATTAATATCTAAGAGACCTGATTGGATGCTTTCTAAAATAACATTTTAACAAAGGTGTTAGTAAGTCAGAAAAAAATATGTAGATTTGGTAAAAAAAGAAATCAGATGTTAGCGATAACAGGACAAGAGAATTAGGATGAACTGTCTCTCAACATTCTCTTCTATGGCCCTCATCCAGGACTATGACCTGAGCCAGCTGCAGCAGCCCGAGTCTTTAGACCACATCATCAATAAGCCGGCGGGGGTGCGCAGGGTGGACGAGAGACCTGTGATTGCTGAGTCACAGTACCCCGTCAGACCCAGTCTGCCCCACCCTGGAGACATAGGAGACTTCATTAATGATGTAAGTAAAAATGTTTTGATGTTTCTTAAAGCTACAGTTTGTGAATTTTATGGAAAAAAATTGTCATATTTGCTGAAATTGTCACTATATTTTGAAAGAAATACATGAGACCAATAGTTTGTGAAAAAATCATGTCCTTCCTTCTCTTCCTGTTGCAAGAACTGATTGCAGGACACCAGAAACAACCAATCAGAGCCGAGGAATCACTGACAGCTGTCAGTCATGTCAATTACTGCTCATGGGCTGCGGTCAAACTGTCAACCTAGGCAGCGCTGATCAAGTATGAATCAAGATTCTGTTAATGCATTGCCTATTTCTCGAATCAGGTGTTTTCAGAAACATATTTTAGTGTACTGTGTAGCTGTAAAATGAGAAAGTTGTTCCAGCTGGTGGGCAGTCGACTCAATCTAATGGCAGCCAGGTCACAAAGTTTCTCATTTTACAGCTAAACAGTACACTAAAATGTGTTCCTGGGTACATTTGAGGTGAGAAATAGGCAATGCAGCGACAGAATCTTGATTCATAGTTGATCAACGCTGCCTTGTTTGACAGTTTGACCGCACTTCACGAGCAGTGATTGATGACTGACAACTGCTGTGAGGCTACAGGCAGTTTTGTTTTTTTTTCCACAGATTATCTGTCTTATTATTTGCTGTGTGAAAAAGCAGTTCCAACAATAGCTGAAACTGAACATAAAAAAGAGTTATCTTGTTAAAAAGTTATCAGCAGTATCTGTAACTGTTCCTGTGTATAAGCTTGACAGTATAGCAGTGTCCACAGACTGTTACCTCACTGATGTGACTCATACAAAGGTTTACACAACATAAAGGGATTCACAATCATGTTCCCATCAGCAGGGATATTGCTAGAAATATTTGTCCCCTGTACACAGCTCAGTGTTTGGCTCTGAAACAGCATTCAGACCATGATGGGACATTAAAACTCTAACGGCTGGGTGAGCAAGATGAGAACGGGTTTATTGCAACTTTTACAGCCTGGCCACCTGAACCTGTTACTGTGTGAAAAATCATAATCTCCTTTATATTGTTGGCAGACAACAATGAGTGGCCTTAATCCAGGTTTTTTTTAAAACACATCCTGATAGGTGTAACCACCAGGGTTTCTACGTAGTATGGAAAAGTATGGAATTTGATTTTGGTCATTTCCAGGTATGGATAATATGGATAAAAGAGAAGAGACATGAGACATAAAATTTTGAATTTCTAAAAATTAATGAATCATACAAGCACAGTGTTTTTCATGGTGTTTGGAGCAGGCAGGCAGTGTGTCCAAATTGTTTCTCTGGCTGTGGGCCACAGCGAGCTTGAGTCATCGAAAACACGGCAAGGAGTATAGCATACAACTGAACACACACTCCAACACAGAGCTGCTATATGCCTGTAGGTCACAGCCTGCAGAACAGCTCAACCCCAATTGCCTTACAACTGTAATGTGGACATCCCTGACCAAATTAGTTTTAAAGAAAATGCTGCAATATCTTCAAAACTTCCTTTGCATATATACATAGCACCACAAATAACCATATATTAAGTTTGTCTGAACATTTATGAGTTAAGCAGTAATGTCATTATCAGAAAAGTAAAGAAAACTATACCTTTGTAGCTGCATTCATCACTGTCTCCGTGGACAGTGAATAAACAAGGCAGCACAGACACCATGAAACACGATTATGTAACTTCTTAGACACATTTTTGGTTCTTATTTATAAAAGAGACAAAAAAATATGGGGGAAGAATATTAGTTACAATCTAACAGCAATTATTGATAACAGCATACACAGTCAGCCTGTATCATACATGTTAACAATTCGATTTTAAAACCAATTGTTTGCAGAATATCCTCCTCTACTGACGCTTTTGTTTGGTTTGCATTTTTAATTTCTCCTAGCTATTTGAGATTAGTAGGACCCGATAAGTATGAAAAAATAAACATTGTCAACAACAATAAAGTCCCAATGTCCTTCAATAAACTGATGATAAATTCCCAACGTCTTTAAACAAGTACTTTCTAACAGCATCTTAGCTTGTGACTGTTGCTAAAATTGGTCAAATTTGTTGCCATATCAGACTACAAACGTTGTTAATAATAAATTATCATAGATAATCATAGTTTTAACCATGAAATTTGAGCAGGTTTGTACCTTTTCTACTTTGGAGTCCGAGTGCAGAGATGGCTGCCATCTTGTTTTTACATGGATTAGTGTGTTGTGGTCTTACTACCACTAGATGGCACAGAAAAGTGTCTACGAACGAGGACAACGGTTCTAAGTTAAACAGAATGAAATAAAGGTCCAGTTGACCCAAAGTGTAAAGTCCCTATATGAGGACACAGGGTCTCAGGAGGATAAACATCCAGCTATTTGTACTCTGAAATCTGGGTCTTGAAAAGTTTGGAATTTTGAAATGGAAAAAAGGGACCTTGAACTACACAGAAGAGGATATACTGTAACTGTAACTGCAGAGAGAGGGTGTTATTTCTATCTGTGTCTTTGTGTCTGCAGGGTCTGAGGGCAGCAGACAACGACCCCACAGCTCCTCCCTACGACTCCCTGCTGGTGTTCGACTACGAGGGCAGCGGTTCAACTGCCGGCTCTGTCAGCTCGCTCAACTCCACCAGCTCAGGGGACCAGGACTACGACTACCTCAACGACTGGGGCCCTCGCTTCAAGAAGCTGGCCGACCTTTACGGAGGAGGGGACGATGACTGAGAGCGGAGCAGGGGGCTGGTTGGGGCTGCGGCAGGGGTCGGGAGAGGCGGGGTCGGTTGGATGGATGCTCCTGGAAACCGCGGGCAGGGGCCAAGAACATGACGCAGTCTCCATGGTTGACATGTGAGGAACAGACCCTTCCATGGGCTGCGTTAGTTTGCTCACAGCAACCGAGCCCACAAACACGAATTCCGCTGCAATGCAACTGTATTCTGGCTTTATATTTTGTAGTGGCGAGTTTGTAGTGTGATGTTTTTCTTTTTTTTTCTTTTTGTTGTTCTCTCACCGTGCTGGACCCAGAGCTCTCTGGGGATGAATCAAGGCGGTCGTGAGAGACACGAGTAGTGAATTTGTGCTTTGATTGATTTTTAAAACAAAACCATCTCTTGCTTTAGTCTCACACTGAAGAGAATGTTTTTGGGAAGACGCTCTCTGACTCTCTCTCTTTCACTCTGTCAACTTGAATTTCCTTAGAACAGAAGCACTGTCATTTTATAAAGTGCCTTTTGTGGTGTGTTTTTGTATCAGACTCCTGCTATCTCAGGATCGGTTGCCATTCATGCAGTCCAGTGGAGGCGCGTTCTCTTGTCGCTCCCCCCCTGCGCTCCTCAAACCAGCCCTGCCTGTCACTCTCCTCCCCCCTTCACAGTGGTGCAGATGAACAACCCCAGCAGCCAGTCCCAGGAGGGAAGGACACAACCAGGGCAGACTATCGGATATCATAACCCAATGAATTATGGCCTAAAAGAAGCCAGTAACAGTTGTTGTAGGGAAGAAGACACTCTTCTCCAAGGACCTGCTCAGTTTGACTTTCACAAGCATCACCTGTCGACACGCTGACATTGTGTGAGACCATTTTTATACATGTGGGGGTTTTCTAATTTAGTGGAGAATGCCTGCCTTTCCTCTGTGGACTCATGAGTTTAGGAGCCTTTATGTTGAGATGCTTGCCTGCCCTGTATGGTTTTGTGTTGCTTTCTCCAACAGTGTAAAGCTTATGTAGGCATGATCTGATTAATCAGACAGTGTAAGAAAGTGGAACTTGAAGTGAATTGGAGCAAAGGCATCTGAGAAGGATTATTATTATTATTTTTTTGGTCGCCTTGAACATTCCCGTTTTTTATAGGCCAACAAAACTATTAAAAGGTGCATGATTTTTTTTTTCAAAATGTTTTACTCAAAGCACTTGTTACTATGTGGTGAGAATGTGAAAATAGTCAGCAGAAACTATATGAATATACTCTGTATAAAGACACTGAGAAAATAAAAATACTGTAAGATACCTATTTTTGAAGTATTGATGACATAAAAGTTGCTGCTCTTTCTCTAGCTCTTCATTGGGCTTAGGGGATTTTTGGCCCGTTCATTTTTAATATGTGGATATTTTTGTTTCTTTGTCTTCTGTTGAAGCATAATTCCATTTTTTAAGATGCCTGCTTTTTCATGTTTCATTTTTGCTCTTCTTTTCTTCTTTTGAGATTGTTTTCTATAAAAAAAAAAATGCTTTGTTATACTCCTTTTATATGTGAAAACACAGCCTTCCCCTTTCACTCTGTATTGTCTCGGACAGACGTGCTCCTTCTGTTGGCCTCTGGCCTCAGGACAGTGGAGGGTTCATTAGCCATGCCTGCTGATAGTTGTTCTATTATTCAGTGTCCTGGAATTCTTTTATTCATTCATCTAGATACTGGATGTGTGCTTCAGAAAATAAACAAGACATGTTTTGAAAATGTGCCATCTTTTCTGAATATTCCCTACATTCATTATTTTCAGGTGTGTGCTGATGAACTCTGTGTGTGCCATGGCAAAGCTTTAAAATGTAATAGACCTCTGTGGTCTTGTTTATAAAATCATTATTTAGTACAGCTTTATCTCCCCCAGCCAAGACTTAAAGGTCCAGCATGTGGGTTTTAAAGGGGTGCATTGACAGACATGTAATGTAATATTCATAACTATGTTTTCATTAGTTTATAATCCACTGAAACCAGAGGTGTGGAGTAGAGCTTAGATCGGGCCCAAAAAATCCAGCCCGACCCGGCCCGAGCCCGTGCACGTTATGTCCAAGACCAGCCCGGCCCGTCCAATTAACTGTAATTATGGGCCCGAGCCCGATTTAAATCCGACATTTTTCAATATGTTGGCTGTTATAATTAAGAGTATTAAACCACAATTCTTGTTATTTGAGTGACAGAAATAGAGGATCTTAATGAATGGCGCAAACGGAAGCATGATTATGTAATAAAACAGGTGTTTATTTTAGGATCCAGGTGGTGAAGGGCTGTGCGCGCACAATGTTGCAACATTGGACATGTGGAAAGGATGACGCAGTTATTCTGCAATTAAACCACGGTTTATTACTGAACAGTACAGGTTACTGTTGGCCGTAACCACGCCAAAACAACCAACAAACAACAACTTAGCTGTAACTCCATCTGTGCACTCCTGCTCTCTCCTCCAGCTCGCTCATAGACACACCAGCACACGCACTCACACAGCCCTCCTTATCCCCGTCACACTCGCACCCCGCACCTCATTCAATCCCAAACATGCCATTAACTCACAGAACATTGACATTATAACCGAACATTTACTGCAGGGTCGCAACAATACATAGCCTATAACATTATCAAAACATAGCTTTAAAAAAAAAAAAAAACGTCATATCTGACCGGCCCGGCCTGGGCCCGTCAGAGGGAGGTGGGCTTCCAGCCCGACCCGGCTTGGGCCCGCGGGCCGGGTCGGGCCGGGCTCGGGCTCGGGCAGAAAATCTAAGCTCTAGTGTGGAGTCAAGTGACAAATCTGATGACTTAGGACTCCTCTTGGACTTTAACACCAATGACTCGACAAATCAGGTTATATCTCTTCATCTCCTGAATCAGCTAACGCAATTCATTTCCAGCAGGTTGACGCTTAATTCCCCAGATAATCTATTTTGTTTAAACCAATGTGACAGCAACCAGTGAAGTTACAGGAGTGAACCGTGAAAAAATGTTATGTTACTGAGCACCAGCTGCTAAAAATGATGCCAAAGATAATTCACATACAAAATCTACACGGTGGTCAACAAACATATGCAAAAGGTACGGGTCAAAAATTACAGATGTTGACTCAACAACTTCTAAAACCCTTGTTTTAAATCTAAATTTTTACTCTTTTATAAATGGCATTACATTTGGGGAAGAGTGCATCATGACTTGTTTAGGACCTAAAACTCTGAAAAGTTTAGAACTTTGTCTTGACTTGAGACTTGAGCACAAAGACTTGAGACTTACATGTGACTTGCAAAACAATGACTTGGTCCCATCTCCGCCTGAGACTAAGGATCATTGTGGTTTTATTATCTTAGAATGAGCTGTTTATATAATGAGCGGGTCCTCTCCCACGGAGTTCGCCATGTTTTTCTACAGTAGCCCTGAGTGGACAAACTGAACACTGGCTCTAGATGGGGCCATTTGAATTTTGTATTTTCTAACGGCCACTGTAGTTCTTCTACACATTTGACATGCTAGAGAAGTTTCAGTTCAGTCAGGACCACGTTAGTCAAAGAAAACTTAATTTGCGTAGAATTATATTGAGTGGTATGGCTCTGTTCTGGGGCCTCTCTGCCTTTCCTAGGCCTAGGCAAGAAAGCCCCTTCCATGCGCCTTTGTGGAAAGCCTAAAGCAGGGAGAGCAGCAGCAAGAGCCCCCTGGAACAGAGCAGAACAGAGCAGCATCAATGACAAACAGAAATGACATTGATAAGTCAAACACAGCATGAAAAGGAGGAGCTGGGGTTGCAAAGCAGCTTGCAGAGGAAACAGCAACAGTAGGCAGGCCAGAGCAGTTTAAATAGGGCGTTCTGATTGAGATTCACCAATTGGTTGCATAGAAAGGAATCATGTGATCAATCAGCTGGCTCCCTTCCATCAATCAGCTGCTCCATCAGTTGATTGGCTGTTTGAGATCAGCTGATGTAGCTGGGATGTGAGCTGAGCTTGACCTCGTGTCCTGCCTGAACTAACGCTGTGCTCAATTTCTGCAACTTCACTACTAGATGCCGCTAAATCCTACACTCTATACCGTTAAAGCTGCTATGTGCTGGAAGTCAGCATTTCTCATGTTTGCACCCCAGTTGTAGTATTAAAAAAGACACTGGGGCAAAAAGCAATGCACGCCTCTGCTCCCACCCACATGGACTGACCAGGGAACACTGCATGAATGAGCTGAAAACAGCACAGAGATTGCAACAGTTTTCACCAGGACTGTCTACCATCCAAATAATTCGCTATAATCACATTAAATTCCTCACATAGTGGCTTGAATTTCACAGCTTTTCCACCTTTATTTGTTCATGAAGTGATTTTCACACTGTGTGATCGCGCCTTTATTTTTTACAGTGGAATCATGTATTTTTAAGTGTTAGAAAGAATCACGAAGCTGAACAGACTCCCCTTGGAATTACGTACTTAATCTTTGACCCTATTGTTTGGATGAGGTTCATTTTCTAATAAAACTCCCGCTATTCGTCGTTTTATTGCATCTCCCAAGAAGGAGTAGAAGAGGTCAGGAAGTATATTTGTGTCCATTCCTGTGATTTCAATTAGTCAGCTGAAGCACCAAAAACCCCACTGGGGACTTAAAGGGATTTAATCCTCTCCGGCTGTGTGTCTATCAATTAGCCACACCATTAATCCCCACGGCGTAATCTCATTAGATAGAGCGCCTTTAATGAGACACCCAGAGAGAAAGCAGAAAGGCAGGCAGTAAGAGAGAGGGAGAAAAATGAGGTGGTGGCAAGATGCAGGTAGGCCGTGTGGAGAGGTGATTAGTAGGATGGAAGAGAGGGTCAGCAGAGAGAGGGGCATTCAGGCACGGCAGGGACGATGCATAACATTTAGAAAATGGTTTGGGAAAAAAGGTTAAATATGAGTTAGAAAAATAGAGTGATACTTAATAGTGTGTTGTCCACTATGGCCAAAAATTAGAGGAGTGGGCAATGAAGAGGGAGCGAAGACAGGTAGAGGCGAACAGAGCTGATGGAGCACAGTGAAATAGTTAATGAAAGGTGCTTTCATTGCTCATCTACACTGGAGTGTCCCAGTAATGAGAGCACCTGGTAATAAACCTAAGTTAACCTTTACTGTGGTGAGTAGTGAGTTCTGCTATGGACCCGGCAGAATTGTGGACCTATGTTAATAGGCGAACCATCAGAGGTGGGCTCCACTGCTCCAAAATAATAATCAAGTTGGTAAAGGTCATCTTGGTTGTAGTCAGTCAGCAGATAAGGAGATTAACTTCACAGAAGGTTTCTTTGATGGGCTTAGCCGAAGTTCACTTGGTTTCCCCGTGGCAGACAGGCAGAGTGAGAGAAGAAAGCAAACTCAAGTTGCCCCCTTGATAAATGGCGTATATAGACTGAGAGCTTTGCTACTGGCTTGCAGCCAGTGCCTTGTGTGTTGTAAATAAAGTTCTCCTCTTCAAACATTTCCAAGCCTGGCTCTTTTCATTTCCTCCCTATATAGCTAGCGAGTCTCTTGGGCAGGGTGCTGGGAAAAAGTCCAATCTGAAAAAAAACACCACCGGATGTTGGTTCTGATGCCGGCTGTGTGATCAACTGTTCCCAGTTTAGTGTTGATGTTGCTATTCAGCAAAGGTGCCGCCCAGGAACGGGCTGGCTCTGCTGGCTGCTTTTCTGCTGACACCACTCTGAGCCTCCTGCTATTTCAAGACTCAGTCTAAAATGAGATCAAAGCAGCAGAATAAATTTGATGTTCCCGCTGCAAGTGGGGGAGAGAATATCTACTGTTTAACGACCAGCCATTTATGATATGGATGGCTGGTCCAGTGGAGACATTGCTATTACCAAGACAGGGTGTTCATATCAGTCAGGGCTGAAACACTGTCTGTGTATTATCAAACAGTGTTCGGGAAGAGCATTTCCTGCTAATCATAATTGCTTTTTGAAGTGCTGTATCTTATCAATAAAGGCCCTTTTTACCTCCTTACATTTATTCAACAGCTATATTCACTAGCTATTTCACTGACTGCATTTGAACATTGTCAACCAACAGCAAATGATAAACTCAGCTAATAGGACGCATAGAGCAGCACTAGGACAGTAGTTTGTAGGAGTATGGTGGCACTGACTATCAAGACTGGATTATTGACAGGGCAAAGCAGGTCACAGCCCTGGGGCCCCAAAAACCAGGTTCATTGTGTGTCACCTAGTTACACATATATTGATTAATTGCTCATTGGGAACACTATGACTTGTCATTGCGCGAAAACCACAGAAATTACCAGTAACATTAATGATGCCTCTGTTCTATCCAGCTGTCCCAGTGAGCCTTGACAGTGTGACAGTGAGCCAGTGTGCACAACACCCGCACCCTGAAACTGACAGATCAATGGAATTCCGCCATCATTGATTTTGTTATTTACAACAGCAGCTGTGTTTTTCCCACTGTGACATGTCAAAATGTCTTTCATGAAAACTACCTGTATGCTGAACGGTGGCGCATCCACCATTGGAAGGATCACATGATGAAATCTCTTTTATAAAATCACATACATTTGTTATATAAACTATAAAAAATTAATTAAATATAAGAAATTCCCTGACTTTTCCTCTGGCACCACCATTAAGTTGACATTTCTGGTTCTGAGTGAAATGTGTTGGCATCTGTTGAACTGATTGCCATTAATTTTCTATACGTTCATGTTGCCCTCAGAATGACTTGTTCTGGTGTTCCCTAAACCTTTCATCTCGCCATCACCAGGTCAAAATTGCAATTAGTCCAAAACTTTGTTTTATGACTAAACACCTGCAGCTAATGACACTCAGTCATCACTCTCAGTTAACTGGCAAACATTAGCATGCTAACATGCTAAACTAAGATAGTGAATATGATCAGTATTATATCTGCTAAACATCAGCATGTTAACATTATCATTGTGAGCAAAGTAGCATGCCAATGATACCATTTAGCTCAAAGCACCACTGTGCTAAAGTACAGCCTCACTGAGACTGAAGACTCTTAGGTTGTGTTAGAAATCATACTGCCTAATAAATTAAAAATTAAAGAAACACTTATCCTACAAAATGACCATTAATATATCAGTTACTCACCCAGTGTTACCTAAAAAATTTTTAAAAGTTTTTCTTGCATCCCTCCATGATGAACGGAGAATCCAGAAAATTCTTGATGAACTGGAGTAAAAGAGGTCCATGTTTACAACAGCAAAACAATATCAAAATATCTGTTAAATCAGCTGTGCAGAACTTTTTACCATTTATAAAACTGTCCCTAGTTCGTATCCCCCCCCTTGAAGAGCCGCATATTTATTTGAACCCAACAGCTACAAAAAAGCCTTTCTCTATATGGCTATTTAGCGTAGCCTCGGTCGGGTCGGACACAGCGGAAGTCAGCAAACCAGAATACGGCACCCTTGAGGCGGAAGTAAGTCTGCACGCCTGCAGCAGCCCGCAGCCATTAAACCACAGAAGAAGAAGGAGCCGTGTTTACGAGTAGGATTTAAGAAAAGGCTAAATGACACGTAGTAGGGAGTAGTGAATCATTTCAGACACATTGCACACTCTTGTACAGTAGGTGTTGGTATGCACCTGGAAGTTGTTTGGGATCCGCCAATAAATTGAGAGAAGAAGAAGAGCCGTGTTTACAGATTGTTCTTCAAGTAAGCGGTATGCAACGGGCATTGCAGAACACGTAACAGTTTTACCGTATGTATCATTAAGGACTTGGTTGTACTTTCAATGTCATGGCGGATAACTAAGGAGCACCATCTAAAAGAAAAAGAACAGAAGAAGGCTAAACAGGACAGTGATAGGGCTCGAGCCCAAACACGTGTAAACCTCGGTCGGGCACTCACCAAGTGGAGAGAGCTGAGAGATTTGACAGGTTTTAAAACTGATCCCGAGTTGGCCCTTTTCCTAATCGACACGTCTGTAATTTTTGTTTTTATTTAGAGAATATACAGCAACTTGTTAGACGTTGTGTCACTTCAATATATGACGACATGGAAGTTATAAGCAAGCTAAATGTAACATTAGCTGATGTGAACCGCTTTTGTCTAGTAACGTTACAACAAACGCCACAAAATTATCTGTGACTGTGACCATGAACACAAATATACAGCAGGCAGTTGTCCTCAGTTTATAAGAAATTCAGAGCTACACCACAACATTTATGATTTTCCTCTCGCTCTCCAAAACAAATGCATGTGGTAATTGCCAGTTGTAGTCGAGATTTTACGACGCCAGGCTGTGGGTGTCATACTGCTTCGACCAAAGGGGGGCACTATAATCAACGAAAACGTAAAGTTCCGCACAGCTGCTTTAACAAACCCTTACACAGCTCATGCAGTATAATTCAAGTCTAATTCATCCAGTCATATGCTCAGCAATACTTAAATACAAGCATTTTTGCTGAAACTATAATATTTAAGACACATCCATATAAAAAGCACAAAAACGAGTGGTGCACCTGGGCAAGCGTGTGCATTTGAACCCTGCTCAATGAAATGCAAGATCAGAGGTGCACTACTCATATACATAAGTGTTTTAAATAGTAAGGTTCATGTCCATCACAGTGTTACCAGTTCGGGCTACCATTGACAGTCCATCCACAGACCCTCCTAAGGTGTTTTTTGATGACTACCATATGTAAAACAACTGCTGTATTTGTTGTTTTTAAAGTGGTTTAATCATACGACATATTGTTCAAAAGCTAAGCTCCTCGCAGTTCCATCAGTGCTGACCAATTCAAGATACAACCACCACAGCAGCTTAGTAAATGCTTCTGTCAGACAAAAAACAAACAGTTAGAACTCACTTATGAAGCGTTATTATTATTATTATCCACAGGGTCATATTACCCAGACCGAATTACAGCCTTCACAGCTATCAGTTCATTTCTCACACATTGCCAGTAGTCCAGATGATCTAAATCCAGCAAAAATATTTAGTGCAAACACAATTTTACATCCATTGATATCCATTAATTGCCGTCACATCATTTCAAATATTCATATTTCACCACATTTTATCCATACTCCTGGCCTCTGCACTGACACTTCACATGAGTCAATGGGAGCTTCCAGTGCTGTTGCTTTGGCCTTGATAACCAATAAGGACCTGTACTGAAGGGGAACTTGCCAATCCTAGGACAGTAAAGGAATGGCTTGCCTTACACAGCCTCTGATTGGCTTACCCTGAGGAACCCTAACTGCTCTCACTCCTCCTGCCTCAACCTAACCAATCCAACCAATGAAGGCAACAAGAACTAGCCAATCATGGGAAATGTAGATGTTTTAGGTGAATTTAGGTGAATTTTACAGGACTACTGAACTAAATTTAATAGTATTCAGTATTTAGGCAAATCAATATTATATATATCTATATATATCTATATCTATATATATATATAGATATAGATATATATATTGACTATTTCAGTGTTAAATATGATTTCTGCAGTACATTATATATGTAAGCTTCTGCCGTTTTCCTCTTAAGTGTGTGTTAATGTCACTTGTCATCATTTGTAATCATTTTAGCCGATGGTTAATCAAACCGTCTGCTTCACAGCCTGAACAGCTGCAATGAATTTTGGGGCAATTCAGTATGTCCAATAAGCTTATCTGTCATATTCAAAATATCCTTGCTAATCTAGTATCTATATCCAAACATTTCTCGCACCCAAAAAATCCACATACCATGCAGTTTGAACACACTACATGCTCAGGTTTATGTCAGACTTTATATGGCCTATATTAGTATGCAAGTTCAAACAATGTGAGTCTTGTATATTGTGCTCTCAATAAACTTTATTCAGACAAATTATCATACAGTTGCTGCCACTCAGTAAAATGCGGTCAGGCTGTAATATTGCAGCATAGGAGGACTGATTGACTTCACTGAGCAAATAACTGAGCCACTTACAAGCTAATGTATCAATAATTTATATGACTGTCAAAGGATGTATGAGGGCTTTTACTTGTGAATCTTAAGTACATTTTGCTGCTAATACTTCCCTACTTGTTCTTCAGTAAAATTCTTCAGGGGGCACTCCAACTATTTTGCTCATGAAGTTCAGTTTACTTGTCACAAGGAGTCCTACTCAGCCCGTGGAAACAGTTGGTTAATGACTTCTGTGGCTCCCTTCTGTGGAGAGAACTTCCAAAGTTATCCCAGCTCGGGCTTGAGACATTAAATATTTAACAGAAAGCCTGTGTTACAACTCGAGGTGTGAAGTTGGGGGAGGGGAGGTGTCTAATGAAAGACACTATTGAGTTACATGATGGGGATTGTAGGATCCAGTATTTTTGAAGCCTGACACACACCAGAGACTCAAAGTGAGGATATTTCAACAACTACACCCTCTAATTATGAGTTTTGACACTAGCACAGTGAATATTCACACAACTGCCCAAACATACTTGTCATATTCGGAAACATCTATCCTATAATCACCATGAGTGATGCATCGTGGGGTTGCTCTTGTGTTATTTGTTGACATCCTCAGCACAAGTACATGAAACCTGTGGTGCTGCCGCTGATGCCGAGCAGCTCTTCAGAGACAGACTTCTCTGTGTGATTACATGCTAGAGTGCAGCTGGAAATTCAAGCTGCATCCTCGAGCAGAGCGGCTGCTCTAATCAACTGGATGTAATTCTTCACCTTAGCCACAGGTTAAGTGCCTTCCCCGGGACACTGGCTACATGTCTAAATGGTGGTGGAGATGATTCCTTCACAGCCAAGTCAGTCTCTGGTGTCCTTTGGGGTACAATCAAGCTTCCATTCCCGTCTGCCCCTCCATTTCCCTCTGTCAGCATCACTCCAGGACGACAGAGCAAAGCTTACCATGAATAATGGATGTACAGCACACTCATTAGTATAAATAAATAATTGACCACCACACAGAATTTATCTTGTAAATGTAATGATGATATTACAATAACATGATGGGGAGAAATGATGCCAGTGTGAGCTGGCTCGATGCAGCGTGTTGACTCTGTTCTTATGTGTTTCTTATGTATTTAAACTCCTTTCTCCATCTTAAGACAATTATCGTCGTAATGTTTCATGGGGATTTACCACTCAACACATAACACATTTTGTACGTAATATTTTTTGCCTTTCTGAATCTTACAAAGGGCATCAGGAGAAAGTGAATGTCATGTCTAATGGTCATGTATATTGCTTTTCATTTTGTTTTGTTTTGTTTTGTTTTGCCTGAATCAAAATTTGTAGACATTTTATTTAACATGGTTTATCATATGGCTGAGTTCGACCATTTTTAGCCATGCTATCAGGGTGGCTCCATGGATGCCAATGTTGTTGGTTCACCGCTTTGGTCCAGGCTGGAACATCTCAAAAACTGTTAAATTGATTGCCATGGAATTTTAGAAAGGTACATGCATACACGTTTTTCTCCTACACCTTCAGATTGACACTATTTTTTACTGTCATGTCTTAGCAACTATATTCTTATGAAGTTTGGTACAGATTTTCATGGTGCCCAGAGGATGAATCTTAACAACAAAGACACACCAAGCCGCAGCTCACAGCAATAGTTACATTTTTTTGTTGTGGTCCAGAGGCGTGTTGTGGGTTTCAAGCAGGAAGACATTTTTTTGTAACATAAGTCAACGTGTCACAGGAGTCCCAGGACTGGCTGCTGGTATTCTCTGGACGCAATTCGCCGACAAAAGTTAAACTATCTTTAACTATCTTCAGCTTTCAGTTTGGCCGCACTGTGCTGCAGAATCAAACAGCCATAGCTCATTGAGCTTGAATGGCAGCCACAGGGCATGGCAGCTGCACTTCACCACTGCTTTGTGTGTTTTTGGCAAAAGATGATCCCCTGACTTTTCCTCTGAGGGCACCAGCAGGTCATAGTTTTCACTTACCTGAGAAATATATTAACTGGGGCGTCGGTGGCTTGGTGGTAGAGCAGGTGCCCCACATACAAGGCTGTTGCCACAGCGGCCCGGGTTCGAATCCAGCCTGTGGCCCTTTGCTGCATGTCTCTCTCTCTCTCTCTCCCTCCCCCCTTCACACTTGTCTGTCCTATCAATTAAAGGCTAAAAATGCCCAAAAAATATCTTTAAAAAGAAATATATTAACTAACTATATTAATTAATCACTTTGATGGCATAACCATGTTGTCCAATACTTAAGTTTACCAAATATCTGCAAAACCAATATTTCCATGAGTCTCCCTTGGCAAATGTTAGCATGCTAACACGCAAAACTAACATGGTGAAAATAGTAGACTAATACTTGACACTCAGTAAAGTAAGTTGATGAAGAGGTTTGGTGATGAAAGCAAGATGAACTCTGTGAGATCAATGGGTTGAAATGCAAAAGCCTGACTTTTACATCAGCCTGTCCTGTCAAGTCTGACACCTTAGCTTGTTTGTTCCTGTGTGTTAAAGTTTGTGTCTCAGTTCATGTCACACATTTCTCTGTCTGAACCACAGGTGTGTCTGCTCAACATATTTTGAGGCCTGTCCCACCTCATATGGGAGGTGACTTTGTAAATGGAGATGTTCCTCTCCTGTGGGCTGACGACGCCTGCTGCTTGACCTGATTCAGCTCCATTAAAGAGGCCAACAGGCTATTAACCCCCGCGTCAATAGCTCACAGGTTCAGCCGCGCTTACAAACCCATTTCAGGAGCAGTCATAAACACTGGCCTTATTATAGTATCTCCAGGCCAAAGCAGACTGCCCCGGTCGACCCCATAACAAAAGAGTCCTAAAGTCAGCATTTACCTGGGTGGACCAAGGGCAGGGACGCACAGCAAACGGACTTGCGATGAGGTGTAAACCAATGAACTGTTCTTGCATGTAATATTTCAGGGTCTGGTTATTTTGGAAAGGCTGAAAATAATTCTCTTTCAGTTCGGGATAAAAGTGGTTATAGGCTGGTGGATTTGTGCATCTTAATGGATGATAAAGAGCGGCGACTGGATCACACAGTTTGCCACATCAGTTCATCCAAATCACATTCTCGTGTTCCTCCTTGGAGAGAGTTTTATTCATAAGCTCAAAGCTTAATCAACAATATGCAAGGAGGCGTTGAAAAGGATAAAATTAATTAACTGACTTTTAGTATTGCATTTGTCTCTCAGCATGAATACTGTGGGATTACGGAGTTTTGAATTCATTGGTTTGCAAAGTAATGTCAATGGAAAAAGTATCACAACCTTCTTATTCATCTTGCTATAGGGGTTTCACCTCAATAAAGATTTCCATATCCATCTGATTCGTGTGAGTAATGTGGGCTAGGGGAGGTTTCATCGGCCTCCAACCATTATTAAAACTGAGCCCCTCTGTGAGCGTAAACAAGCAACGAATTTTATCATAAAAGTACGAGAGAAACACCCTGCTGAGAAGCGCCGTCAGAGCAGTCAAATCCCATCTCAGAATCAGACAAAATTACCCGTAGCAATGTATAGACAAACAGTCATGGCATGTGCGTGTCTGCATACACACACAAATAAACTTGCTTTGAGTATGGTTTATTATATAATGTCACCCCAGGGTGACAGCAAAAATGACAACAACAAATGTTACAAATTAATAACAGTCCCCTTTAATAAATGTCATGGAAGAAAGCAGTGATGTTACTTCTCTTCTCTTCTCTTCTCTTCCTTCTGGCAGGCTCAGGGTGTTTGCCCAAGACCCTCAGGTGCAGTGACTGAGACGTCGCTAGGCAACCACACCATCCCTGTTGTTGCTCTGCCTCTGGCACTCAAGTGGGAGCTTATGTGGACTTAACTCTGAAAGAGCAGTAGTGTTGAGGAGTGGAAGGAGGATTACTAGGAAAAATATTGGATTGGGCCGAGGCACAAGGGGCGAGGCCTTACCTGAGTCACCAGCACCACTAGACAGACGCCACGACTGAAAGCCTGGCTTTTATCGAGCTCTTCTCACAGCAGCATAATGCTGTGATATTATTGACAATCCAGACTGTTTCCCTCTCTCTTTTACTCCAACTGTTTTGCTAAATGGTAGTGCCGGATAGGTTGGACTAGGAGTCTGTGTTAAGCGTGTCCAGCAGAGCGAAACATGAACATGTGAACACTAAACTCGACCAAATGTAACAAGGTTTTAGAAGAACCTGCTGTTTCAGTTCATGTTAGCTGCAGATGAATCCTGTAATGTGGTGAAATTGCCACCTAGTGGCTCCCAGATGTACTTTCATTATGGAAAATGAAATTGTAGCTCATCACCACTGATGGTTCCAAATATACACTTATTGTTCCTCTTTGGTCAACGCAGATACGAAAGCTGCTCCCAATCATTGTAACATCAGGCAACTGTCCCAGTGGCAGAATGGCCTAATTATTTCCAGCCCATGGTTGTGGTGAATGTTCGCAGCTGATGTTGCAGCTGTTGCCAATGCACCCGTGTGTTGGGTTGATAATGGAGACGGACTCAAACAAGACAGCCCAACAAAGAGCAGCACAGACTGGTAGCAGACTGTGTGTGAGTGTGATTTTATTCTAGGCTGAGAGCCATGTGTTCTGCTCATGGGAGTTGTGCTCAGTAGATACCCAGGGGACACACACAGTGTGTACTACATGTGGCTTTACAGATGTTAGAGGATTAAGTGGAATTATCTGTGAGCAGGTAGAGTAAGAAGGAATTAAAGGCATTCAACTCATTCATGTACAAAACCCCAATATCCTCAGTTCCACATGCAGCACTCAGCCAGATGTAATCATAATGCAATGCTGCCCTCTAGTGCAATGCAATATAACACCAAGACAATACTAAACCAAAGCAGTTACTGTAAAATCATTATTTATTCAAACTTTTTTTTAATAGAGAAAATGTGTTTTTCTTTATGCTGTATGGGTAAATTCTCAATTCTATACAAAACCATGTGTAAAACTTTAGGTGTAACATTTACAAATATACAGGAAGAAACTCCACTTTCTTAAGTCGGAGGACACTGTCAGTCACTATTGAAAGAGTAAAAATGCGTGTTGGTGGGCAGCTACAAAAATAGAAATCGCTTTCAGGTAGATGTATGTTTGGTATAGCAATACGGGTTAAAAGCCTTCGGAAGCCTATTTAAGTTTTAGAAATCAACAAATGTCAAACTAATTTTAAAAAGAACAATTTAAAAGATTAAAAAACAACAACAACAACAACAACAAAAGAAACCTCTCTTCACACACTGAAATCTACACACCCAAAACTGATTTTAAACATATCCTGTGCAGGTAAATGCTTGTTGTTTTGAATTTAAGCTACATGAAACCACTGAGGTGTCACATGAAATTAAATAAATAACTAAACATTAATTTAAGCTTGCGTTTAGTAAATAAATATGCAGGAAAAAAAAAAAAATCAAGTAATGGAGATGACAGATACAGAGCCAACTACTGCTTCATGAGTTACAGCAGGGTTAATTGCTTCGGGATGGCTATATGGCTTATTCATAGTTAGGAAGGCAACTCAGTAGGTTACACAGTTTGGAGTTCAAACTAATTCAGTTAAATCAAAAATAAAATTCTTCAATAAAATTAGTTGGTGGTCTATTAAATCAAATGCGCTGATTTCCATTGCTTTAATGCCTAATGCATATACAAATAATCTGAAAATAAACTGTACTGTGTGACAGTGCATAATTGTACAATAAGTCATTAGTTCAAACATAAACCTTTCCTCAGAACACATGTAATCAGTTTTTGCACTTTCTTGAAAAGTTGTACAGGGTAGATAGTCGCATTAGTCCATGACTGCTATGAAACAAAAGAGGCATTATTTGAGGAGAGAGGTAGAGAGGCCATCCAATATGGCTACTACTGTACTCAGCTTATCAGGTATATCTGAAAAGCCTTGAAATGTGCCAAGTCGCTGCGCTCCTCCTCTTCATTTATGAGAGTCTCTTATGCTCTCCGTGCAGTGGGAGCCGTTGGTCTCTCCACATACGTTTCCCTCCTCTCCTCTCTGACATCAAGCCTATTTGAGAAAGCCCTTGTAGAGGAAATGGGAGTGACTGGTAGATCTCTCGTTCTCCAAACAGAAGAGCAGGTCCCTGAGATTAACACGTGTGATGCGCTGCCGTGTCGGTCTGGAGCCCGATGAGCCAGCCCCACCAGACAGAGAGGAACCTGTTCCTGATCCCTACAAGACGGGAGGGACAGAGAGAGGTTTAGAGGGAGGCTTGTGGTATCTGTAATTTGTGTAGTCTGATGAGAAGACCCAAAGAATAATTTGCATGCACCTTTACTCACATATCTTTCATATTTTCACATTAAAATTAATAATGTTGACCAATAAGGAGCAGCAGAGTGGCTGAGTGTGTGCACTGTTTGAAGGCACCATCTGGCTGGGGCCCTCCCGTGCAGAGTTTGCATGTTCTCCTGCATGGGTTGCTACAGATTCCCCCCACCCTCCAAAGACACGCAGTTTAGGTCAGTGATTCCCAACCAGGAGCACTTGAACCCCAGGGCTCTACTTGTGCAGCTGCTAGGGGAGTTCCCAGCTGGCAATGGATGTCAGTAAGACGTTAAATTTTGGTTGGCATGAAAATCGGTTTGCCAATTTTTTAAATGTATAATGATTTTAGAATCTCAGGGTGTGTGGGCGTTAACATGGGGTTTTGTTCTCCATATGTTACAACTATCCATCCATCCATCTCTCCATTTTCTAACCCCTTATCCTCTTGAGGGTCTTAGAGGGGCTGGAGCCTATCCCAGCTGACATTGGGCGAGAGGCAGCATACACCCTGGACAGGTCACCAGACTATCACAGGGCTGACACATAGAGACAGACAACTATTCACACTCACATTCACACCTACGGACAATTTAGAGTCACCAATTAACCTGCATGTCTTTGGACTGTGGGAGGAAGCCAGAGTACCTGGAGAAAACCCCACACTGACACGGGGAGAACATGCAAACTCCGCACAGAAGGGCTCCCACACCCGGGATTGAACCAGGAACCCTCTTGCTGTGAGGCGACAGTGCTTTTGTTCTATTTTATTGCCTGTTTTATTGTTTATATTGTATTCTAATTTACATATCCTGATCATCTTTTTATACTTCTTCTGTGTGGAGTGTGGAGGAGGTTACAACCACATTTCATTATGCAATCCTGTATTGTGCAATGACAATAATCAGTCAGCATACCAGCCTCCAGAAATCATAGCCTAAATGATGCTGATCAATCACCATGAGTTCACTTAAAAAGTACGAAAACTTGAAAACATCCATCAGTCAGCTAAGTTAAGTGTTGTGACACCAACAATAGCTTCATTTTACAACATGCTTTTTCAAACAGTGGTTAAGGTATTAATGCCAGCTGGGCAAATTAGACATTAAACGAACATCAAACGTGTCATTTTGATCATTTAGTTTACACACTGTGTTCCACATATCAACCGGTGTGTTGGTGACTGACACATTAAAAACTTTTCACACAGCTCCACTGAAAATTGTCAATCACTTAAAAAGTTCTCGCTCTGCTTTTAACTGAATGAATGGCTGAAATAGCTAAAAGTAATGAATGAATGGCTGAAGTAGTAAGCTAAAAGTAATGAATGAATGGCTGAAATAGCTAAAAGTAATGAATGAATGGCTGAAATAGTAAAAGTAATGAATGAATGGCTGAAATGGTTAGCTAAATGTAATGAATGAATGGCTGAAATAGTAAGCTAAAAGTAATGAATGAATGGCTGAAATAGCTAAAAGTAATGAATGAATGGCTGAAATAGCTAAAAGTAATGAATGAATGGCTGAAATAGTAAATTAAAAGTAATGAATGAATGGCTGAAATAGTAAGCTAAAAGTAATGAATGAATGGCTGAAATAGTTAGCTAAAAGTAATGAATGAATGGCTGAAATAGCTAAAAGTAATGAATGAATGGCTGAAATAGCAAAGAGTAATGAATAAATGATAGAAATAAAGAACTAAAAGTTATGGATGAGTAAATGGCTGATATTGTTAGCTAAGAGCTATAGATACTTGGCTAAGATAAAATTAATGGAATAATGGCTAAAAGCTAAAAGTCATGGATAAATGGTTAAAATTGTTAACTTTAGCTAAGATAGCTCACTAAGAGTAAAGGACATAGCTAAAAGAAACAGATAAATTGCTGAAATAGTTAGCAAAGATAGTTAGCTAGGTATAATGGACAAATGTCTAAAATGGTTAGCTAAGAGTAATGGATAAACGGCTTAAGTAGATAAGCCCCACAACCCTGAACAGCACTGACAGTGTGACAAAAGAAATGTAATGGCTGAATGCATGTTAGCAAATGAACTGTTATTCTTTATTAAAAGTCATTAGAACTTTTTTTTCCTCGACGAGAGTAAGTTATGAGAGTGGCTAGTGTTTGATGCAAATCTGTTTGTGTGACCACAGACATAAGGTGGTGGTTTTGCCAGCAATGCGATTTTTATTATTTAGGAAGCCCTCAGCCATGGCCTCTGTTGCTTATAGAAAAATACAGTGTCAGTGAAAAAGTGTCTTTTCCAATGGTGTCTGTTTATAATTTGGTAACAACTATCCCACTTATCATTCACTGTTATAGCAATTTGCATTGTACGTAACAGACAATACAACTCTGCGACATCGTTTTTTCTTGTTTTTCACTAATCATTATAAATGCTGAAAAGCAGCACAAAAGCAGCATTGTCACTGGGAGACAGGGAAGGTTAACGAATAAACACCATCTTCAAATTACTGCAACCTTTGTCAAAGTAAGTAAATAAATAGAAAAGATGTTGCTCATTGTTTCCTGAACATTTGTTTTTCATATGCCAATTCCTGTCAGCGACAACTAAAGAACACAGGGCCATTTATCTGAGCAAATGGTTGGATGCTCATTTCACAGAGCAGGCGCTGCTCTTGTGGAGCTCCCCAGGGAATCCAAACAACAGCGCAAGATTCAACATGGAGAGAAAGAAACCCCTAAACACTTAACAGAGCAGAACCTGACACGTGTAGAGATAAATAAAACAATGTTCACCAAGGTAATCAAAATCTAGAACAGGCAGAGATTTGTGGTCAAAGGAGAAATCAATTAACGAAACCAGTAAACAGTGATATGTAGCAGGTAGGACTGAGCATAACCAGCAGCTGCAGCACGGTGAGTAAAGGTTTGTCATATTATGAAGACTGTCTCGTTGTATTAAATGAATGTGACTGGTAACTTGTTTAAATGTGATCTGTAATTACAAGAGTCAGCCGACAATGTGCGTGAGTTCATGAGCCAGAACTAACGGGCAGCTTCATTATATTATTTTCTCCAGGTATGTGAAGAGCACAGACGACTGACAGCAGCTTTCTGTCAGGGTGGCGCAGGCTGTCAGTGAAAGCTCGTCACTAAATTAACTTTGTCTGGTGGATACAGTCACTGGAGTAAAGACCTGACTGCTAGCACTAACATTAGCTTTTCCTGTAATCAGTGTTTTACACTGACAGAGAAAGCAGCATTTTAACTGTACCTTGAAGTTAACATTGCTGTCACTGGCATTTTAACTTTGGTGTTTTGTTTGAATTTAAGATTTTTTTTGGCTTTTTGTCTTTGTTGGATGATATGTCTCTGTATGTGGCCCATGAACTAAAAATGAGTTTGACACCCATGATTTATGGTGACTTTGTGACAGGCTTAGCTGGCCCAGGATAAACACTATATGGGGAATGTACTGTGATCGGTGTTACCTCAGCTGCAGCAGAGGAGGATGGAGAGTCCAGAATCTTCCTCTTCTTCCTGGGGCCGATGGCTGCCAGAGCCGTCAGGTTGGCCTCCCTCTGTCTCATCTGAGCCAGCTCCTGCTGCTGCATCTGGACAACGCACACATTCCAACATGAAAATCAAGCATACAGGGAGTGCTTAAACATACAGAGACAGACACAAGTTGACCGCCCTCCTTCTCCAATCCTACCTCTTTTGCCTTCTGTTTCAGGCGCAACTGCTCTGGGTCCTCTTGCCGGGCTCGAGACTGAAAAGCCAAAAAGCAAGACACATTAATAACTGATGCTGGCAGGAGAAAGACCAAAGCCCAGGGTGTGTCAGACTAGAGATGCAGTGTAATTTGGCTGTGTTTGCGCATTCTGCATGAATATCTGCCATAGAAAAGTTTCTGAGTTTGAAAAGCGCATGCTACATCAACTACTTGTTTGTTTAAGCCCCTGAATGGCCCTTATCCATCAACTTTAACATTTAGAGCTACATCATTTTATATTGCACTATAATTAAATAAAAAACACTTACATATGAATTTGTAATGTCACATACCATACATATCATGCCCAGTGCCATATGATATATCACAAAGTACATTTGTTAGAAACTGTTCCAGTTACATCCTAACAGGCATCCCGAGGTTGAGTCAAAATCAATCGCAAGCGACCTTTTGTCAAACTTTGTAGAATATTAATGTGTCTCTGGAGAAGACAATATCTGCAGGATACTGTAACACTAAATGAAGCCCAAACAAACCAGCATTTGTTAAACACCTGCTTTTATTAATAGACGGGCTGATTTCATCTAAACATAAAAAACTGCTGTCACAGTATGGCCTTGAAATAATGAAACTGGATGTTTGAAACTGCTGAAAGTCCGTTTAAATCTAGAGGATCTTCAATGGCATGCCTGCTGAATGTAATAAGCCATGGCAAGAATGCATGTTTTGATGGTTACATAAGATGTTGTTTCAATCTCACAAAGAGTATTTCATCTAGGTATTTATTACAGTGAAAACACCAAAACACCACACCAAACCTCTCAGTCTATTAAAAGGCAATTTATTTATGCTCTATTTAACAGCATGTATCTGAATCCACGGATGCTACTTACCACAAAGTTATTCCATTACCTTTAACTACAATAATCACTTGTGTAAATGAATTTCATCGATAACCTATGGACATATTATTGTGGAGTCTGTCAGTGATGCTGTACCTTAGCTGCCTTTAGGAGGATTTCTCTCTCCTGTTCCTCCTTCCGTTGTTTCTCTAGCTGGTCCAGCTGCTCAAAGAATTTGAGCTGAGCACGAACATCACTGCTCTGCTCATAATTGTCATCCTCGTGCTAAGACACAACAGTATCACAATGTAATCCCAGAAAAAAAGGAAAGGATTACAGAGAAATTAATGCATACTGTATATGAAATCAAAATGCCGTAAGATATATCTGACATTTACACTAGTATGAGGTCTCTCTATAATGACGCTGCAAACAAACCTTGAAATTGGTGTTTCTCTGCTGGGCCACTTGGGAAACCTTCTCCAGCAGGTTCTGGAGCCGCTGCTGAGTAGCGTGGGAGACAAAGTTCACCACCTCCGCACCCAGGTCTGTCACACCGTGCCTCCTACCTGAAAAAAAGAAGAAAAAAAAGAATGTTGGGGCTTTAGGGGGCAGATGGATGGATGGATGCTGTATTGTCAGCAACGTTGTAAGTGTCTCACCTATCTCCTGCATTCTCCTCTGTAGAACAGCACAGGAGAGAAAAGCCTCGTCCTTGCAGGAATGTGTCACCGCTCCCACTAGTCCAGAGTTGGTTGCTAGGATATTAGCGCTTTCCTCTGATAGGTTCACTCCAGCCATGGAGGCCACATCGTTGATGTCGTCATCATCTCTGTAGACAGAGGTGTGGCAAGAATAGCACTGAAACTCTGCTAAATCACTGTGAACTGCCACTTATTTCTCCAGCCACATAACATTTTTAAAATATAAATGGTATGAACACAAGGTTTTTTTGCTGGGGGCGGTGAAAATGTACCAAAATTAAATGCTCCACCTCCAAGTGATGCTAATGCTGAAACCTGTGTGATTAAAACTGATTTGAATTCTGTCATCGTTCTTACTTGAAAGTACCACCAGCCTCTTTCAGCTTGTTCTTCTGAGCCAGAGTCAGGGCTGCAGCAGAGACTTGTTTAGAAACCACTGGCACCTCCGGCCTCACAGGAACTGGCAGAGACACACAAAATCACAATAAATACTACAGGTCACCCACATAAAGATGCGCATGCACAGACAGTGGTGTTTATACACTGACATCCTTACCTGGTTGCAGCTCTTTCAGCTGGACCTGCTGCTGTCCCAGCATGATGCGACCAGGGGCCTGATTCCTGAGAGTCACCATGGGGGTCGTCGGTAAGGCTACCTGAGGTCTCAGCATCGCTCTCTGCTGCTGAGGCTGGATAACCTTAAAGGGTGAAGTTCCAAATGCAGATCATTATTACCGCGGTGACATGTATGCTTCAATGTGTAATTTGAGGGAAAGGAAATGTTTGAGATGCATCATATTTTATATAAATGGCTCTCAAAGTTATAGATTTTAGTTGAGCTGACATCTGAGAATGCATTAGCCAGTTTACCAGTGAAGGGGTCTGTCCTGGTTTGCTAATGCCTGGCTGGAGCTGGGGCCTGCAGACTGGGGCAGTGAGGCGGGGCGCTGGGCTGCCTAGGACCACTGTGGTGGGGATGGGTGAGGTGGAGGGGACTGGACCTGAGGATGTCTGGGAGAGCTGACTCTGCTGGATGAAGGCTGCTGAGTCTGGTGTGAGCTGCCTCAAGGCTGGGAGGCTTCTCTACAGGCGATAAACAGGCAATATATATTACAGAAATATTACAGAAATGCACTCAAAGATGACATTCATTTGGCGATGGTTTCCTATGGTCTGAGAAAATATATCAGTGACAATAACAAGAGAATGTAATCTTTTTTACCTTGAGGAAAGGCACAAGGTAAGGTTGGGGTGAAGAGTTGAGCTCTTTGTACAATCTGCTGGTGAATTCCTCAGCTTCCAGTCTGCCCTCCTAGTACAATATACAGGCACAAAGAGCTCAGAGTGAGAGCTGTCACATTAGCAGGTACAGATGATGCTTCTCTTGGCTGAAGGTTTTCTACTCTTAAAGGTGCAGAGTGCAAGATTTAGGGGGGGTTAGTGGTATCTGGCAGTGAGAACTGCAGACTAAAACCAGCTGCAACTTCTCCTCATTAGAATTTCTTATTGTTCATTGTTTTTACCGTGAGCCAAATTATCTGCAGAGGTCTCTTCCTCTACAAAACAAACTGACCAGCTGATTAAAACCAGTAAGAACACTGACTAGAGCAGTTTCACATTACAAGGCTGTGTTTCTCCAATGCTGCTCGGCATCTTGACAGGTACCTGCCAACATGTGCTTACTTTTTTCCTCTAATAATTTTAGATTCAAAAGTTTGGGAGTTATCTGCAGAGATCTTTTCCTCGCCAAAACAAATGGACCTTGTTATTTAAACTGGTAGGACACTGAATAAAGTAGTTTCACGTTATATATCAGTGTCTCTTCTTGTTGCAGAGGGAATGCTAACTATATTGGCCACAAATCTAGAGCCAGTGTTTGGTTTGTCCGTTCAGGGTTACTGCAGAAACATGATGGTGCAACATGGTGGGCACTATAGATGAGGACCCGCTCCCTATGTAGACATAAACAGCTCATTCTAAGGTGATGAAAGCACAACCACTGTTATTTTTCAGTGAGTATACACTGAAGAAAACACACTTATTATATCCCGTTTCTGCAAATATATCCCCCTAAATCCTTCGCACTGGACCTTTAAAAGGACAGCTGGATTTTTTACTGTTAAATAAATGACTATATTCTAGAGTTTTCATTTGTCCATATCCTTGTCAAATGACAAACAAAATATGGCAGTTGAGAGGTTTCTGTGTGTCTCCTGTATGTACAGCTCACTCACCAGCAGGTCCTTGACCAGCTCTCTCACACTGGCTGCAGTCTCTGTTGATTGCTTCCCAGTGGATGCCAGCTTGATCAATGTGGACAGGAAGTTCTTACATTTCTTCACATTCTCCATCGTCTCCTGCAAAAAACAAAACATTCAGATTATGAACAAATTAAAGTCTCACTTGTGGATAACCACATTATACATCGCAGCATGCTTTTCCTTCCTTTATTATACTGTAATTGTCTTCAGCACATGCAGACACCCAGCTCTATCTGATCCCTTGAGCTTAATACAACTCACTTTGCTCACTGTTACTGAGGCAACCGTGGTCCCAGCTGTTTGGCTGACAGTCCTGGGGGTAATTCCTGGTACTGCAGCCCCAACTGAGCCCTGGGAAGACAGACATCACCATCATAACATGCTGTTTAGGTTGATCAAATGTTTCAGAACCCACTTTTCAAGTCATCAAAACAGAGTGTGGGTTTTAGAGTTGCTTCAAAGTTTTTCAAGGGCATCAGACTTCAGGTTCATAAAGGAAACAGGTGCGCTTCTGCTGCGCTAGATTTCAGTTGGATGCTCTTCCTCAAAAGAAAATAACTACAATGTATTGGTTTTACGACATCAGGAAAGAAGTAAGCACTCCCGTGGCGCAATCATTTTGTGGTTGTTTTATTTGTAACTGGCAAATCTGCTGACGTGTAACACACATAAAACTCCTCATAAATAAGTATAATTCCTTCAAGTCTAGTCAACTCTACTATAGTAAATCCAGGAAACAAGGTTCAGGATTACCAATAAACCCAGACGATGGGGACATGTGTTCACACTATAAAACATCACATCTTCTAGAGAATGAGAGTTTGCATCATTTTCATGGAGGAAAAATACACTCATAAGATCCCTCTAGTGTCACATCCACACACAAGCCGGTAACATTATGGTGCACTATAACACAATATCAAACATTTTGTACCATCCTCAGTTTGCAGCTTGCGCAAGTAATGGACACAAAACAATGTGCAACAAGCAGAATGAACATATGAAGAAATTATTTGACACCAACAGACGGGGTTACCTGAAGGATGGGAGGTCTGTGAAGAGTGGTGGTTGCCGTGAGTGATGTTGGAGCTGGACAGCCTTGACGGATGATGGTGCTGGGCGCCACTTGTCTGCTGATGATGGTGTTTCCAGGAGCCTGAGACAAGGCACAAAGCATGACACGATGTGCAACACCCAGTTTTATAAAACTAGAAAACATTTACTGATTACATCTAAATACACCAAGGAAAAGCTGTATGTATGTATTTATAATTTATCATAAGCGGAGACTAATAATACAACAAATTAATGTACTAGCACACTATTTTCCATACACCTACACACAACCTACAAATTGACTAATATTGTGCTCAACAGGTGTTTCCCTGAGCTGTACGCAGGAAGCTGAACATGGGCTTTAATACCAACCTTGACACTAAAGTGAGACATATATGTATATATAAAGCTCTTCACAGGCAGAATGTGTGATCTTACCTGGCCAGGAGGCACGCTTGTTGGCGCAGCAGCCCGAGGCGCCATGCCTCCCTGTGCCTGGGCCTGCATCTGGGCCAGAGCCTGCTGAGGAATCATCAACAGCTGTCCACTCTCACTGCGCACAAGCACCATCCCTGAACCATACATCATAAGTTTAGTGTTATTTAGAGAATCTGGTGCACTGCTTAAAGTGGGTCTAAGAGGACAATATTCAATAAGAATAATCATTCAGGGTATATTTTTTCTATCACTGATGAGTAAAAAGTTCTGGGTTCACTCACCGGGGGGAAGCTGGATGTTATGTAGGCCTATACTGGGCTGTCCTGGAGAGGTCTGTGGGAGCCTTGGGGCCAGCATCTGAGGCGTCAGGGCTCGGATCCCGCCTGGACCGCCAGCTACCGTCGACGGAATCCGGGGAGCGCTGACGGCGCCAGGAGTGACAGCCGGCTGCGGTGCTGACTGTATTATTGTTGTGGGTGGCTCTGCCTTGATTATGTGCGACCCTGCGCTGACAGACACCGAGTTGGACGGCTGGCTGTTGTTTACAAGCGGGGTTTGTATGCCGATACCTGTGTGACCTGTTGTATTGGCAACCACTGCATGGCTCACATTATTGTTCCCATTCAAAGTTGCACCCGACCCCGCGGTTTGCATAGGCGGCCTGACGAGTGTCACAGTGGGTCCTGCTGCCTGGCTCACTGACGGAGCTGAAGCGACAACACTCTGTGAGTTCATGAGAGGCGTCTGAATTACACTGTTAGACGAGGGGTGCATTATTGCACTCGCCAGCCCTTTAGACATCACTGGTCCACTGTTGACAGCTGTGACAGTTATCGCAGTGCTGCTGCTGTTACCAGTGCCACTTGTCACTGCCGCCCCCCCGAGAGGGGCAGCGCTTCCTGAATTGTGAGAGTTCATAGTTTGGCTCCCATTGAAAGTCTGCACCGAGTATGAGCCTACTTTCCCCTGGTGATTGGGGACAGAAGTTGCACCATCACTACCAACAAGTGTTTTGCTAGGGTCGTGTCCCGTGGTTGAGTCCGTGCTGGCCGTCGATGCATCCATAGCTGAACCATGGGGACCTCGCTATGTTGAGACCCCCTGCACTTCAACTTGTTTAGAAGGAGCACAAACAATCTTAAATGTGATGGGGCAAGACTCTGTCACGTCTACTGTTTCTCTCTGTCAGCTCCGGCGCTTGCTTTTCGTGTATACTCGGAGAGACAAAGAGGAAAACAACATTAGTAGTTACAGCGTACCTGCTTTGGCAATCGTCTTGACCAAGTCCCAGCTGGACATTAGCTCGCGCTACCCCCTTGTCCCGGAACTATAGCCATGTAATTACCGGCTGCCTCGTGCCTACCCCAGTGGTTGTTGTGACACAAGGACGACAGTTGTGACTCTACAGACTGTACAGGATGACAAACTACCGCTTTATTCACCTCTGTGTGTAAAAACGGCTCATCCAGCGGACCAGACCCGACCGCCATCTTCACACTCCTGCGAGCTTGTGAGAAGTGAGGGACTTACCAACTGACATGCGCGTGCGCACAACAACCAAACGTCTCCGTGCAGGGATTTCGGCGAGCTCTGATTGGCTGCTCCACATTCTAAAAGGCGGTACCAATGGCTTCAGCTGTCATTCCAGGGGATGCATGAGACGGAACAACATCGTATCGGAGACGAAATGTCTTCATCAAATGTTACATCGTCGACGGCCTCTTTCTACCAACACCTTAGCTCTTCCGTTTCAGAATTGTACCGTGTGACTTTCGGTAGAAAAATAACGTGGTTTACAACAAGCCAACAAACCGAATTTCAGACTTTACTCACTCTTGATGCGCTGTGCAAGATGGCTGCAGTGTTTTGGCCAACAAGTGAAGTTGCTGTTGTAAAGAGGCGTTTGAGGGCGCCCCACCCTCCTTTTAGAGAGGAAATATTGTACAGTGCTGTCAGCAGTCATGGGACATTTGTCGTTAGACTCCCACGTGCGCTGACTTTAAGATATAAATGCACAATGCAAAACGTGTGATTACTTTTGCTTTAATTTAGACTGTGTAATAAAATATAGTAAATCAAAATGTTGCCCACTGTATGTAATACGTTCAAAAGTTTTAAATTTACAGTCCACAGGCGAGGAAGTGAACATGACCTACTAATTTAGATAAAATCATTTTCTGGTGTTTCATATCTAGGCTTTGAGCAATTGGCGCATCCTATTTTTTCTTTTTTAAATATCAATAAGAGGTGTAGGGAATTTTTCCTGTGCCAGTTGTTATACACTTTTAACCAAAATTGAAAAATAGAATAGGAAATAAAATACAATGTCATAAAGGTCAAAAATAAAAAGTGAAAGCAAAAACTGAAGAAAGAAATTCATTTAATTGGTATTGTGAAACGTCAATATGACAATGCAAACTTGTTAACGTTGTGAAACAGGAACTCGAACAGCTCAGATATTCATTTCAAATTGACATTTCACTATATATATTTGAATAGTAATAGCCTGTATAATATCATAATAAAATAGGCCGAGGTAATTTTCCATTTTCTCTTTAAGATTCACTCCATACACTGGCACTTAGGGAAGTTAAATGGGACAGATAAACCCAAATTTAGTGCTCATCACTGTGTTGTCATGGCAGCAGCATAAAAGTGAATTTTTCTTACCTACTCCTCATTTTGTTATCATTATCCAGTCCGTCTCTGTGTTTGTATAACTGCAACAGGTTGTCCATCGTCAAGCTTGACAGCCTCCACAGATTTGCTTGTGTTTCTCGCGGTGTGCGCCGACACTCAAAACAAACCAACCCTGTTTTACGCGCAGGTGAGCCAGCAGCAAGGAGGCGCGTCACTGGCAATCTTATAAATCGCACAGGTGGCCGCTAATTGTGCACAGACCTGATGAGTGCATGTCTGATGTCTGCCGTGGGTTAATGCTCTGTCACTTAGCCGCTGCGTTTCAATTTTAAAAACATATTTTCACAGTGAACATGAGCGCCGGAGGAGGAACCCCGTATATTGGCAGTAAGATAAGCCTAATATCCAAGGCGCAGATCCGGTATGAGGGAATACTGTCGTCTGTCGACACAGATAGGTCAACGGTTGCGTTAGCCAAAGGTAGGTTGAGAGGCCTGTAGATGACACGTGTGTTTTCCTCTTTTACAATTACAAGGAACAGACTGCAAGGTCACTCCTTAATATTGAGTAACCTTGCCGTGTGTTCCTTAATGTAAACAGTATGCTGGAGGTAAACACCACTTATTTCCCAACAGTTAAATCCTATGGGACAGAGGACCGGCACACAGACAGACCAGTGCCACCCAAAGATGAAATTTATGAATATATAATCTTCAGAGGAAGTGACATCAAAGATATCACTGTGTCTGAGCCACCAAAACCACATCATGGACCGCCTCGGGACCCTGCTATTGTACAGGTGTGTGGCTCAGAGTTGTGGCCTTTTGAAGTAATTTCCATTTTGTAAGCGTACTTTGCATTAATCAAAACTCACAACTGATAGAACAAAGTTCCTTTGTTTTAATTTTTGTGATTTCAGTCATCCATTGGCAGCTCCTCTGCAGCGTATCACCCACGCTGGAGTTCATACAGAGACATGATGCCCACCTACAACCAGCTGGCTGCTACCTCGCTACTCAACCAGCAGTACAATGCAGCACTGGGCCTCGGTACAGTTAACGATCTCTTGGACGCATCAGACGTCTCAGAAATGTCATTCATTTTCCAGCACTGTGGAATGCCAGTGGTTGTTTCTCACATGCCCCACCATGTTTGCGCCTGCTCCCTCAGTACCAGGTCTTCACGGCATCCCCGCTAGAAGAGTTCCCATGGTCGAGCAGGCTGTGCAGACGGTGCCGTTGGCTGCTGCTGCCCAGACAAAGGGGAAGACGTCAACCCAGCCGCAGAGCAGACAGCCTGCTCGTCCAACCCAGCGCTCTGGCCAGGCTCAGAAGGAGAATGTACCCAGCAGTAAGCAAAGTCAGTGGCTCATTGTAACCCAAGAGAAATCACTCATCTGTTTCTTGCATTGCTTCTATTTTTAATCCATCCACATTTAATTTATTTTTGTTTAGGTCGGACACCATCTCAGCCAAGTGCAGCCAAGGTTCAAGGCCAAGGCAGCGAGAACCAGAAACAAAGGCAAAAACAAGGTGCCAGCATTAGAAATACTTAAAGCAGTGGCAAATCTTCCTATAGATGGAATAGGCAGCCACCTAGGACACCAGTCACCCCCCAGCTTTTTTGACATTCAAAAGGGGGAGCGTGCTGGGCCAGTTCCAGCTCTGTCTCCAAGCTATGTCTAACTGACAGAACAGCAATATTTGTTTTGTCTGTTTCTGCTGTCAAAGAGCTGTGGGGGCTGGCGCAGATTTGTCAAAGTAAAGAAATATGGCTCCTCTGTCTGTGGGAAATGTAAATCTCTAAGAGTAGATGAACCTGTTTCAAGTAGTTACTAAACCAGTTTCACGGTGGTGATTGTGTAATTTGTCTTAACTCATTCTGGTGCTCACGTGCAGGCAATCGCAGGTCCAGGAACCGAAGCAGAGGCCAGCTTCTGGTAAAAAACTCCAAGGCAACAACCCTGCAGTTTGAGTCAGATTTTGATTTTGAAACTGCAAATGCACAGTTTAAAGATGATCTCACGAAAGAAGTTGTGGGTATGTTTGTTTCAAAGGGCATCAGTCAATTTGGTTTCTGTGCACAACATTAAACTTTTTAACGTGTGTGTATATATAAATACACTTTGTTTTTGTGACTTACTGCAGTTGAAAAGGTGGATTCTGGGGAGGCCCAGGAGAGCCAGGGTATGCAGGAGGAGGACACTGTTGGAGACAAGTACTACGACAAAGCCAAATGCTTCTTTGACAACGTCTCATCAGACCTTAAGCCCAGGTGATTATGTAACTTTTGCTTTTTGTCTTTTGTGAGACCTGAGCGGTTTGTCAAGCTCAACAATATATTTAACTTTTCTTTTTGCATCTTCAGAAGAACCACCTGGGCGGAGGAGAAAAAGCTGAACATGGAAACCTTTGGAGTGCCCGGCCGCTTCCTGAGAGGCCGAGGATTCAGGGGCCGAGGGCGCAGAGGGCAGGGCACCACTGAGCAGCGACCCCTCCCAAAAGTTGACAGTGGGAGGGTGTGAAGGCTGTTCTTTTTCTTTGTCTTTTTGTTGATATTTTTCTGTAAATATTGTAGTTTTCTACTTATTTAAAAAAGTACCTCCCTTTTTTCCCCATTTGAAGATTTTCCTTTCTTTATCCCAAATTGGCATTCAGGGAATTTTGTACTTTGAGGCTTTATTATATGAAATGGGAGAGCAATTTGTTTTAATCAAGCAGCTGTATGCTAGAGGCAAATGTATTCATTGGCAGTTAGTTTGGTATAAATGCAAAGTGGAATTTGTCTTTGACCAGGCCAGCAGGCACATAATTTATTTTTTGTGGCTTAATGTATTATAATATTCTACTCGACTGTCCAAATGTAACTCCAAATTGCTTTTGGAGGACAGCTGTACTTTATTTTTTTCCCTATTTGGAAAGCGAAAACTGTGGAGGACTTTGTAATAGTTGCTATTAAATAACATATGATTAACAGAATGGCTTTCATCTCTGGAGACGTAAGTTATCATTGGCATACATTAACCTGAGCTATGGTTTAAAAAATGCACTGTTTCACTGCCAGTCAGTTACAGTAAAACATATGTTTAGGTTTGCTTATTTGGTTGCCTGCAAATGGAGGCCAGTTCCTTGAACCTGGGGCCCAAGTCTTCCAGCGCTCTGTAAAATGAGTCGTCTTCAGGAATTATAATGTTCTCCAGCACCGAATGGTTGTCCGAGTCCCCCTCATCTGCGTAGACGTGAGGCGGATAGTCCATCAGATCTCCCTCTTTATCCTGCAGACAGGAGAGCCTCTGCAGGAGTAGTGGGGAAAACCAAAGAAATAAATACAGTGTTTATTTTACTGCAGCAGGCACATGCATGCTTTCAGTGTCCTATGCTGCAGGGTAGATATTATGATACTCCATAGTAAGTGCATTACCAACCCGATGAAGCAGGGCTTGGAGAACAGCTGCATCTGTCCCATAGCTTGAGTTCCTTCTGTAGAGGGCGTTCATTTTGCTCATGTCCATCTGTACAAAAAGTTCATATAAAGATCAAGTTTCTTCAGCTGCTGCCTCAAAGTAACAATAAGCACAAACCAAACAACTGTCTACCTGGTGGTTGTGATGGTAGCCATTGGCTATAAAAGAATTCCAAGTCGTCTGATTGGAGGGAAGATTGAAATAAAATTAATATATGAATGCACAGTTGTAACTAAAATCCCCATCAAATGAGCGCACATTACCTGGTTCCAGTTCTCATTGATAAGGTAGGACACATTTTGCGTTCTGTAATCTCCAAAGTGTTTGTAGATAAAGTTTTGCTCTGTCTCCTGTTGAAGAGAATGACGGGAGTGATGAGCAGCTACACTGAAGTACAGTGGGTTCACACACTCAAAATAACAGTCTTTAATTTTTACACTCTGTCTTCAAAGCATGCGTGAGAGGAAAGCTATAAAAGATCAGCTTTGTGCTTCTCATAAAATCTGAACACATACCTACTTTATATTTTGCAGTTTAACCAGTTGAAGTAGTTTGTCCATGTAACTTACGCCTGCACCCACCTTTGTTGAAACTCTGCTGTGTTTCATTCCATCGTGGAGACTTTGACACTTAGATGGGTCATGGTGTGTCTTATCAGTGGACGCTGCCAGGATGCTGTCGGGAAGCTGGAAAGAGATTAAAAAAAATTTTTACTGATATTTGCAGGAAGAGAAATCGGGAAATGTGTCACTGGTTTGTTTGCAAATGTTTCCAAGCAGTGACCTTGCAGTCTGTTCCTGGTTTCTCAATGTTTGATGTGAGGAGGGTTTCTCCAGAGGAATCAATAGTGTGCAATGTGGTGAATTCTTTTTTGCAGGTAAGGACGATTGCCATCAGCAGCAGAACTGTCAGTGAGACAACAAAATTCAACTTGCAGTGACTTATCAGAATATTAACAACACACATCATGGTATACTCTGCTCCAAACTAAAGGCAGTGATTCAGTTTCTTACACAGGAGTAAAAACAGTGAGGCAAATGCTACGCCTATCGCACCAGAGGCAGCAGTTGTGGCAGTGCCTCTGAGGCTTCGGCAGTCAGGTGTCACAGAGCAGTCGCACACAGTCACATTGAGTCTGTAAATGCCAAACTCTCCCTGCATGTCAGAGATCTTCAGATCAATTGTGTGAGGGCCAGCGTACACATCAGGCTCCTTCACCAGGCCAGCCGTGTATCCTGTGGAAAATAATCACAACATTAGTTGATTGTAATTTTTAAAACGTTTTTTCTCCTATTACTTCACTACATATCATAGCTGTTTCTACCATATGAAGGACTCAGTTTCCATTTTCCTCCAATATCCCCAAGCAGTTCAAATGTGAAAGGCCCTCCAAAAGGATTATCATCCAGGTCAAAGGCTGTGATGTTGGTGATGCTGGGGCGCTCAGACAGACACACATCCACATAATCCACTGTTGGCTGAGGAATGTTGTCATTCTGGTCAGTCACACGGATGTTCAGTGTGGCTGTGCCTGTCAAAGGTGGCTCATCTGTACAACATAGAAAAACAAAACTAAGAGTCTACTTTCAGCTAAACAGTACCTTGCAAATGACAATGCTGACATATTAGTGAGTGATATAATGTTCATACCATCAGATTAGCATGCTAACATTGGCTAATTAGCCATAGACACAAAGTACATCTATGGCTGCTGGGAAGGTAATCAGTTTTGCTGGTGTTTGGTCAGAAAACAAACATATTGGACAAAAAAGAAATGTTGACCTGTTGGTGGCTCTAGATGAAAAGGATCATTAAAGTTATTACAAGTTATCCCTGGGAGGGGTCTTGAATGTGTGTAGAAAATTAAACGGTAATCCCTCAAACAGTTGTTGAGACATTTCACTCAAAACCACAAATGTGAACCTCATGGTAGCGCTACAAGAAGTGATGACATAGTAATTAGGGTTTATCATCTCTGAAGCTTAAATGTCTATGCCAGGGTTCAGCTACCATTGCTATCAAAAGAGACATTTTTGTCATGATTTTTTGTTTTAATTGTCTATTTATGGGCTATGTATGACTATTTTGTACTTAAACAGTTGCAAAGAAAGCAAAGAAATCTGTCCATTCGCTATAATGTTCTCTGTTTTCCTCTGAGACTCTGTATTTTTTTGGATTTGCAATCAATAACCAGCCAAGCGAGGGACATTCTACCGCTAACTACCCACCGCTATTTAGGCTCACCAAAATTTAGGAGAAGGGGGCAGGTCATAGACGTATGACGCACACTTAAGCCCGTTAAAGGGTCTTTTGGGGGAGTTTTTCCTTATCCGCTGTGAGGGTCCAAAGGACAGAGGGATGTTGTATGCTGTAAAGCCCTGTGAGGCAAATTGTGATTTGTGATATTGGGCTTTATAAATAAAATTGATTGATTGATTTAAGTTGACAGCATGTTAAAACTTTTTTCTTTTTTTTTTTAAATAAATGTATTCATTTCCATATAATTTTTGTAAAAGCCACATAGAGCCACTGGAGACAGGCTGAAGAGCTGCATGAGTCTCCAGAGCCGCAGGTTGCTCACCCCTGGTCTATGCCAATCCTTTCAGTAGATTTTGGGATACTTCACAGAATAACTGAGCACTTTGACCTGCTGGTGGCACCAAAGGAAAAGTCAGGGGATCACAAAAGTTATAAAGATTGTCAGTGGCAGATGGACACTAGTATGGCTACAAAATAGTGTCACAAAGCAGTGGATATTTGAATGAAACATTTCTTTGCTCATAATATTATAAATTAGTTGGTTTGTAAAGTCAATTTTTACCATCGTCCACTGCATGCAGTATGATAGTGTAGACACCGTTAACAACATGAGGAGATTCTCTGTCCGGTGACTTGACTGTTGTGATGTCTCCTGTGTGAGGATCAACCGTCACCCAGCCTGCAGGATCATTTCCCACCTTGTACCTGTGGACAAACACCATTTGCTTTAGCGTAGGAGGCTCCAGATACGAGCTCAAACATGTTGAAATAAATGTCCCACTTACACAAAATCTCTTGCATGACTGGAGTCAGGATCGACAGCAGTGACTTTCTCTACCCAGGTTCCAATAGGTGCATTTTCCTCCAGCTTGGCCTCTTTGATAGTCACACTGAACTCTGGGGGGTCGTTGACATCCTCGACTTCGATGGTGACTTTTACAGAGTGAGGCTGAGGTGCATCAGGATCATTACCTGTGCTGGCGTCAACTGTCCACAGGCCTGAGGACGTCCTCTCCTTCACTTTACAGGAGAAAAATGGTGCTTCATTTACCACTGAGATGGTCAGCTCCTTCTGGGCCCCCTCCTCGTAGTCTAAAGGCTGAAGTTATACAATAGTTATGTTAAATTATGTATGTAATATACTGTATGTAATTATTCACAAACATCAATGCCCCTGATCTAGCACCGCCAACCCCCAAAATCTCTTGTGTTTGTTGTTATGTGGGGGTGGAGGGCGGGGGTTTGCGGGGGTTGGCGCCGTAGGCAGCTGCCTATGTGGCCTATAGGAAGATCTGCCACTGCGTGTGTAATTACATGTGGTGTAATGTAAAGCATGCAGCTGAACAACTCACTCTGATGACTGTCAGGATTCCATCATTGGTGCCTGGGTCTGTTTCTATTTGAAAGTGCTCTCCCTCGTCACCCTGAATGGTGTATTTGGCTCTCCATGCCAAGCTGTTTGAGGTGTCACTGTCTGTCACGTGCAGCCGCAAAGGAGAGGTCCTAGTCTCCCCTTCTTTTACTTTGCCAGAGCCCTGTTGTATGAATCCAAGGTGCAGAGGTGACATGCATTAGTTGCATTTAGAACTTTTCTCTTTAGGGGACAGTCCTGTGACATCCAGTTTATGTTCAGGTCACACATTCAGTAAATTTCATTTCCAGTGTCACAAACGTAGTCAATCATGTCACACACTTCACTCAGATGCAAGCTGTCTGCACATGGCGGACTGTAGCAGCATCCAACTAGTCGTGGTTTGACATATGGTAGCTGAACCTGTAACAACAAGGCCTTGACACTGACAGGCATGAAGTCTGGTCTTATCTTTATTGACTCATACATGACTGTGAATGTGTATGGCAAACCCTCCTCTGTGTGTGTTCCTGTCTTTCCTGTAAACATTTTAACCCTGCATATTAACTGCATCATATGAAAATGTATGATCAAGATGGGTTTCTGTCACTGCCAAAATATGGATACTATTTGTTGTCAGGGTAAACCTGAGTTAACAAGAGTACAACCTTTACCTACTATTATTTGACAAGAGTTGATTATACTGTTGTTTGTTCACTCATGGCTTTATAAAAGGGTTAGGGTTAGAGCTGAAAAAAAAAAACAGTTTTTTCCTTGTAAATAACCTGCAGTTTTCTTTTCATGAAGGTCCAGTGTGTAGGATTTAGGGGCATCTATTATTAGAAATGTATATATAGGTGTATGATATTCATAGCTATGTTTTCATTAGTGTACAATCACCTGAAAATAAAAATCATAGTGTTTTCATTACCTTAGAATGAGCCGTTTATATCTACATACAGAAAGGGTCCTCTTTCACAGAGTCCGCCATTGTGTTTCAACAGTAGCCCAGAACAAACAAACCAAACACTGGCTCTGGATAGGGCCGTTTGTGTTTTTGCATTTTCACATTGGCCACTGTAGTTCTCCTTCACGGTTGGCACACAGGAGTAATTTCAACTTTGCAACCTCACTGCTAGATGCTACTAAATCCTGCACACTGGACCTTTAAAATAATGTTTTTTGGGATAATTTATTTGGTTGTTAAATACCTATATACAATGAAATTACTTACAAAAGCATTTTAAAGTATATTGCATTCACTTGTTGCAAACACTTATATCATAAAGTGAAACTACTTAATGTCTGTTTATCAATTTCTCTGTTATTTGTTTGTTTGTTTTTGGTTTTGTCCTAACTACACTGATGTTTAATTTTTCATAAGTTGCCACAGACAGTTATAAAAGACACATATACGTATATAGAAAAGTATAATGTGACAGTTCATTAACTTCCTACAGTGTTCTTTTCTTTTCTTACAGTAACTAAAAATAGGATAAAACACTTTGCCCCTTTGTGCCCATCAATGTAGAGTTGATAGATGTAAGATTAATGTTTTGACTGAAACGTTATTCCTGTCGTACTTTCAAATAGCAACAGCAATATGTCACATCTAACGTGTACAGTACATCAGCATCATAAATTAAAGGTGTGATTTCTGCATGTGAGAGTAAAAGGAAGAAGAACTGTGTGCAGAAATCATTCCACTGTTGTCAAGACATTAACCGACTGCTTACTGTGTGTCCGCTGATGGTTGGGATGTGGTTGTTGCCGTCCTGGATGTGAATGACAACAGTGGTTGAACTGGACAGACTGACGACTTCACCATGGTCTTTGGCCTCCACTATCACTGTGAACATTTCAGCCACCTTCAATAAAGCAGATGACAATGATTAAATGCCATTAAAAGAATACAGAAGTGGATGTTTTTTCCTTCTATAATGATGATGTGGCCTGCATCCTCAAAAAAGTAGTTTGATTTTCTGCAATTGCTTTTGTTCTAAATGAAGTTTTATTACTAAGTTCAGGAACAAAGACCACGCCTCAGCCACATCCATTTCCGCACCAAAAGTATTTAAGCACACCTTATTCGTTTCCCTCCCCTTTGACTCCGTTCTCACATCCCTCCCCCCCAAGCCCCTTTCCTTCTTTTTTTTTTTGCTGTTATCTTTCCCTTTTCTCTCTCTCTCTCCACAGAATACAGGAATCACCAGGGGGCTCTATCCTCAGTAGAGCGAGCAAAGAGATGACTCCCCACTCAATCTCAACTTCCCTGGTTCTGTCGCACTCTCCTCCCTTCAACCCACACTGAACCCCCATCGATCCTACCCTCCACTCAGCTGCAACCCTAATTTCTCCCATCATTCCCCCCACGTTCCTTCCTCTACATGTCTCTACATCCCCTCACCCTCCATCCCTTCGACCCTCACCCCTCCATCCCTTTGACTCTCACCCCTCCATCCCTTCGACCCTCACTCCTCCATCCCTTCAACCTTCACCGCTCCATCTCTTCGACCCTCACTCCTCCATCCCTTCGACCTTCACCACTCCATCCCTTCGACCTTCACCCTCCATCCCTTCGACCCTCATCCCTCCATCCCTTCGACCCTCACCCCTCCATCTCTTCGACCCTCACTCCTCCATCCCTTCGACCCTCACTCCTCTATCCCTTCAACCTTCACTGCTCCATCCCTTCGACCCTCATCCCTCTATCCCTTCGTCCCTCACCACTCCATCCCTTCGACCCTCGTCCCTTTGACCCTCACTCCTCCATCCCTTCATCCCTCAACGCTCCAGCCCTTCAACCCTCACCGCTCCATCCCTTCGACCCTCACTCCTCCATTCCTTCGTCCCTCACCGCACCAGCCCTTCAACCCTCACCGCTCCATCCCTTCGACCCTCACTCCTCCATTCCTTCGTCCCTCACCGCACCAGCCCTTCAACCCTCACCGCTCCATCCCTTCGACCCTCACTCCTCCATCCCTTCGTCCCTCACCACTCCAGCCCTTCAACCCTCACCGCTCCATCCCTTCGACCCTCACTCCTCCATTCCTTCGTCCCTCACCGCACCAGCCCTTCAACCCTCACCGCTCCATCCCTTCGACCCTCACTCCTCCATCCCTTCGACCCTCATCCCTCCATCCCTTCGACTGCTCCATCCCTTCGACCATCAGCCCTTCATCCCACATCTCTCAACCCTCATCTCCATCACTCATTATACGTAATAAACTAATTGCAATCTATAACTTCATTGGCATGGTCTTTGTTAGTGAAAGTTGTTTTATTGCAGATATACCCTTTTTTATATGGATAATTCTCCGGGCACTCCGGCTTTCTCCCACAGTCCAAAGACATGCAGATTGGGAACTAGGTTAATTGGTAACTCTAAATTGTCCATAGGTGTGAATGTGAGCGTGAATGGTTGTTTGTCTCTATGTGTCAGCCCTGCGATAGTCGACCTGTCCAGGGTGTACCCTGCCTCTCGCCCGATGTCAGCTGGGATAGGCTCCAGCCCCCCCGCGACCCTCAAGAGGATGAAGCGGTTAGAAGATGAATGAATGAATGAACTAATTGCAGCATTCATGACAAATGTAGGGGAGTAAACACAGAAAATAAGAAGAAAATTATTAATTACAAGAATAACGCGGGCTCTCTCTGCAGAGAAATACAGCACCACACACTTCGAGTGAATCACAAGAGATGATGATGAGTCAATATATTAATATCATCCAGTCACAAGAATTAAATTAAAATAAAGTAAACTACTCTTTAAAACAGAGGTTAACTCACCCTGCAGCTCAGTTTAGTTCAGATACGGAAGTGTTTTTCTCTTTTTTTAAACATGCTTAGCCTGTAATCAGGTAGTGCTCAAAACAAGCATGCTGCACACACATGCAATAAATACATCATGTCATGTTTTACATTCTCTAATCAAGGGAACACCTTGCAGAACAAGACATGTCATAACTCAATCTACAGTGGAGAACATAGACCTACTGTACACGTGCCTCATAGTCCAAACATCCTTTAAATGAGATCGTTCCAGACTTGTCAATGAAGAACTCAGTATCTGGAGGGTTTGGAGACACAGACTTCATTTCATAGTGAAATGTTGAGTTTGGTGTCCCGCTCTGGTCTCTATCATAGGCTAACACAGTCAGCAGATGTGAGCCTGTTGGGAAATGACAGCACAAAGAAAGGTGTGTACTTAACAGACATTGTGAGGAGGAAAATTCATTAGAGGCAAACTCTTAACTCCTTACCTTGTGTGGTTTCTTCGCCTACAGTGATTTCGTACAGATCCGTCTGAAACCGTGGTGGGTTGTCATTGATGTCCAGTATGTACAACTCAACTCCTAATTTGGTGTCAATCGACAAATCCGTCTTTCTGGCCTCAAACTTCAGCTACAGGTTGATACACAGTGTAAAGAAAAAATGCGATTGAATTGTTACATGAGATGGGGTAAAACACAATTTACTCTAAGACGTTAACTTCAACACTTATGAGTATATTGCTAGTAAAAATCATCCACTGATGTGCCTTTGCATGATGCCTTGCTTTTGGTCAGATTAGTAACTTTTATTGTGAAACAGCTACAATCATTAAACATAATCAGAATAGTTTATTACCCTGAATTGCAAGTTATCGATCATTTGGACCAGTGATATAGAGCAATTAACACTTTCCAGTTTGTTTATTAATTTTCAAAAACCACATGACAGATTGTGCAACCCCAACTTTAAAGCAGTATGAATAAGAATGTGGTTAACTAGTTATTATCAGATGTTGGTATGTAATATGGGTTTGAGTCTAACCTTTAGTACTGTCTTCTCCTCGTAGTCCAGAGCCTTGTGGACAGACACGATGCCAGACTCTTCATGGATGGACAGAACTCCCTTTGGCTCCTCATCCACTCCTTCCCCATAGAGATCAAAGTATACTCGATAGTCTCGCTCAATCTTAATCTACAACACAGCACCAAACCTGTTACAGTTGGATTTGGGGAGTCTGAGACTTTGTATTTGTCATTTTTAAATGTTTATGATGAGAACATGATGATGTTGATGATTTAGATAGAAGTGATAAAGACTGAAGAAAATGATTACAGGTGTCAAGATACAGCTCATTACAGACAGATAAAGACAGCTAAATTTAACATAGCGTTAGCTCAGGCAGGACACGGTGTCAAGCTCAGCTAATATCCCAGCTACATCAGCTGATCTCAAACAGCCAATCAACTGATGGAGCAGCTGATTGATGGAAGGAAGTCAGCTGATAGATCACATGATTCCTTTTTATGCAACCAATTGGCGAATCTCATTCAGGACGCCCTATTTAAACTGCTCTGGCCTGCCTACTGTTGCTGCTTCCTCTTCAAGTGGCTTTGTAACCAGCCTCCACCCCAGCTCCTCCTTTTCATGCTGTGTTTGACTTATCAATGTCATTTTTGTTTTTCATTGATGCTGGCTCTGTTCTGTTCCCAGGGGGGTCTTTGCTGCTGCCTTAGGCTTTCTGTGTAGGCACATGGAAGGGCAGGAAGGTTGCCTCTCTCATGGATGTATTGACTGACTTAAATATGGAGAAAAATATATTCATCAGTGTGCAGTGTGGTCTTATATGTTGGGTTTGGCCAATATATGAACGTAGTTTACTCTAACAATGTTGCTGAAAGCAAAATGAAAAAAAAAAAACAGACTATATCATTAGAAAGGAAATTAATTGTTTTAGATTGAGCCCAGCAGTTTGACCCAGTTCAAACAGAATCAGATCGAATGAACCGTGTGTTCCACATGGTGAAGAAATTGGGTTTTTATAAATTATTGTATAGTTTTGAATGAACTGTCATTTTGCAAAAGTTCTGAAGTGTTCCTGTAATTGTGTGTGTCATTGTGTGAATTGTGTTTTGATAAAATGAGCCATGTATTCATCATAATCAATATGTCTATCAATACATAAAACATGGCATTTGAGTTTTAAAATTTAAAACATGCCATTTTCTGGTGAAACTCTTCCTTTGCTGACTAGTTTTATTTACTCAGAGGTTTTCTCACCTTGCCCAGCTCATACGGGAAGGGCCCTGGATGCCCCTCCTCGATAGTAAAGGAGTCAACAATCCATGTCCTTCTGTGGCGGCTCAGCAGCTCTGAGCATGTCGCACTTGACAAATAATAAACCTGAAAGACAAACAGCCAACCAATCCTGGAGTGCACAGCCTTCACAATGAAAATCATAGTATGCAAAGTCGGAATGTTTGTTTGAGGTGGGAGCCAATAATTTATGTCATCTGTGCACTTGGGAATGAACTCATGCTGCATTGTTAGTCAATCAGAAGTCCACACACGGAAACAATTGGCTACTATCACAGTGGGACACTGTACTTTGTATCTTATAAACTTTTATATGTTGCGCTATGGTGAGAGCTCAATTTCACACCACTGACTTCAACACTTCTGTAGGAGCACATTAATGCATTTAATGGATTAAGGTACTCCCTGGAGAGCCCCTGTGTTATGCACCTCTCAATCACTTTTTTTTGCATATGTGTAAACAAAATAAACTAAACACAACTAGCCTAAACACTGACTCACACAGAAACATGAACTTAAAGGCCAGCAGAGTGATGAAAATACTATTGAAAAAAAAAACACAAGATAAAACAGATTCTTATAGATAACACACTAATAATAGATAATAATCAAAATCATAATGTGTCGCACTATATTCCCAAATAAAGATAAAGTATTCCTGTTTTAGTTATTCTGAATTTGTTCAGATATTGTTATCTATAAAGTAAAATAGTGGCATCAAATTAAAGTCAGAAAGATTGGAAGTTGGCATCGTTACTTACCAGGAGGAAGAAGCACAGCATGATGCTTGTTCGGTACATCGAGCTCCGATTGTTTGAGGTATGGCTTTCTTTTCCTGACATTCAGCCGAAGGAAGACGAGACCCTGCCCTCTCTTCTTTACACACCCACACACGTGAATCCAATAATCACAGGTTCCTTTGTGTGTGTGTTTTCTGCCAACATACAATCTATAACCCTCAACATGTCACTTTTCTTTAGTGTTGAACAATGCTTGCATTGATGGGAATTTTGAGACACTGCCTTAGAGTTACTGGGACACAATATGTATTTGTTGAACTATATGAAAATAAATTTCACATTCACACCCAACTAGTAGTTTAACAACATTTCATAGTAACTTGCTGCCAGTTCAACTACATTCATATTCACAAGGTGATTCAAGTAGTTTAATTACTTTTTGCCTTTTTTTGTGCAGTTAACTAAAAAAACTACAAATAATTTTGGGACATAAAAGGACAGAACATTTTTTATTTATCTTATTTTATTTCAATTTACTTCATTTTATTTTACCTTTCTTTTTCTACTGTAATTGAACCCCCTTTTAACCACACTGTCAACTTTTTCTTTCATCTTGAGCACTGTGAAGGCATGTCAGGTAATGCATTAGTGACTTTTTTGTAAAATACTTTAGAATATTTTTGCAGCACATTAACAAAGTAGTTTGAACTACTTTTTCTAAGTTGTAGTTCAGCTTCTCCCAGTGTGAAGTAATTGGTAGCTTGCAAAATTATGTTCTCAAAATAGTTTCTCTTGACACTGCTGATAACGAGATAATGTCTTTTCACTTTTTCTGTCTTTGAGTCATGTGATTTAACATATCTTATGGTCTCAGGATGTGAAATTGTTTGAAGGCTTGTCATGAGGCTGCCCTATAGGTTCTGGTTGTAACATTCTCAAACTTTCCCTGAAGTGTCATTTTTTATTGCTCTGTTGATGCAGCTAAGCACTTGTGTACATTACATAACCATAAACTGTTTAATTGATTATTAGAAACACATGAACACATTTTCATCTCTTCCTTTATTGTTAAAACAAAGACATCTTGTTAGAGCTTATTTAAAATTGGAGCTATAAAACTGAGAACTTCCATTGGCAGGACAAGTGTGTTGCTTTCAAAAACAGTACATTTAATGGAATTAAGCTTTCTATTGCCAAATTTATCTTAAATGATCCAAGTATCATTTTATTATTTTCAGTTACTGCTCTACTGTCCTGGTTTGTGTTAATACTGTACAAAATTCTACCACTCATCAACTACAAGAAGCCCTGTGAGCTCAGAAATGGGAACAAACTTGTCTGACAAAACGTGCCAAAACATGAATGGAAATGGGTGGGAATTCATAGGAAACCTCCATATTTACAGTTCATGGTCTGCACCCCCAAAACACACACAGAACATACAACTCATAAATCAAAAGAACAGGTTGAAAGCAGTGATAAGAGCCAGTGTGTGGAAGACTCTTCACCCCTTCGGCTGAGGTGTCAGCTCCCGAGCTGCAGGTGGAAATCTATTGTGGAGACGGTGCATTCTATGAAGACGATGATGACATCTGACTTTTCACAGTCTCTATCTCTGGAGGCGCGGCTCTTCTCTTGACTGTGCTGGTCTGTGTTTCCTCATCGTCTGACCTCACTTCAGGGGTGTCTCCTCCGTTGGGGTTGGTGGTCTGGCTGTCATAGGAGGAGTTAGAAGATGTGGAGGACATGCGGGACTTGGCATCAAGACCCTCGAGGACATGTCGAAAGAGTCCATTACTGATGACTTGCTCATTGTTGTTGTTTCCTTGGACTGTAAGTCAGATACAAAATTATTGTTAGGGATGTCAATGTGAAGCATGTGTTAATCTCTGTGCTGTTTCATGGTTTCCATACCTGGCAGCGGGGAGGTCAGCACCCCCTCCTCTCCCCCAGAGCTTAAGAAGACATCCAAGGCCTCTTGGTCAGAAATGTCAATCAGCTCCATTTGATCCAGCAAGTCTATGTTCACCTCCATGGACGAGATGCTGCCAATTGGAGCTGCAGGAGAGGGGAAGTAATGAAATGACGTGTTTCTGTATAAACCTACATTTGTTCATGTTTTTTTTTAATGACACCTCTCCAACTCACGTCTCTTATAGTCTCGGATACAAAGGTGCGCCGAGGACAGGTAGGCGTCCACATCGTGCTGGAAGACCTCCTCAAAGAAACGCTGTCGCTCTCTTAACTTGAGCTGCTGTGCTGCGTCCACATCTGGGAGCCTCTGGCCTCGCTCGCTCTCCGCTGGCAATCACAACAGGAAGTACAGGAAGTTAGATACCAGCCCAGGTAAAGTGTTACACCTGATACCTGGAGTTTTGAGGCAGGAGAACATGAAAGGCTGTGTTCCAAACAAACACAATTCAAGATTTCATAGACCAGCCCCTCACTCTAGAGGTCGGTCACCTGGTGTTTGTATGATGTGACACACATAGTATTTTGGGACACAGGGGTCAAATGTTGGTAGCCAGAAGGGGGAGACATTGAGCTTTAAGTGAGAGACATAAGGAGGTGGAATGCACTTTTTATGGACTTATGGAGACATGATGAAAAGTCCCATATATCACAATTGATATAATATATCATTGTTACTTTTTTTGTTATTTTCATTTATTAGTTTTTTTAATAATGTAGATAAGCAAAGGTGTTAAATAAGTGCCAACCAGACACTTAAAATACATTTTAAAAATAAATACAAAAATGAACAAAAAGGAGAAAATAGGGGTTTAAATAAACAACTAAGGGAGAATCCTTACACAACAAAATCTACATACATACAAATATGTGCACACATATACATACACACACTTACAGATGAGCAAATCCATATATGTACACATTCATATCAACCCATAATGACTCTGCACTTAGAGGAAAAGAAAGTTATTTTAAATGCAAAGATATCTTAGCTGTAAACTCTACTTGTCTCTATTTTCCTTTCACTCATATTGAATTTTGATTCATCCCACTAACATGCTGCTTTCTCTGACAAAGCAAACTGTTATGAGAATGCTCATAAGCCTGCACATTTACTAAATGCCCACAGATCCACAGATTGATTTGCAAAAGCAAGCTGTCAGGCCCTTCACTACGTTAATCTTGTTTGAGATACCATGCGATCCCATTTTCCCCCTCATCAGCATCATTGTAATAAAGCTGAGTGCAAGTGTGAGTGGAGGGCTGAACTGCAGCAGTGTGAGTGCGGGAGGAGTGAGGAGAGGGGAAATACTGGAAATGTCTGAGACTTTGCATGATGTATAACATTTTAACTATGAGCTTTAGAGGCTCTGGTAGGTGGACAGAGCCCAGAGAGCTGTTTCCCCTTGTTTCCAGTCTTTGTGCTGATCAAAACTAAACCGGAGCTTCATATTTACTTTGTAGACACATACAGTATGAGACTTGTATAAATATTATTATCTAATTCTCTGCAAGAAAGCTATATGCTTTAATTTTATTTTATAGAAAAACACGGGTTGCATCTTTCAGCACATACTCTGAGCATGCACTGACAAATGTTGCAGTCTTTTATTACTGTTAAAGGTCCAGTGTGTGGGATCTAGTGACATCTAGTGGTGAAGTTGTGGAACTGAAACTGACACAGTGAAGGTGAAAGTATGTAGGAGAACTACACTGGCTGAAGTGAAAACGTGAAGGGCCTTGTCTAGAGCCAGTGTTTGATTTGTCTGTTCTGGGCTACTGTAGAACAACATAGCAGACAATGTGGAGGAGGATCCGCTCCATTTGTAGATATAAATGACTCATGATTCTTATTTTCAGGTGATTACAAACTAATCAAAACATAATTATGAATATCATATACCATTTCTGCAAATATATCCCCATAAATCCTACATGCTGGACCTTTAGGTGCGTTTTCATTCTTTCCTCTTGACTCAGAATTGATATGTTGCATGAGTCAGTGACTTGAGTTTTGAGAAGCTATTACAACCTGCAGGCAGGGACTGGGCTAATTGGATGAGGCTTTCAGCCCATTTCTAACCTGGGAATAATGTGAAGATTATCTGGCCTGTGTTGAGAGCTTCAGTCACAGCAGCTCTATAAATACACCACTGTGTGATGGAGAGTGGAAAGCCACTAAGCTCAGGATGTTTACAATGAGAGGAAAGGATTCCAGGGATTCTCTGTTGTCTCTGACAATATGAAGAGACTCCTAACCTGTCTCATAATGAACTACAGTCATAACTTAATAACTGCTGCAGTCAGGATAAACCCCCCCAAAATGAAGGTGTTGGCTAAAAGCAGCAACAGGCTTCCATCCTCAGAGTGCTGCGTCAGCGCAGTCCTCCCCACGAGTCGTGTCCCGGCACATATCTGTGGTGACAGAAGGACACGCGCCTGTCACTGCAGCTCTGCTCTGCCCTGTTTGACAGCCTGCCTCCTGGGTACACGGACTTCACTGGCTCTGGGATCAGATAGGCAGACAGCTTTGGAGGGAAAAGGAGAAGAGGACAACTCAAACCGCAGGGCCGGCTGACAGCACCTACGGGCATACAGTATATGTGCATAGACAGAACCCAGATTCCCCATAGACTGAAAACACAAACATCTACCAGCAAACTGACAGGAAAAAGCGATAAACTGACAACATATACCCTGACACAGTGACCTTACTGTTACTGTATGTGTTTGGTTCAAATCATGGGGCTGAAATAGTAGATGAACAATCAGTAAAGCATGACTATGTCCCGTCTTGTGTTGCTCACAATGGTGCTCATTTACTTTAATATTATAATATTCATATTTTGTATAATTCTGTCAGTTATGATAAATCAGCATCATATGGCTTTCTCTGGTCTGTCCAGCCTAATATCACTCCCAGGGCATCAAAAAACACACCTTGGGCAGTGGCCCTCTGCATCAGATATGGACATACAATGCACCCTTTAGAGTCAATGAAACACACTGGGCTTTCAACTAACTGCACTGTAAACCCATCCACATCGTTACTGGACATTTGAGAGGCGCACAAGAGCAGAGGTGGTTGGGTCCAACAAGCACATGACTTTGACTCAGAAGAATGGTGCTTGTTTCATGTGTAAAACTAAGTCACCGTTGGTCACATGAGTTGACTGACGTGACTAATGTCAACCATGATCCTATCCGTACCCTAAATAAGTAGTTTTGTTGCCTAACCCTAACCATGTATGTTTGTTGTTGAAGGAAAAAAAACATCAATTTGCAGTGTTGGACTGACATAAATTCCCTGTGAAAACTTGTGTATCTTGAAAGAACCTGACACGAGGCGTTTCTCAATACCAAGTATTTCAAGTTCGGACTTGCGCATTTGGGAGCTCGGACTTGGCAAGTTTGACTCAGTAGTAAAAACTCCCAATGACGGCTGCCATTGCTGCTGGTCTGTGAGAAATGCATTCTGGGATACCTGGCTGTCAAAAGTCCACGTAAGTCACCTCCCGATGCATCCCCGATGGAACGGGCAAAGCAAGTTCACATCCCGGCATTTGGACAGTACTTGGCTGGATGCGGACTTTGAATTGGAACAGTACCTGGGCTGCGACTAATGACGTTTCAGAAGTCCACAGAGACACAAGCACAGGCAACAACGCAGATTGAGAAATGCCTACGGTGTCCCAGCAACAACCAACATGGTACCTTGCACGTTGTATGTGGACGTGGAAAGTCCATGACCAAAACGTCAATATGTGACGAGGTCAGAGTGAGAATGTGTTACAAGTAGAGATGAGGAGCGGGCTACAGAGGTCCGGTAAGGTCACTTCTTTCTAACTCCACATCCCAAGATCAGATGTTTTTCATTCTCAAACAAGTAGCCAGTGTGACTCAAGTGACATCACTTAAGTCCATTTATCAGATTTTGAGCAGCTCCCTCTGGAGCCTCTCTAAGACCTGAAAATAGATTTTGATGTGTAAAATTGGCGCGCTTCCCCTTTAAGTAATTTCCATCTCAGCTCTTTACCATACAGGTAGAGTGTCCACTGTAGGAGGTGATGCAACTGATTACAATGATGCAATGAAGGAGTCTGACAGTGTAGCCAGTCACAGGGTCCAACCTCTCCTTCATAGCTACATCCTTCCATCAGAAAAGTGACACCCAGTGATGGCATGTGAATGATTACACGTTGTTTATCATGTGCCAGTCATCTTTATGGGATTTTGTCTCTAGAGCAGTTCTGTCTTTGTGTAGATGTCTGTGGCTGTGAGTGTGCGACGCTCTCCTCTCCTTGCACTGTTACACAATCAGAAACACTGTCGTCTACAGAGTCTTCCAGAAGCAAAGGGAGCAGCGCTGACAAAGCAAGACGTCAGTCACAATCAGGAGCTGCTGTTTGACATGTGTGTTTAAATGAAAAGAGCTCCTTGTTCAATGTGACCAGCCGAGGACATCATGTCAAACAAAACACTGGATTTGTGCTGGGTGAATGACTACGCTTTCTATTCTTTCAAGACAGGACTTAAACAGCATGTCTGAAAATTACGCTCTGCATTACGAACTATTTATACAAATTGCTTATCCTGGAGGTTTCTCCCACTCAGTTAAACACTGATTGATCACAGCATTGATTGTTTCTACTTAAAGGCTGAGGCCTGTGAGCAGCTAAAGGTTGCTCCAGATGTATATCCTCACATTGATTTTGCTTCCCTATCCTGTTCTTTTTTTCCACTGAATCACATTGATCAATACGGCTTCCCTGGCCGCCGCCGACCTCGGTGACCTCTGTTCAGTGCAATCGCTCACACGGGAAAATCTCCTTTCACAAGAAATGCCTGGCCACAGTGTCCACTGATGATGAGATCACATGTCTGGTCTGCTGCTGCCCCGCCACAACCCAAAGTCTTTAGTTTCACACCACAAGATGTCTGAAGGGCCTGTGGCTGCTCAAGAGATAAACAACCTGCACGCCTGAGCTGATGATTCTTTCTTCTTTTGTCTGTCTCTTCCTCTGTGTCCTTTCTGTATTTCTTTCTCTCGTTTTATTTTTTTGCCTTTTACTGTCTCTCTATTTCTCTCTCTCTGTTTCTAGGTGTTCCTTGACCCATTTTCTGTCACTTTTTGTATTATCAGTCTTTGTCTCTCTTCTGGTATCTCTGTCTGTCTTTCCCTTTGCCCTCCATCCTTCTTTCTGTGTTTCTTTTTGTCCGCTTTCTCTCTATTTGTGTCTGTCCCTGTATTTCCTTCTCTCATTTGTTGTATTTTTGTTGTCTTTTTAGAGTTAAATCTCTTGGCATCCATTTTTAAGCTCTCTGTTTGTTTCCTTGCGGACGAGAAAAGGGGGAGTGCACATTTCCAGGAGGGCGTGTCCTTTTCAAAAATGCAAGAGGCGTTGCTTTGTTGCCGTTTTCGCCGGTGTGTTAAACACAGTTTAGAAAGGAGTGTCCCCAGACTATCAGAAGGCAGAGATCTCTGATTGTCTGGTAGCGAGACTAGGTTTCATCTGTCTCTTTTTCTGCATTTTCTGTCTTTCTCTCCCCTTCTATCCTTTTTGTTTGTCACGTTTTGTCTATCTTGTTATCTGTCTCTCCATTTCTAGCTGTCTTCTGTCTTTTCTGTCTTTTTTCTCAAAATTTTCTGTCTCGTTTTTGTCTCTTTTCTGTCTTTTTGTCTGTCTTTCTGTTGGTTTCATATTTCCCTCTCTTTTGAGCTTGGTTTCTTTCCTCGAAATCCAGCACTTGGGCAGTGACTTGCAGCGTCAGAAACCAACCAAAAACAGGCGACCTTTAACGTCAGCATGATACGCGGCCAGTTGCCATTATAGTTAAAGGGTGCCCACCAACGTCAGGGGAAAATGCGGCAGGACAAGGATGAAAGTTAAGGCGGCGAAAGTCCGAGGGGTGCGGGTGGGAGGGCTGCTGCAATGTATCCATCAAACGCTGATCCTCACCCGAGGGAGCGGTGCCCACGTCCCGTAAGGTTCTAAAGCCAAACCCTGTTCTTTTTTCCTAAACCTAACCACTTCCTTTTGTTGCCTAAACTCAACCATGTGTGTCTGTTGTTTAAGGAAAACAAACGTCAAATATAGTGCATTTAATTTTAAGGAGACTGTGTATAAACATCAAATTTCCTGTGAAAAAGGAAGTAGATTTTGAAAGAAGACAATGCATGTAACAGACAGAACTTGACACGGTGTCCCAGAACTTCAACAACCAATGCACCCAGGGTACCTTGCACGTCGTACGTGAACATGGAAAGTCCATGACCAAGGCTGGAGTGAGAATGTGTTGCTCTTTTTGCCTTTCTGTCTCTCCTTCTATCCTTCTTTCTGTTTCTTTTTGTCCTCTGTCTCTATTTTTGCTTTATGTCTGTCTCTTTTTTTTATCCTTCTTTCTGTTAAACGTTCTCTCTCTGTGCCTGTCTGTCTACCCTCCTTCCTTCCTCTGAGCGCTCAGGGACTAAAGAAAGAAAAGGTCATAGATCAGGGTGCAGAACCAGCTGGACATGCAGAATGACTGGGACAGACAGAAAGATAGACGCGGACAGAGCGAGCCGGACGTGTATGCGTGCCACTCTGCCTCCCCACATAAAGACAAACCCAGATCCTCCGCTCAGGGGGCAGAGAGAGAAAGAGCCCATTCAGAGACGGACAAAGGCTCAGATGTAAGGGAACGGGACTGGCCTGCACTCCTTAGTCATGATGCCATTTACAGGAAATCATTTTGGATGTAGCAGAGGGTGAACACACCTAAACTCAGCCTTTAATTTGTTTAGTGGAATAAAATTCTTTATAACAATGACATATTTGTTAAATTCCCCATTGTTTTTTTTTCTTAAATCAAATTCCCGTGAAAATTGTGTCATGACGTCTCAGCAGACCCTGCAGACATAATGCATCATCCCCACATGATGATAGCCAAATTGTTCAATGCTCTACTGTCTTCATCTTGACTAGCCTACATATTTTCTAATAGAAAGGAAACCACAAACATCATGAATCAGGTCACTTTCTGTATCTGTCTACTTCTGCATATCATCTCTCTCCACTGTCACATTTTTGAGGACGGGACCCAAAGCGCTGATTTAGAAGCACCAACTGCACAAACAGCAGTGGCAACACATCAATCTGAAGGCTAATTGAAAGGATAAGAGGGCACGGTGTTGCACACAGGCTGCCATTAGCCCATCACTGTACTAAACGACCAGACTCCCCTGTGGCGGGTAAAGAGAAGGTCAGGGCAGAACGGCGCAGAGGAAACTGGCTCTTCAGATGATCCAGTTGTTTTTACACTCGCTGGTTGAAGGAGCAGCTCTGGATGTAACCCCTCAGTAAACAGTAGTTAAACAGAAACCCCAGTGGGAACCATCGCTTCCTCCTCTGCTTTGATTATGCAGCAGTTTGCCAGGCTCTCAGCTTGAGTCTATTCATCTAAGCCAAGGCTGTTTTTCTGAGAAGTGGTTTTCTTGTACAAATGGATGAGGTCATCATCCCAGTTTAAATGGCTGTGGTGGTGGTGGTACATGCTTCCATGTGTTGCCTCAGCCATCCCACCATCAGATTTAAATAGCAGGCTGCCTAGAAAAAGTTTCAAGTGCTGTGATGTCAGTGGTTTAAGCCAAAAAAAAAAAGTGTTTTCCCTGATCTTTGAGTAAATAAGACTCTCAAAAATGACTTAATCATCTGTAAATAAATACATCATCAAATTCTTAAATATAAAGATGAGTAAATAGACAACATTGCTCCCTCCTAAACACTAGGACAGATGTGAAACTGTGAGGTGACACTTGTTTGGGCAGAGGCCACAACCAATAGACTGGCTGACCTTTCCACCCAGACACTTTTATCTAAGAGAGATTTTATTTCACATAGATGGGTTCCCAAGACACACAGGACAAGAGAAGGGGTTGAAGAAGGAGGTGAGTGGCTGTAAACACAGAAAGGAAGCAGTAAGAGTGGCGGAAAGGTCAGGGAGGAGAGACACACTTGCAGAAAGGCTAAAAATTAAGATGAGGATGCCTTGAAAAATCTAGAGTATGATGGGAGAGAGGTAAGCCAGAAGTTCGTCAACAGAAGGATGTGGGTTATAGAGAGAGGATAGAGTGGAGGGATTCTGTTCGGGCTCATTAGTTAAAGAGGATGTCTTGTTATTTTTACAGAGAATCTCCTCCGTACCTTCCAGCACAACATTGACCCCAGCAGCAGCAGCAGCAGCAGGCTGTTAACAGTCCACAGCTGATCATTAGAGGATCAGTCTCTTTGCTGAGGCTGTTACAGTAATTAATGGTGTCTCAGTGGTCATGAAAGATGGTGGAGCGGCTGGTTGGCTACAGGTAGAAGATGTATCCTGCTCTCTAACAGCAAGAGCAGAGATGGCCCTCTACATAAAATGTGCTAATTGTTATTATCTTGCAAGTGTGTGTGTGTGTGTGTGTGTGTGTGTGTGCCATCATGTAAAATGTGGTCCCCGAGACACCTAAAGTAGCAGGGACTACCACTTAAGTGGTTAGGAGGTATTTTGCCAGGTCTGTCTGTCTGTTCATCTATTCATCTGTCTGTGGACAGATTTTGATCAAATGAAGGCGGAGACTGAAAGTGGCTGCGGTCGGAGCAAGGGGCTGGAAGTAGGGGGTAGGAAGTACAGAAGCTTTTTCTTGGCCAACTCAGCATGTTGAATCAGTGATGGCGATGGCGTAGCCCATCGATGAATGAAATCACCCTGATTGCAGGTTCAGTTCAGTACATGACAAGAGAAACTGAAGTGAGGAACGTAAACAAACAGCTTATGTCAAGAGTGAGGTAGACCGAAACAAACTTGTTACATAAGGTAAGGTTATTTTTCTTTTGCCATTAAGCTCTTTAGCAGAAACATTTTGTGATGGTTTGTATTATAGTTCACTGACACACGATAAGTATGCTTTGTTCATTCAACATTAGATCGTGTCGTTAATGTGCTATTCTCTCTCACCAGACCTTTCTCAAGAAAAGAAAGGTCTGGCTGGGCCGACTTTCACTTTAAGATTGGAGAAAAAAACGCCCGGCTGCTTGTATTTCTTTCAACCAATCACAATCGTTCTGGGCGGTGCCACAGCAACAGTGCGCTTGCAAAAATATTGCCGGGGGGAAACAGGTTTTGGTGTAACACACCCACAAAAATATCGGCTACAGGATGCAAACCATGGCAGAAAAATGGCTACATCCCCACAAGATCAAACACAGCAAAAGTTAGTAAAGGACGTGTTGAAAATGGTTGAAAACTGCAACACAACCGGAGGTGGTAGGGCGGGACTTCAGCGGGTGGCTCGTTCCGCCCAATGAGAGGCTGATCTATGCAGCGAACTTCCACCCACTCAGACTATTAACGTGCTAACTGGCTAACTGGCATATTGAATCTGTTCTTTCAGTCTTCAGTTTCCCTTTTTAAATGGCAAATACAGACTATTGCCATCTGCTGGTGTAGAAAGTAATTTCCTCTCTACACATAAATGCAGAACATGCGTGCCAGTTGGCTGTTGTCTTTGTGGTGTGTTCAGTGAAACTTTTTGGCACAGACAACATGAGGCAACACAACAATCAGCCTTTGTTGCAACTTGTTCTTTGATGTCACTTTGGTGTGTTTAGGCCTCTAAGTCTCAGATTGCTGTTCCACAGCTGGTATGATCTCATTACAAGAAGTTTATCACTAACATTAAAAACGTGATGTTGTGTGTTAACACATCCTCAGCAGAGTTAAGTTACTCCTCATGTTTCTCACTTTTCTATTTTGCAGTTTCATCACATTACTGGCTCGTATCTTTTCTCATTCCACACAACACATATTGCTTTCAACTAAAGTGGAACAGACACATGGCCACAGTGGACAATAATATCTTTGGGGAATATGCACTTGCTCTGTCTCACACTTTTATTTTTGGTTCCCCAAAAATCTGTATTCTCTCTCCAAAAAGCTGCCATTTACTGGGCTCCAGTTGCAAGGTCAGTAAATTATTTATGGCAGCTGTTGGTCTGGTCTGGTCTATATTTCACTGCATGTGTGTGTGTGTGTGTGTGTGTGTGTGTGTGTGTGTGTGTGTGTGTGTGTGTGTGTGTGTGTGTGTACATTTGCATATTAGATCTGTCTGTTTTCGCTGGAACAAAGCAGTGTCCAGCCCCATCAGCCCAGTCCGTCCGGACAACAATGACATCAGTGTTAACCCTCTCCTCCCTTCCCTCCTGACTGAACTATGCTCGGCTGACAATGGGACTGTTTGCTGTTTGTAGGTCAGTGTCCCACTGCCCTCCATAAACCCACAAGCAGACTGTCATCAGTTCTGATCAACACTGTGGAGTTCACCAGCTGACAAAGTACTTTTCCTACATTTACAAATCCTCTTATCCAGAATAGCTATTCATGAACAATAGACTGAGATTATTAAATATTATTCAAACAATCCAACCAGCCATTTATGCTAAAAGCTCTGCATGAGTAAGATAATTAATGCTAAAAAGTGCAATAAAACCTGGTGGATAAATCATTACAGATGAAGCAACAACCTTTTAATAAAGAAAATTGTGTCAGTGGGTGCAAAGGAACACTTGGAGAGGCTTTCAACTGACAGACAACACTGATACTAATGATTAAATCTGTAATTAAAACATTCAATCATCTAGTGAAGGTTAACCGAGTACATCCTCTCTGTAGGGCTCGTGGTTAGTGCTCTCTGAGACAAAGAGGGAAACTATTCTTTCCCCATTAAATCCTCACATGCTGACTTCTCACATTGCAATCACTTCAACACTCACGCAGCTTCCTGTTCTTCCTGGAGCAGCTGCCTCTCCCCGCGTTTGTGAGGGAGGATTTAAGGCTATTTTCATGTCAGCTGGGAGAACTGTAGGAATGTTTGCTTTAACTCAACACAGTGTCTCAGACAGCACTCCTTTGTTTGCTGAGGCTGAGGCAAGGCGGCCCGCAGATGATGCCGGCTATAAAAAACTAAACACTATTTTATCATGGTTTATCACAGCCCTGACTGTCCAGAGAGAGACTAAATCATTACTTCATGTCATCATACTCACCAAAAAAATGTGTGATTTATTTATAATATTACAGCTGAACTATTTTATTTCCTGCATTAAATATGGAGCAACTTAATAAAACACTGTAAAAACATTAAAACTGGATTCTTGACTATTATTTGGTCAATGTTTTACTTTATTCTCCTTTGATGGACTTTTTCTTCATTGCGCTTTTAAATGGCCCCTGCACACCCACACAGTAGCTTTTACTTACTGGCTTATTAAACCTCTATTAGACCAAATTGATGAAAGGGACAGTTCAACCCGAAATCAAAAATACATACTTTCCTCTTACCTGTAGTGCTGTTTATCAGTCTAGATTGTTTTGTGTGAGTTGCAGAGTGTAGAGATGTCTGCCTTCTCTTGAATATAAAAGAACTAGATGGAACTCAGCTTGTGATGCTCAAAGCACCCAAAAAATACATTCAAAATACTCAACTGACCTTGTTGGGAGCAGTTTCATGTAGGAACTATTTTCTGTCTACCAAACTGCATTCGCCAACCATATGACCACACAGAACGAGACGTGCATCTACTCATGGACGAGAGGCTGGTGCTCATGACTGTGCGAGATGTAAACATTAATGGCGTCCTCCTTGGCTGAGCTTTAACGTTAGCTAGCTCAGTAGTGCTAGGTGAGCTAGCAATAGATGCACACCTCCTTCTGCACAGCGATGTGGTTGGAGGGGGTAGCTCAATAGAAAAAAATAGTTCCTATGTGAAACTGCTCACAACAAGGTCTGTGAATTATCTTGAGTAACCGGGTCATGATTTCTTGAAAGAGGCACTGATGTTGAGTTTTTCAAATGTATTATTTTGGCACTTTGAGCACCACAAGCCGAGTGCCATCTAGTTCCATTATATTTAAGAAAAGACAGACATCTCTACGGCCGATATCTCCAACACTCTGCAACTCACACCAAAACAATCTAGACTGATAAACAGCACTACAGGTAAGAGTAAAAATATGTATTTTTGATTTTGGGTGAACTGTCCCTTTAATATGAAGGTATTTATTATGGCAGCTTTAATGTCCGTCCTTTTTTGTTTCGTTTTGATTGTCAGTTGAAGTCACTTCTGTTTTTTATAGCACATTTAAAAAAAACATGAGTTGAACCAAAGTGCTTTCCAATCGTGGCAGACGAATTAGAATCTGCCTCAACACAGGTTTACATGATTAAAGAAGTAAAATGTGCGTTAAAGGTAGTAATACATAATGAAACTCAACAAAACAGTAATAGAAATAAGGTAAGACTAAAACAAAACAAGCTAAAAGAATTCACATGACAAAAGCAAGAGCAAAGTAAAGGAAGAGAATTTACAAAAAGGTCATATAGTCAGAGGAATAATATGTTTCCTTCCTCCAGCAGCACCCAGCTCCTCAGTGAACAAACTGCAAATCATTAACTGACCAAACAGGTGATTTTGTGCTCTGTAGTTTACAGACTGTTCACATGATAGATTGCCGCTGTCTTTCAGTGTAGGGCTCTGAACACTCAGTGTATGCCTTGAGGCGTTCGCTCTGTCTATACACGGAGGATTCAGCTGAACAGTGAGTGAAAGGATTTGTTAGAGAACTAATGAGAGGAACTGGTCTAATGTCCCCAGTGCTGCACAGCTTAAGACTGTTGAATTGATGGGAACCTTATTCAGCCATCCATGCAGGGCTGCTTAGTATAATCACACACAAACACACACACACACACACACACACACACACACACACACACACACACACACACACACACACATAATTAACTTATAGTGCTGCCATGCCACGAGGCATTGTTTATAATAAAATGATCTCACCATACATGCTTTTTCGCATTGATAAGATCCTGTTAGTATTCCTGGTGTTTCTGAGCAAAACAAAGTGTTAACATGTCTTCACTTTCAACAAAAAGTTCAACATTCCTCACACTGTATCAGTTTGACAGTACCAGTACTTATAAGTCATATCTTCGAACACTAAGTATTGATCAACACCTAAATAATCACCCCTGATTCAACTCACATCATATCAACTTACAACAACTACTGCTGTGTCCGTTTTGTCTGCACTTCATTTTTCTGTTGCCTTTTTTTTGACTCTAAGATTAAGTCTCTATGCTTGATCCCACTTGAGCACAACACCAGACCTTTAAATTAATGGCCTGACACCAGACTAATTTTAATTTTCCAATACAAACATCCAAATGCTGTTTAAATTCCCTCTATGCACTACCTTGGGTAAAGTTTTAGTTAGGAAATAATGTATTCTTTGTGTAAAACATTCAAATTTAAAGCGGCTATAATAAATATTTTTATAGTAACAATACATTTAGTGACTATAGTGACAAACACACAGAGAATTATTACTCTGCTCTACAGTTTATCATCTGTCAGCCCTGCTGTTGTTGGTCAAAAGATTTGTTATTGCAGGTTTGCAATAGAAATAATCCAGCTGAGATATGGAACTTGAATCAAATGTGGGCCAGGGGCATAAAGTGTGTGTCGGGAGTGTTAATCCTACTTTCAGTGCCCTTGCTTGGACCACACCCATGTTCAAACTTGGCGTTTATTGTGATCTCAGTTACACCCCTGTAGAGTTTTGTGACCACATCTTGGATGGTTATGTCAAAACTGTCCACAGACTGACAGACAGACATAAATACCTAGGAAAACACTCAAAACCACTTTTGTTGTGGTTACCGCAACAATATGGGTCACCAGGACCACATTTTGCCATGATGACACACACAGACTCACAAGGTGAAAACAATACCACCACCGCTGTTTTGGCTGGTAAATATGCTGATGATAGCACATACTGAAATTAGCCTGTAAAATATCCACCAAGTGTTAAATTGTAGGCTTTAAGTGAAAGTGTCCAACTATTAAAACTGTTAATTCACAAGAGATGGGAGTAAAGGAAAAATACACCCACAGTTTCATGGTTTTCTTTTTCATCATGTTCCCCTGTGGCTCAGACACTAAGCTTCAATGACTAGGTACCAGAGCAAAGCAGCAGAGACACATACTGTACTGTATGTATCCCTCAGTGTGCTCAATTAAAGGTACAGACAGTACATGATATGGATTTCCACTCCTCTAATTTGCTCATTAAACAGAATCTACTCCTCAGTCTTATCTGGGTCATGTCCGAGGGGACGGAGCTAAGAATACGCGGAGAATAGAAACTATTCCTTCTCCACCCAATACCCTTCTGTCTGTAACGCCCTCTCAACAGCTGGCCAGTCCCTCACTCCACGGCACACCGACGTGCCGCTCCCTGGCACTTTTCCACAATAATCAAAACGTGACTACAGAGGCACAGAGGCTGTGGGCACAGCAACAGATGGGAGACGTCTTCTCTGGAGTCACAGCCCTGATCCTTTTTAGCCTCATGAAATCACAAACTGATCTCACTGGGTCTAATTCAATTTCAGGTTTGTGTGTCCTATCTGGGTTGGTGTGTCTGTGGAACAAGCTGCAGACCCTGCTGCAGTCAGTCGACTATGATGAGATCTGCAGGCTCAATCCCATTAGAAATAAGAGATCTTTGTCTGGAGCTGTGTGGTGGCCCTAATCCAAGCCCGCCTGCCTCAGTGTGTGTGTGTGTGTGTGTGTGTTTGGGGGAATGCATCCCTGTTTTTGTGCGAAGAGAGTGTGACCTATTCACTTGGTATTAGTGGACATTACTCAGCGTGATGATTCAACATTCCTGTCTGATTTCCAGCCGGCACAGCACTTGGACCAGTCACTTCAGGCAACATCAACACAACGCATCTATTTAACACACAGGCTGAACTGTCACGCCGGCTTCTACATTATATCTGACATAAACACACACACTATCACAGCATGATAAGATGAATGAAGTTTAAGATGTTAATATAAAAAAAGATTTCTGACTTGTTAAAAGGTGACACATGAAATGGGACAACAGCAGGAAAGACTTTCATTGTAGCTTGAGTTTCTGTTTCTTTGCCTTAAATGTTCCAACTGTGTGTGTGTGTGTGCGTGTATGTGTGTATGTGTGCTGTAACTTCTCACAACCAAATATGGAGAATCACTTTCTCCTCTCTAATGTCCTGCTCCACATCTAAAAATAAAAAAAACTGTGTCAATAGAGCAAATGTGTGGATCCATCTGAAAAATATCCACCTGAACTAAAAGCTTTAGAAGTTTTGAAAATGACTCACAGGGCAGGCGTTTGTTGTGAAGGCTGGCCGATGAGGAGCTCATGTTGCTGGTGGAGGAGTCGTAGAAATCAGAGGCAATCAATCAGAGATGATCAGTGAGAGTTCAGCAGAGAGGCTGCCGACCATCTCCCACCCCTCCTCTGCTCACTCACTGGGACTGCTCCAAGGTGACTGATGCTGGCTGCCACAACGCTGCTCTCCTTTCCCCCCGCTTTCCCCTCTTTGCCTCAGTGGACTCTGAGCCACTTGGATGAGGCGAGAACAAGTTTGTGGCTTTGTGGAGCCGACCAGCTGACCAATGACAGGGAGGAGGGAGGAGCTGAGGGAGACCGAGGAAGGGATTGAGAAAAGGGAAGGAGGGTTTTTATGTAACGGAGTGGAAAATACCAAGGAGAGACAGGCACATGCCTTTGTTATTTTTGTCTTCTTACACCCCCTCCTTCCCTCTCCCTCCCTCCCTCGTTGTCTCTTGTTCCCTGTATCCCTTTTCTTTTCTTTTAAATCTCCTCTAGGTGTCACCTTCAGGGTCAGGAGATACCAACAAATGTTACATTAACAAACAATATCCTTTTAATTACTGCATTATTATTTTTCAAAACTGAGTATGATATCTCACAAAGAATATACCTTCCAAATAATAATGATAATAATATTAATAAATATTATATATAATACATTTTGAATGGATGATTAATATCACTATTAAATTTGGATGAACTTTGCAACCAGCTATTGAGAAAAATCTGAAAACAGGTTTTATATTCAGACTGCAACATTTAACACAAAAAGGAGAATTGTTAGGTGTCTTTTTAGAAAGTATGTTGCTGAAAACATCTGATATAAGATCTACTTGTTACATATTAAACATAAAAAGCATTATTAATTTATTAAACTAACTGAAAAAAAAAGTTAGACAAATGGTTTCTGGTTCCACCTTGATCCAGTAAGGACTCGCAGTTGTTCTCTGTTTAATATCATTATAAATTATATAGTATCTTTGAGTTTTAGACTGTTGACTGAGAACAAGACGTATCACCTTAAGCTTGGGGGGAAATTTTTAACAGACCTGTAATGATTATTTAATTGAGAAAATAACCAGCACATCAATCTAATATGAAAATATCATGACATTAGTAACTTTACACTTCTCATTGCCCTTACTCTTGGCAGTGATGATTTACTTTATGACTTTTTAAAGAGTGTGAAATCTGATATTTCATTAATAGTCCTTTCTAATTATTGATTTTAACAACCTAACTTAACCTGAGGTGGAGGTGCTCTGGTGGCCTACAGGTTAAAGGTGTTGACTGTGTACCGCAACATCAGCAGTCCAAGCCAGGTGCCTTTGCTACTCGTCATTCCCCATCTCTGTCTCTCCCCTCATTTACTGTCAGTTCAATTCAATAAGCTTTATTGGCATGACATTTCTTATGTGTTGCCAAAGCACTATTACAATTTAAGACAGTGGAAGTTCAAAAACAATTAACAATAATGCATTATTATTAAGGGAAAAAAACCTCACAAAGTAGAGGAGTAAAAAGACAGTGTGTGATCTGCGAGGAGATGAACTATATGTTGTTGTGTTGGCTGTGACATGCACTGACAGCTGCATCTATGGTGCTGACACTATTTTCTCCAAGTAGATATTGCATTTTAGCCTTGTTTTGGAGTTTACATTTACTTTTAGTAAAGAACTTTGCGCTGATGTCTTCATATGTGCTACACTGTGGCAGGAATGTTGCTCTGTTTACACCTGTCTCTGTGAACAGAGCTGAACCAGCCTCTAAGCAGCCAGGTCTGCCTGTGTCTGCCAGTTTCTGTGTCCAGGCTATGATCACTGAGTCTGTCACTGACTCTCTAATGAATCAATAGGATAAGAAAAAGCAAAGATAAAAGAGACTTTATTGTCATCCATCTATATCCTCCTGAGACCCAGTGTCCACATTTGAGGACATCACATTTTGGGTTTAATTGACCTTATACTTCATTCAACTTAACTTAGGTGGTTATAAGAGCACAATACACTTATCCATGTAAAAGCAAGATGGCAGCCATCTCTGCCAAGTCAGTCTGCAGCTGATCCTGACACAAAGTGGAAAAGGTCCAGAACCTGATCAAATTTTATGGTTAAAACCTGTTTATTTATCATTAATTATGTTTGTACAGTAGTTTGGTATGGCAACAAACATGACCAATTTTAGCAACAATAACAAGCTAAGACGCTGTTATTGGTGCCGCTGCTGACACTGGCACTTAATTATCATTTCGCTTGAGGATATTGGGACTTAATTATTGTTGACAATGTTTAATTTTTTATACTTATTGGGTCCTACTGATCCCATATAGCTAGGAGAAATCAAAAATGAATGAATGAATGAATGAATGAATGAATGAATGAATGAATGAATGAATGTAAGACACCAAAACAGTAACAGAACCAGGTACAAGACAAGGTAAGCACACAGTGCAATGACAAACATGTAGTTCAATAATGGAAAAAATGTAGATTGTGTAAAGTGTCAAATTGTGTAAAGTTAAATACAGGTAGTGTAAATAAATGTAAAGCAGCAAACAACCGTGGAAGTATTTCCATGAGGATATATACATTAAAAGTAACAAGTAGAAGAGGTATATTACTGATGGAAATGTTTTGTCAGGCCACAGTATAAAATCTGTGTGTCCTAGACACCATCTAGTGGACAACAGGTGACACACACTTCTTTCAAGCTGGACTTGCTGATTACACAATGTTTGCATGCAGAGGCTTCACGAAGCATCATTACATCATTGCTTTTTTCCAAAACACAGCATCAGCATTTAAGAAGAGGCTTTAAAAGAGTGTGTTGCTTCAGCTGCAGGCAGAAAAAGATACTGGTGTGAGTCATTGCAAGAATCTGTGTGCAAGAATCAGGACACAGTAAGGTAACTTGTTGATCATGCACTGCAACTTTGATCAACAGACAATGCATTTTATTTCCTTTAGAATAATTTATGTCTTTGTTTATTGAATACTTTACAATAAAACCTTTTGCACCGTTCTTCACATAAGAAAACAAATTAATAACAAACCTTTATATGTTTGTGGGCATAAGCATGGAAACTTTCACTACTGAAAGTCACACTTGGCGCCTGTGCCAAGCTGAAAAGTGAAACTTCAAATACCGGCTATAATGTAGCAGTTGGGAAGTGGTGGGAGGGGCTGGTGATTTGTATCAATAAAAACAGACTCTTTGTAAATGTCAGTGGTTGTGGTGGTTTATGCTAGTTGTGGCAAAGACTGCGAAATGTCGTGACAGCATCTTACCATGCCGTGAACTTTCTCTAGTGTGTGTGTGTGTGTGTGTGTGTGTGTTCACCAATGACAAAAAAGAGAGAGAGAAAAACAGAGCGATAGCTACAGAGAGAGAGAGAGAGAGTGGGCAGAGGAAGCATGATGTGACTCAAAGTGAGAAATCCTCTCCACCTCAAACTAGATTATGCGTGGGCTTTCTCATGACTGGGGGTTCACCTGCTGAGGCCCTGCAAAATCAATAGCTGAGAACTGGGCTGCCGTGCTGCTGAGGCAGCCGTGAAGCAAAAGCCAAGTCCTCTTTCTTGTGTTTTAAAATGAGATGAAAGGGGGGGGTGGGGGGGGCGAGAAAGCCAGCAAGAAGAAGAATGTGTGGAAAAATATATAGAAAGCAAGCAGGGCGTGGGTGGGGGGGGGGGGGGTCATGGTTTATGTTGTCTGCACAACCATGAAAGGCCTTTTTTTTTACTGCAGAGAATTGGCTTTAGTGTTTAATGTTGACCTTTGAACGCTTTGCTCAAAAGCAATTTCTGACCATTTTCAAAGCATTCATACAGTTTGGCATCTCGCTCATTCAGGATGAGGCATTATGAGTCTTCCCACCGAGGTGAGAAAAACAGGAAGTATGAAACATCGGGGGTTATTTGCTATCGGAATGCAGATGTACCTGACAGCAAGATTTCTGTTTTGCAATCCCCTGGTTTTTTTCTTGCCTTTGTGTGTGTCCACGCTAGTCTAAAGCAATGGTTTCCCGCCCTCACTACGCCAGGCAAAGCGCCAGAGCCATCAGGCAGTCATACGCCTACCATCAGCTGAGGAGTTGCACAGCAGTCTCATTTCTAATTATACACCCAACAACAGAGAGCTACGGAGCAAAGGAGAGAGTGTGTTGGAATATGGAGAGAGGAAGAGGAGTGTGATTACAAATGGAAGAGAGGCTGAGAGTGCTACTCAGCAGCAAACACAGGGTGGCCGAGTTCAGATGTGAGAGGTTGGGAGAGAGAGAGAAAAGAAAGTAAGAGAGGGAGAGACATCAAATCTGTCTGAGAAAGGTTAACAGGACTGACTGACTGAGTGGAGTGGGAGTGTAAAATGTAAAAGGCGAGTAGGAGGGAAGAGAGAGAGAGAGGAGGAGGAGAGGAGAGAGGGAGGAGAGCGTGTCTGATAGACAGTCTATTGAGCTTGTCTGGATGCTTCTGATCATTCTGCTCTGTTTTGCCTTTTCACCTGCAGCCTGGGAGGAGGACACAATCCAGACAGGTGTGGTGTGTGTGTATGTGTGTGTGTGTGGAGCGACTGTGACCAAGATGGTTCGTGAAGATGGGTCACGCAGAGAGACAGATGGATGGATGCATGGATGGAGGAACGCGTAAGTAAGTCTCCAACATGAAGCTTTTCTGAAGATGAATCTGTGTTGATCTATGGAGCATGTTCTTTTCTTCTTCTCTCCACAAAGAGTGTCAGTTGTGCACTAGTTTAACTCTGAATGCATGTTTGAGGAACTCTTTGTGGGATTCAGCAGAGGTATTCGGGTGTATTGCGCTACAGCTCCATAAATAGAAACAACAAGCTGACTAAGTGCAATATTGTCACTACTGATATGCAAATAATCTCATCCTCATTGCAGATTATCATGACGGTGATGGCACCAAACACACTAAACACTGCTGTGTATACACTGAATTTCCATACATGAGCAGCCAGATCACCTCATGAGGTTATTCAGCCAGGCCTGTTTGGGTCATACCTGTGTGTCAGCCACCGCGAGTAAGCAGCCCACACCTCGAATCTTTTTGAATGAATTTACATTTTCACTGCAGGCAATTAGTCGACAAATACTTATCTACAGTATGTATGTGTCATGGCATAACGCTGAGTGCTCGCACAGGAATGTCAGTGTGAGGGTGTTGTCTGATCTCCCACACATGCACACATAATAAAGAAACAGCTCATATCAGAGACATGCCTGTCGGGCAGAGTGAAAGAGGTCCATTCAGCGGCGGTGCTCAGCTATGATGATGACATAATGCAGGGCATTGAGATGAGCTTTGCATTGATAGGCTGTAAAAAAGTCCTGCACTGCTCTTTACTTTCCCTGCATCACTTTGTGTAAATAATATGTCTGCACGGTCTTTGAATAAGTGAGAAACTGTTGTGTGTGTGGCCACAAGGTGCTTATATTTAGCCCCCCTCAGTGAACTGACTCACTTCTGTGCATGCATGTAAGGAGGATGATGGGGTTTCAGTCGCTCTAGGTGTTGGAGATCACTTCAGTCCCATGAGCAAAATGCATGGTTCAACATCCTGCACCTGAATGCACACACTTTACTTTGTTTCTAGCAGTCTCACTATTAAAACATGACTGGATGATCACATTAACCTTGTGATGAAGTCTAACCTCTGAGTGTACACCTTTTACTTTGCATTGTTCAGAATCTACACTCTTCCCTCACAACCACACTGTGCTGTACAGCACTTTGTAACCATAGTAACTTTTTTCTTCAGAGGAGTTGGTAAATGTCCATCAAACTAAACCCCTTCAGCATAGCAATTGTTGGTTGGAAAGCCTTCATTTGAAGCTAATGGCGAAGTTATAGTCGTTGTGTCAAGAGGATATTTGCAGGCAATGATCTCACCAGGTGGCACACTCAGAGGGGAGGGGGGAAGTTCTGTCGTTTATCAAGAAATGTTTGAAGAGAGAGAAAGTCTGACTAGAGAATCAAATTATTTTCTCCAGCTTGACGCCTTGTTTGCGTAGACATTAAGTGCACCGATATTTGCTTCTTCTACTTCTCAGATCGTGACGACCTTGGACCTGACTATCTGCAACGCTTGCCAAGAGACTGGAGTCTGTGTCACATGATCGCAACACCTCCTCAGCTTCTGCAGGAGGGCATGCAGTGCCAGCATGAGTGACGGGCAGCGTGAGCCAATGAGCTTCACACCGAACCCAGCTCTAGTCCCAGACAGGGACAGCCTCCCGCTCAAAAAGAGGGACCAAAGAACGAGCTCTCCACCACAGCAGAAGCAGCAGCAGCAGCAGTGTGATGCTGCAACATTCAAGGCTCCCTACCCTTACAAGAGCCACAGTGAGTTTAAGGCAAAGCACACAGGTCCTTTCCAGCCCGTACCAAGACGGGTTCCTGCACTGTACCAGCCCTGGATGCAGACTCACTCATCTGCCAGGTCCAAACCTCACGACCTCTCTGCATTTAGGGATCATCATGGCTGGGCAGAGTGGAGAGAGTTCAACCCCTTGCACCCTGGATGGGCCTTTCCTCACCACTATCAGCACCACAGCCACTTGTCTCCACTCCACTTGAGCCATCCACACCACCCCTCCAGGTTCAGCCCTGTCTCCCTGGTTAATGAGGGTTTCCAAAGGGTGGGTGGAGGGTACAGCTGGGAGCAGCTCAAGACATTAAGGGACAAGAGTTTGAACGCAGAGAGGCAGAGCAACGGGCGGAATAAAGGACCATATGTGAGGAGAAGAGACAGACAGGTTGAGCATTTTCCCAGGGTTGAAAAAGCAAGTCCTCCATCACTGAGCACATGTCTACCTCACTCTCCACATGAGGACCTCACATTGCAATATGATGTGTTGCACAAATCAGCGAAAGCTGTCAAATATCCCACATCTGGACATTCCTTCATAAGAGTTTCCCCTGACGATAACTCAAGCAACAAATACACCTCCATGAAGGAGGATGCAACAAGATCTTCTGCTCTCCCCTCCTCTGAGCAGGTTTCTTCCTCTTCTTCCTCTCCTAATAATTTCCCCTGGCTGCTCCCTCACTTTGTGGCAGGCTCTCTGATCGAGCTCAGAGACGGGAGACTGAGGAGGGTGGAACACCTGCAGACGGAGGATTTCCTTCTGGGATCACTGGCCTGTCCAGACCTGCGCCTGAGCTGCTGCACGGTGCAGAGCATCTCCCCTTCAGCCTCCTCCTCGTCCATCTCGCGCCTCCTCATCCTGCTTCATGACCAGCAGTCCCAGGTGAAGGAAAATCACTCTGTAGTATCCATCGTTCACAACAGACCCTTCACGTGTAGCTGACATTGTTTTTCTTATTTAAGATATCTACCAAATGTCACATTCAACAGCTCACAAGATATATAACTAAACAGCAACCCTAGAATGACGTTACGTACTTAATGTGAAGTTACATAGATTAGGTTTAAGCAAGTAAAGTTATGTAAGTTGGAAAAGTTGTATAGTTTAGGTTCAGGAAAAGGAACATGGCAACGACATACCTTAAAATAACTCAGTTTACTTGGTTTCACATAGTTCCAATCATCAGTCTTCCGGGAGAAAGTCCTGTATATTTTTGACCTATCCACCACAACCTCCCTCCTTACGCGGACTTTCAGGCTTTATTCTACTTCCTTCTTTACTCCTGTCAGTGCATTGGCACATGATCGCAGCCTTCCTGATTATGTGGGTTATACATGAATTGATGACTCATGGTTTTGTGGGTTATATACACATTGAGGTGCATTACTTTTTGTCGGTACATGTACGAGCAGTGCATGAGAACAGCCTGCCCATATCCACTGTCCTGGTGCCATAAAATACTTGCACACAAAATTTGTATTAGTCCACAGCTGCAAATAGTCCCAAACGAATGCATCACTCATTTCTGCTTGAGTAACATTTGCTCTATGAAATAAAGCAGGCCAAACTGAAACTATATTTTCGTGATCATGTCTGCCACACATAGGGTGAGGAGGAAGTATTGAGAGACAGACAAACACGTAGTTGGTGTTGGTCTCTACGTGAATTTGCTGACAATAAAGAAACTATATAGAATAAACCTAGAATAAACCCAACTTTATCGTTATTAACCCACTATGTGTGGAATTTGCAACACGTGACAGACAGCAATGCATGCAACCACTCAGTTTTCGCTAGAATTGTTTGATTTTCTTACCAAAAAAAAAAAAAACTTCAGGCAGCTAATATGATAGTTTCTGTAAATACATAAAAAGTTGAGCCATAATTCAAAATAAATATAGCAAAATATCAATTGATATTTAACCACTATGTCAGGATCTTTACTTGATTTTGTGTTTGACATGTGGTAAATAAGAAATCTAGTAATATTTGCCAGTCCATTGTGCCTCAGGGGTATTGGTGTGAACTGTGCAAATCACTTATCTATACACGCCTGCATCAGGTCTCCATTGAATCTACGGACTGCATCAGAAAAGTACATTAAAAAAGTTTTTCCAAACTAGAACAGTAGCACCCCCTAGTGAACAAGTGTGCACACTGCATTCCTACGTCTAATCTTCATATGTAACATCCTCCTCCAGGAGCTGGTGGATGTCTATGTGGAGTACCCGTTCTTTGTGCGTGGGAGGGGCTGGTCCTCCTGCAGCCCTCAGAGGACCGCACGTCTCTGTGGACTACGTTGCCGCCAGCTCAGTGTGGGGGACATCTGCCTGGCTCTCACCCCTGTCTCAGCCCCCCAGCCTCCATCGTCAGCCGCTCTGGAGCCAAAAACCTCATCCAGCAAGTCAGAGGGAGGCTATGAGTCCCTAAAGGCACCACAACCCCAGGTTCCCCCAGGGCCAGAGCAGTTGGCAGGGGGAGAGAAGAAGGAGGCAGAGGTGGTCCGCAGGAGACACTACTCAGCCCCTGAGTTGAGAGGTCCAGGGACTAACTGCATGTAATGAGGAGGGTGGTTGTTTTATGGACAGGAAGCATGTCAATCTCTTTTAAGCTCTGCTATATTCAGCCTATATTTGCTGTCTTTCTACCTCCTGAATCATATTTCTGTGCTTGACTATCGTTTTTAATTGTATCTAAGGAGTAAAAGCTAAACAGGAAGGGTAAGATGAACTCTCAGGATCCCCAGAGGTAAACTATATTTGTCAAACAATGACTTTGTGAGTTGAGTTAAACATCACATTTTCTGAGAGGCTGATCAAAGTCTATAATAACACAGAATTCAGATTTCAGAGCTGAGGCTATGTAACCAAAGTGTTTGTTGCCATAGGGAGATGTTTTGGTGACAGTGAATCTGAGAAAGATCGTGTAAGCTCAAAGAACATTGTTTGGGTTTTAAAGTGAGTGTTATTATTATTTCAAGCCGTTCTGACAAAATCTGCCCACGTTCCTTGAAAAGCGCAGAGAACGACTCCCTCAGGTCCATCACTGCTGATCATAGCATTTAAAGTTTAATATTATGTAAGACGTCTTTATGGTCATAAATGATAGGTTTCATTCCAAATTACTGCAAATCCTTAATGCCAGAAACTTTTCTGATAATATAGTCCTTCGTTTGAGAGTGAATTTTCACAATGACAATCAACACCACATTTGATTGCATCAGTAAGATTAAGATTTACGCTTCTACCTCTATTTTCTATTTAAGGTGACAGATACATATAATCTGTTTTTAACGTTGTGGGCTGTGTCGTAATGTGCTACGTTGAAAGCTCTCAGCTGCCAGTCAGTTTGAATGTCTTTATCTGCCTGGGTGTTTTACAGTGTATAGCTGCTTTGCTTTAACTGACGCTCCTTTTTAAATGTCTGTCTCATTGTTAAGAGTGGACCTGCAACCCTGTTCTCATTCTTAAGTCGTCAAATACCGCCGCTTTGTCAGTGATTTTAGCATCGGACACCGACACAAGGCCAATATTCCAGTGGTAGGATGCACTGCTGGTCAGCCAGACAACACCTTTCATGGCAGTATAATATGCCATTGGACAACATCAGCTTGAAATGCTGCCAGTGAAGACATGATACAAGAAGTTGGAAAGTCCTTGTAGGCCAGGGGAGAGGGGTGATGGATGGGTCCAACAATCTCGGGACTTTCACTTGTGAGGGTGGTGGTCACTTTCAATATGACTGTAGAGCCAAACCATGAAGTTTTTTATAAACCTAACCACTAGCTTTTGTTGACATCCTGGCGTTGGTAGTGGCGTCACGGAACATCAATAGCAGATGCAAGAGGATACCTCTTGTAAACCTCACAATAGCAGCGTGATAAAGCTGATAAAGCGGCGATATGTTACAGCTTGGGATAAGAATGTGTTGGACATGCTCGAGCCATTCAAAGTACTTTTAAAGCACAATCTCTGATTGATGTACAGTGCCATGTGTCTGCACTGCAATGTGATTTCCTCCTGCGTATACATAGTACATATTTGACCCTTCACTAAGCCCCTCCCAAGAATACCCACTGTAAGCACTGGATGCCTGTCAAGCTTTCAGAAAAAGAGAAAATGCAGAAACAGTGTGTAACTGGAACCTGCAAGTCAGACAGCAGATATCCTTAAAGTTTAGAGGGCAGTACCATGACAACAGCCCAAAAGTTCGTAGCCCCATTTGTCCGAAAAATTTGACAGCCCATTATCCTTTAACAAATGTCCATTGCTCTAAAGTCCTGTTTCTCCAAAAACACGTCCCGCAGTTACTTTCAGTTTCCTGATTACGTTTGAGCCACCAAACCCAGTCGTTTTCACCAACTGGTCCCTGCTTTTCCAGCACTGTTTGTGCCACCAAATGGTGTTTGAGCCAAAAACCATCACCAAGTGGTTATAGTGCCTAAATCTAACCACACATTCACCACAGCGCTGTAGACAAAGTTAACATGTCTGTGGTTTATAGAAACGTACAATGCTAACATTTTTTTTTCTGGCTGTTGTGTTGTCGAAAAGCAGGGGGTGTGTATTTTCTGAAAAACAGGACTTTAGAGCAATGGTTTGTTTTTGAGATAATGGGCTGTCAGCGAAACAGGCTCTCAGTCCAATGAGACATATTTAGGACAAGCAGGGCTAGTCTCTGTCGTGCTATCTTTTGCTTTTCCAAAGCTAAAAATTCATGAGGAGAGATGTGGTATATGGATTTAACAGTGTGAAAGACCTCTCACTCACAGCTGAATCTATCAAAAGTCAACAAAAACTCCTTTGTTTGCAACAAGGTAAGATGCTAACCAACGTTAGCTAGCTTAGCATTTTAGAAAACAAAGATAATTGAATATAAAAATACTTATGTTTTAACTTTAAGTTGGGTAGTTGTACATTTGATATAATTTGCACTTTAAACAAATGGAAACACCATAATTTAGTTTTACCAACAGTGGGCTAAAACATTCAACAAATAATGAAAGCTTTGGGGAGTCATAACTAAATGTTACCTTAAAATAAAACAATTGATTTACCCTGCTTTGCAAGAACATTGACGTTCCTGTCTCAGTTTGTCCTTCACCTGAATTTATACTGTGAATGTAGCTCTCAAATGCATACTGTAGTTATTTGTCTTCTTGTCTCTCTACTTCTCTGAGCTTATCTTTCAGTAATATCTGTGAAAATGCTTTGACAACAGCAACCGAGGGGGGAGGGACTTAGCGAAGGGTCAGTTAAATTGTTAAATTAAATTGAAATGCAGACTATGTGCAGGGAAGGTACTGTACACACAGTTTGGGTCTTCACCTTGTGAAACAGTTTTCTCACTGTTCAATAAATGTGTGTAAAGTTTTCTGCATATTTTTTTCACATAAATCTATCAAAACCCATTAATCCCTCACAAAACATTAATTTACTAGGTGTGTTACATGCCACTGTAAGGAACATTGTTGAGGCCAAAAGAGGTAAAAAAAAAAAAAAAAAAAATACACCTGCTTCTTGTTTAAAAGTTTCCATTTATTCAACTACTTAAATCTGACAAAATAAAATTACAGCTTCTCTTTGCCCACCTGCTGAGCTGCAGAAAGCAGCTGCAGTCGGGGCGACGGTGCACACCCTGATGTCCATCTCATGAAGATGAATCACTGACATCTTGCAGATTGCATGCCTTTCACAGGCCTGGTGATATATGTCTGCACCAGGAAACTGGGTCCAACAGGCAGACCTTTCAGTCCAACACTGTTATTAACAGTCTCGGCTGCCATTCTTCACTGAGCTCCTCTACATCAGCAGCACACACGCGAGCTGCCAGATGTCTTACACCTGACCTGGTCCAAATGGCGTGCTGAACAACCAGTCAAGTTTTTTTTATTCTCATCAGACATAAGTTCATCCAGCTGTTCCAGAAGAAAAGGTGCAGCAGACCAACAGGAAGATGGAGATTTAACATTTTATGAGCTGTGAAATCAGTTACCAAACGCACATTTCCACCCAGGCAATAATTTATATTCTGATCCCTGATGGTCAATGCCTGACTTCAAATACAGATAGATACATGTTGCACATTAGGGAAAATACTGAATGTTCGGTCCAAGTCTCTAGAGTAACTCCACATTGCTCAGAGTCCTTTTAGTGCACTTCTTCTCATCAAACTCAAAGGAAAGCAAAAGAAACCCCTTTGTTCAACCTTTCTCTGTTACCAATAGCTCTAATTGGTTTGTGGTTGTGGTTAATACTGCACGGGAGGCTCAGCTGCTGGTCATAAAAACAAACAGTACACCAGATTAAAGCTCATTCTGTGGCAGGGGCTCCCTGATGACCAGCCAGTCAATCATTCCTTGTCTCTGGTTCCTTCTGGTCCCTCCAGATTTTGTCTAACTCACAGGAGGGGGTTAGAGCGGTCAGTGGCAGCCACAGGCTCTCACCACCATGTTGCGGTACTTCTTGAGGATAACATTGGAGCTGTCATCAAAATAAAGCACTGAGATGCCGTGGAGCTGGGTAGGGGCGCAGCAGGGTTTGGGCACCGTATCCGGGTTGATAAAGTGCACCTGATGTCAGAAGAAGCACAAATCAATCCTCACAGGAAGTGGATGTTGTACTGTAAGTGCCTGTCATCATGGGGGCTGTTTGGTACTTACCAGAGTTTGCACAATGGCGTGATTGGTGGCATTCATATAGGAGTTGAGGGGGAAGGCGCATTCTCCCTCGCAGTAGTACGCTGCATAGCCCTCTGGTGCAATGATCCAGTCCTGGTCAGAATAAAGCCACAGGTAAATGTCAGTTAATTATCACTTTTGGGCATAAAATCAAGTGCAGTTATGTCAAAATGAGATCAAATAAAAGTTCTGAATTATACCTGCCATCCCAAGTCTCTGAAACTGACATACAGCTCATGCTTTTTACATCCCTCTCTGGAGATGCCAAGGTTATCTGAAATTGATAGCACGAGAGTATGAGTACACACAAGTATGAAAGTGCAAAATATATTGAAGGCCAAAGTCAAAGTAATCAAAAACATGACTTAAGTCTATTGAGATTTGAAAGGTTTGGACACCTGTTGCAGCCTCCACTGCCTTTAGGGCATCTTGGACAGTCCTCTGGGGTTTGGAGCGGTTAGACTGGCGCCCCTTGTGGGCAGAGCGGATGCTGCGGAAGCGCACCTCATTGGCTTTGAAGAAGGCAACCATGAACGGTTGCTTGTCCTGAGGTCCACTGCCTGTAACCAGCCCCGCCAGCTGGGGATTCCGCCTCTGGCCTAGAGGGGGCAACAGTGAGAACAACATTAACGAGAGTCTCGACCTCAGGCTAGATAGAAATAATGGACGTAGCTCAGGCTGCCCCCTGAAAATTAGGGATTCGAATCATCAGATGTCAATCAGAGATTGACTGAGATTGCTTCAAGTTGAAAAAGATCACTCTTTTATCCTATATTTCTTTTTTGCCAGTCAGTGTTCAGCGTACTTCTGGGGATGTATTTGCCCTCAGATTTTGCATCAGAGTTAGCGCTCTTTACTGTCAAGCTGCTCTCTGGTACTTGCAGCTGAGAGGCTTTGCCCCGCAAGACTCAAAAATTGACATTATCCTCTGCACTCTGAAGTGATGAATTTAAAGCTCACAGAAACTTAATATGATACAATCTCTGGCTCTTGTTCAATATCTAGTGTTGGCAAAAATGTTGTTGCACATTTCCACATTTGTTCACTACAAAATGTTAACGTGACTGTCACACTGAACCCTGTTCAAACCCTTAAACGTCACCCATTGCTTTGTGGACTCCTGTTTTGAATTTTTGAGTTTGGCCATTTGGTTATCACCATTTTGGGTTTCTGGAGCCAGAAGTGACCAAAGTTGGATGAGAAGGTGGAGCTGTGTAGGGGTGAGGGTGGATCTGACTCACAAATTCTGGTGATGCCTTCCAGATAGCCTGTCACTCAAAGTGGCTAAGCCCTTAGGCATAACTGCAGGTAGAAATTAGCCATAGAGACCAAAACTGTTTTTGTACCAGGCTGTAAACTTGTTTATTTCTGCTTTAAAGTTGGGCATTTTAACATTGGGTCCACTGGGATAGACTCAGTTTCGGAGCCAACCTCAAGTAGCCAATCAAGATCTGCAGTTTTTGGCACTTAAGCATTGGCTCCTTTTTAAGCCCTGGAGGTTAACACATCTAAGTCTCTACTAAACAATCATCCTAATACAACCACAATCATAACGTGAACTCTGCAAGAACCTCCTGAACACATTTACTCAATATGTGGTGCTTCTTTTCCCCCTAAGATTAAAACAGCATTAAATCATTACTCCAGACAAAGACTGTATTCTTTCTGCTGCGGCTGTTTGGGATCCTTTCCCATGATAGTTTATAAGGCAGTGACTGACCATTGCTGTCCTCCAGGACCAGGTGCAGGCCAAGGTTCTGCTCAGGGTTGACCAGCCAGAGGTTACTGGTGTCAGTCAGGTCAAAAACCAGCCAGCCTTCTTCTGCTGCCCACACATCTCGCTGGTCCAGCAGCAAGAGTTCCACTTCACTGAGGAGAGGATGGTATGTAAATGAATTCAAGGCATTCCAAGGCTAAAAGCACTAAGTGACAAAACACATGTTTTTGGTGGAGTAGTGTCATTGTTTGGCTGCAGACTGCTTTAGTGGATGCATCAGGGAAGAATTTCAAATCACTACATGAAAATATGTTTCCACAAAATGATAGTATAAGTTTGACAAAATGTCTTGGTGATGAAATGTCCACTGTTGTATGTTACCGATCTCTTGTTTTGTTTTGTTTTTTTTAAATTTTTGCAAATTGATTTAGGCCACCATTGTTAAAGACACATTTGTAAAAGTGTTGGCAGGGCACCTTGAAATGCAAACAAGGTGAGTTATAAATCTTTCTTTTCTGAATTTTTAAGCCATGGTGGTTTAATATTTGCAAAACTTTCCTCAAGCTGAGAAAAGCGATTCAAATATCTAACATATCACAATGTAAAGTCCATGAGGTGAGCGAGCATTAGAAACACTACTGCACATATTCAGTAGGCCACATACTGTGGAAGTAAACCCAGAAGGTAGAAAACCTTTTGGCATATGCACCAGGTGCCATCTTGGTGACCGGTATCTAGTTATTATTCAAATCTATGATGAAAACAACCTAAAAGTGTGTGGTATGCTGAGGAAAATGGCTGGCTGTCATGAAAGTTACATAAATTAAGTATTCAGTAGCTTAAAATATGCAAAACTACGTGTGTGGTCCTTTAAAAGCTACAGCACAGTAGGAAAGTATAAGGGAAACTTTATTTACGTTGTTTTGGCAAAATACTCCAACACAATGAAACGATGGCTTTGAGGTTAAAGTGCTAATTGTGTTTTTGCATTTGTAGGTGTTAACATCTGTACTCAGGGAACAGTGTAGGATTGGTAATCTATTTATACATATTGCCCCAATTATAGAAGAATGCAGCAGGAAAATAAGACATTAAAGAGTTTTTATGGCCAAACAGTGGAATGTAGCTGATATGCCAAGTCAGACACCTGACCTCAGTCCAACTGAGAATGTGTTTCATTTGCTGGAGACCAGGCTGAAGGCAAATAATAAGCTAAATAATTACTAAGGCTGCAGGTTCATGTATGTGGGTTGTGATTTCAGATAGTCAAATATATAAAATAAATGTATTAAGTGTATGTCAAAGATTCTGTATACAACACGCAGAGCATTAGCAGCAAGCAATTACTTGCTATGTAAAGATATAGCAGAGTAATGGTGTCCTAAGCAGAGAATGAAGTCACCCTATCTGTGTGTGTGTGTTGTAATCTGAGCTTCTCTGTTAACGAGACGGTAATAGTGCTTAAGTGTAGTACCCTGCATCTCTCTCCTCCTTAACACTGTTAGCTCTGTCAACACTGTTGCCGTTGTTGGCACTGTTTATGAGGTTAGCACTGTTAGCTGCTAGCCGCTGGCTCTGCCACCTCCATATTGAGAGTTGTGTTCAGACAACTCATACACTCTGAATTTCGCACAGAGCCCCTTTAAATTGTCCATTTACTCATTCTCACATTACCCTTAAAAAAGGGGGCTATCATTCCTGCGTTGCTCATTAGATTTAATTAGATTTAGATTTAATCTGAAAGTTTAAATATAATTTTCATGACTTAATTCAAATTCAGTCATTGATTTATTTCAAATCAAATACGTGTTGCATTTGTACAGAGTACAAAGCCAGCACAACAGAAAATGTGTCAACACCCTTAATGTTTCTGAGTGAACTGTAAAAACTCTGAATCAGGATTAATCAATGTGCAAATCAGAATAACAAACCTAATTTTTCATTGCAAATTAATTCAGCAGAAATTCACAGAGCACTACTTAGTGCAAAAAGGCACAAACTGTTAATGATCAGATGCATGTATGCAAATAATAAATCAAAGAATGAATTATTAATTAGCAATTAAATGTTTTAATACAAGACTTTTTCTTATTTTAGCTTCAAAAGAATATGTAGCGATCTACACAAGTACCCGTCATCAAGCTACACCCTGAATCATGTATCCACCCACAAAGAGCAGTCACTATCAAAGGAGCACTTTCTTAACATCCGAGGAGAAACTGTACTGATATATGCTGTCTTGAGGGCAGATTCCACAGACAAGTTTTGTTTACAGACTGAGTGTGAGACCCTCGGGCAGACGTCTGCCTTTAGTCCTGCCGCCAGCTCGTCTGTGTGGAGTGGCCTTTGTGTGTCTGTGAATGACAATGGTGTTGGCCTTAACACCATCGTCAGCCCCAGTGTCACCGGTGAAGGACTCACTGCCTGCAGATGATTCGCTCTGCTGAGAGATATTATAACGTGGGTGGTTGACCTTTGATTTATGAGAAAGAGGAGGATGTGTGGGGTCTAATTACTTTAAAATCTGAAACCCTGTTGTATTGTTTTCCGATTTCACATGTGGTTTGACGCAAGAAGACACTGTGAGAGTACAGAGGCTGGCAGGCTGACAGACACAACAGAGCTGCATTCAGACAGAGAGAAACATGGAGGCATAGCCACCTGTGTAAGAGAAGTAGAGTAAACTGACGTCTTGAGGGCTAAGAGTGTTATTTGTGGTTGGAGCTGCGTGTTATAAATGCAGGTCTCCGGGGGACTGTCCTGTTCTGACTGTGTGAGAGTAAACTTGCTCTGGAGAGAACCACAGTGTTTCTGTAATTGACACTAATGTCTGTGTAAACAGCTCTGGTGCTGACACTAACATCAGCAGTAGCAACCTGTGGGGAAATGCAGACAGACGAGGCCAAAGCAGACAGATCTGTGTGCACGTACAGCAGCCTAACAACCAGCTTTCACAGGAAAACACACAGTAGCATGATGTTTGTTTAAATTCAACCACACTGATCATACTATGTCACTATCACATAAGAGGATAATCATATGGAGCAATGAAACCAGCTAGAATGAAGATTTTTTAGGGTCAGTTCACCCAAATGAAATCTACAAAGCTGGATATTTAGTTGTGCTGAAAGGTTTGGTTTTATATGTTTGGATTTTGAGATATCTGTTGGCCAGACATTTGCTCTGCTACAAACCAATTGGAATTTCATTGATGGTGCTCACAGCACTGAGAAGTTACTTTTAAATTATTTATCAGCAGCATCTCTTAGGAACCTGCTTCCATTGAAGAAATGGTCTCTATGAAAACTGTGTTTTGGGGATTATCCAGAGTGACAGGTCGTCTGGTCCCCCTCCCCTTTGGAAAGATTTCCAGGTACTTGCGATCTAATGTGCCAATCACAACCGTATAGCTAATATGGAACATGTTTGAGACAGTAGCCCTTTTCACACAGAGATCGTGCTATAGAGCCACTAGGAAGTCCCTTCTTTAGGCCTCCTTTGCATTTTGACTCAGAACCAAACAGGAGCAGCATCATTGCGCTACAGTGTATGATTAAATACTACATTGTGGCTTTGAGGTGGCCTTATATTCCCGCCTTGAACAGGCAGTGTAAAAGGGTCGGACGACTGTTAAGTTGGGTGCCATTGCGCCATTTTTGAATATAGATAGCCTACTTAAATATCATTTAAGTAGGCTATCTCGTGGCCGGGGCGAGTGTCCTCTTTTTTGGAAATCAAAATATGGTCACCCTAATCAGGACGTCATCTGTTAGAAGCCTCCCATTGTTGGATACGACATGAAACTATTCCAGTTAACTCAATCATGTTGTAACTAAGACATCTGCTGGAAAAAAATATTTTTTTCACGGACCGTTTAGAGTTAATGAGTCATTATAGACACTGCTAACGGGGCTAACAGCTAATGGTTAGCCCTGCTAATCTACGATAACCATTCAATCATTGTGTTTATAGACTTTACAAACACCAGATTAGTCTAAACAGTGATATAGTGACGTGAAAAATGTGAGATATTCATATATGTAGCTAAACTCTGCTGGTTTTCTAACTGGAAGTATTTGTTAACAACAAAGTGATTCCCTCCGAAGGGACAACAACTCAAAGTACACATCAAATAAAATTTCTCCAAACATGTTTCTTGTTATTTTAGGTAGTTATTATCACGCTAATGTATGTTCAAGTGTTCATTTCCCCCGATAAGTTGGTTTTAATTCGTTATTTGATTCTATAAACACAGTCTGACCATCTCGAGCTTTTATTTTGGTACTTCCGGTGACCGGCAGTGTGAATTTGCGTATTAGCTAAATATTTCATTTCACCCAGAACATTTAGATTTAGCATTTAGATTTAGATTAAATATTTAGATTTATCATTTAACATTTAGGTGCCACATTTAATATTTAGATTTAACTATTTAATATATTTCTAAGTTAACAAATATTGCTGTAAATGTGGTAAAAGGTGATTATAGCTGTTTCATTTTTTGTTGTGCTAGCAGAATGGCTCTAGGGATAGCAATCAATTACTTTGGTGGAGACTGAAATATCTCATCATCATAATTTTATTATTAACCACAATATTCTTTTTACAGATACATATGTTCGTGCCATGAGTGCCATGAAATTTGGTGCAGACATTAATTTCCCCCTTAGATAAACTGCAATAACTTTTTCCTCCAGCGCAATCATCACATCAAAGTTTTCCAGTATTTTGTTTTCTTACTTAAAACCATCTGCAAAATAAAGAAATGTTAGCAAGCTACAATGTCGAACTAAAACAGTCAACGTGGTAAACATCAGATGTTCTAAACATCATCAGCATGTTAGCATTGTCACTGTGAGAATGTTAGCACAGTGACATTAGCATTTAGCTCATAGTACTGCTGTGCCGAAGTGCAACTTCAGAGAGCTGCTAGCACAGCTGTGGATTTGTTTAAATATTTTTTTTTCTATGCTGCCAGCACCAAAATAAAACAACATTCACTGTCACTGTATTAGGGTGGTGGCAGAAATTAGATAGGTATTTCAAAACCCTGACAAATTAAACCAGAAGTGACTAAAGGTAAGTAAGGAAATACTTTTTTGAAATTAAAATTAAAATGAACAAATCCCTAAATGACAAACACTAGGCCCTAATGAAAAGATCGAGCTGATACATATGAAACAGGATGAAGCAAATCAAGGGTAAGCAGCAGTAAAACCAGCAAAGACATATGAGATGTGCAGGAGCTGGAAGGAAAACACCCATACCTGTTAGGAGGCTCCTGCAGGACCTGGTAGACACTGACTCTGAATGTCTCATTCTCACAGCGTTCCTGGATGAAATCTTTGTAAATCCTAAACTCTGCCGCTGTGACGGTCTCCCCCTCTGGAATACGGGAAAGGTCAAACCGAAATTCTCTCCTGTGTTGCTGGTACAGAAGATCCTGCTCCTGATCGACTGTCAGGAGGAGAAAAAAGAGAAAGTTAAAAGACGTGATAAATCAACATTTGATTGATGTTTTGATGTGCTTGATCAAAATGCTCCATTTATCATCCATCAAATTATAATAGCACTGATAAATGGTTCATTACACACAGTCAAATAATACTTCAGAACCTCAGAGGAAAAGTTTGTACATCTGAGGGAAAGGTAAACCACCGTGACTACAGTCAGATGGTAAACCAGTCGGCGGTTGCATATCTGTCAAAACTGTCGCCAAATCAAACGTTTCTCTGATGTGTGTCACTCTGCCCACATCTCGGAAGCACTGTGTGTCAGAAATAGGAAAAATCCTGCTCCCATGAGCAAAGTGATTGATCTAAACATTACTTAAGTCTGCCATACGTGCCAATGTGGGGGAGAGAAAACACACTAAGGGCTCAGTTTGGCTCCCTGTTTAAATTGCACACATGTGCTGACCACAAGAAAAGGCCCGTTAAGGCACTGCCCGGAAAACCACAGCTGCAGTGTGCTTTTACAAACACACTCACATAAAGTAAAGAGAGACACACAAATTCATGTGTGACTTAACTACCCGGGTCTATACCACCCACACCTCCCTGATCATTTTGCCATGTATCACTGTGTATCCAGTGATTTCATCCTGATTGTTGAGAATAAAGGAAAGCAGCAGTAGCTGATGGTTTCCAACCCGCCCTGAGAACAGCTGACGCTCTCCAACACTCAGACTTTCCAGAAGAAACGGTGGTCAGAGAGACCCCGAAGCTTCCTGAAGCTTTCCAGTGTTTTTACAGCGATGTGTTTGTCCTTGGAAAGAGCGGTGGAGGTCTCTGGTGAAGGTGTGCAGAGCGGAGCAGCGATTAGTCACCTTAAACACATCCTGCCCACTGGCTTACACCATGACATCATCATGACATCAGCCTGCGTTCCTATTGATGGTCCACTATTGTTTCAGCTCACAAACATACACACAGCACTTGAACACTAGAAACAAAACTTTTTTTCACATAAGAGCACACACACACACACAGACTCACAGTCTTCTAAAAACATTTATAACGACACAAAAACACACACAGGCCATTCGTTGTTAAGAGCAGTGCATTCTGAACCCTGCGAGTCATTTGTTTGACCGCAATTAAATGCTGGAAGGGAACGAGGGGTGTTTTTATGAAAGCAATAATTGCTTGTAAGGACTTGGTGTGTTTACGTTAGGGACCATTAGCTGCAGAGATCAGACCTCAGATATGCAAACTTCCCTCTGGGAGGCATTTCAACACTTCAGATTACTCCTAACGCTGCAGGGCCACACAGCCACGAAGCTATCATTAACCTATTGAAATTTTATAGTAAATGGGCTTTTTTTTTTTCAAATCAGCATGGGTGGTTTAAAGATGTATCACAATGTCTGCACAAAAACCAAACTCCAAATAATGACAAAAATATGGCCTTTGTGGCTAACAATAACTCCTTTAGACTTTTTTTATGTCATACATGCATCAGTCAGGCTCAGACACATTTTCAACCGATTAAGTTGAGGATCAAGTGAACATTTCTGCCTTTTCAAATCCATGATTGTCTACATGTGTTGACACTTTTGACAGCATTGCTTAAGCTGTCTTCTTGCACATCATTAAACCACCAAAAAGGCTTTTGCTAAATAAATATTGCATGTATGCATCCTTTTTTTGGCCACATAATGTAGCACCATGTCTGCTCACTGACAACAAAATGAGTCGTCTGAACTGAGTTATTCTGCACAAGCTTTAAAAGACGGAGGAGGGCTTAGACTGTCTTGTCAGAAAGGAATTATTTTGCACACGAATGTATAAATAATGAGAAGGTTAATGCGATTTTCTGGTGGGGCTAAAGAAATTCTTAGTGTGATCTCCTTAAGCTTCCTACAGATCAGCTTAGCAGGACAAACACATTTCTTCCTGCTTGTTCTCCAAAACACAATACGCCTTCTGTTCTCCAGCGACACGGTCATTTCTCCAACTGTTGGGAGAGCATTTTGCACTCTTTCTGTTTTAATGAAAGCCAGTGACATTTCTGGTCATTAAGCCTTTTCTCATGCTCTGCAGGTGTGTTGTGGTCAATGCCGAGACAAAAAAAAAAAGCCCATACTGAGTGCATGTGTAGACGTCTCCAGGCAAACAAGATGGTCAACATGAGGAGCAGGAGGACACAGAACAGCCGAACAGTACCAACTGATAAGATGGTGTGTTAGATCAGGCTTCTGCACTACATTAAATTAACAAATGTACAAGAGAAACTACAAACGTGCAACGCAATAGCAGCTGCCTTGTGTAATGTTGCATGACAACAAGACGAATGCTTCCTGCTGGTAGTTCTGAAGTACGACCTTTGGTTCGGCATTCTAATAGAAGTAAACATGCAGCTGTGTACGTGTATCAGCACGTGTGCAGTGATGTGATACCACGTGTGTGTAGACTTTATATTAACTTTTTTATTAGACTTTTATATTAAGAGTACCCAAGCTCTCAAATGCTGTCTGACAAATAAAAAAAGAGGGGTTGAATCAAAGAATTCTAAAATGGAGAAAATTCTTCATGAACTGAAGTCATAAGGGTCCACGTTCATCAACAGCAAAACTACATCAAAACATCCATTCACAAACTGTCACACAACTCGTGCAGTATAATCTATGTCTCATTTATCCAGTTGTATGCTCAGTACTTCCCAAACACATACATTTAAAACACTGTGCCTGTAACATGATCTGATCCCTATTTGTCATATTTTGAGCCTTGGGCGGCCTTTTACGTTGTATCTTGATACAGAAGAGGTTGGCGGCAACAAAACAACTTGGCCAGGGCTAGGATCATGGTTGATGTCAACTCATGTGGCTAACGACTGACATAAGCCACGCTGACTTTTAGCTTTGGACGAGACCCGAACACCTCTCTTGGGTCACATTTCTGTGCTTGTGGGACCCATCCAGCTCTTCTCCTACCCACCCTAAGCAGAATCTCTCACTCTTTATACTCTGTCCATTGATCTGACCATCTAATAACAATTGAAATTGGTTTACATTGGAGCTCCCAGGCGTCGGTTTTGGACGCCCTGGGAGTGATACCAAGCTGGTGCCTAAGACTGTTTATGCAGAAGAGTTTTATGTTAAACGTTTAAGCATGTGTTTGGGAAGAAGTGAACATACGACTGGATAAATGAGTCTTGGATTATACTGCATAAGTTGTGTGACAATTTGTGAACAGATGTTTTGATATAGTTTAACAGTTGTTAAAACACAGACCACTCCAAGTTATCAATAATTTTCTTCGTTTTTGGCTTCTTTCTTCTTCTTTCTTCATCATTGAGGCATGCAAGAAAAACGTTGTCTACCCGAATTCAGTGTAACATTCAGTGCATAATTGTTCTACAATGATCATTTGGGAAGTTAAGTATTGCTTTAATACTAAGTAAATAAGGCTGATTTATCTAAAAATAACAGTATATTACTATCCTAAGCACCGTCCATCTGAAGGTTATATCTGGGTGCACTGGGAGACAGGGCTGGGCAGCTCTACAGCAGCTCTCCCTCACACTGGAAGCTGTGGTCTATGGAAGGGAAATACCATAATCCAGTTCGGTCTTGAAGCGATCATCCAGGGACCACCAAGACAGAGTCACTCCAGCACACTGTGGGAGCCCCAGCTAAAAACTCTGCCAATCATCAGCACAGGAGGCCACGGTGGGCTCCAGAGAGAAATAATACACACTCATTGTGTCTTTTTTTTCCTTCCTTCCTCTTTATAATCAAACTCCTCAGATGTGGAACCACATAAATCTGCTATGAGTTTTCAGAAACAATGTTTCCAGATCTCATTAGCTAAAGACCGTCAGTTAAAAGTTCATGACTGAGGACATAAATGTTACGTTTCTGTCTCCAAATGTTTTTTATTAACTACAGATTTATGGACCGATCGAAAAGTAACTCAGTTAAATCTCAGTGGCACACAAACAGAGAGGAGGGTGAGAGGGTTTTTGGAGGCGTATCTCAGATGAACAAACTTCATCTTGTCAGGCTGACCTATGACCCTCCTCCTAAAGCTGGAGAGGGGTATAAAGAAGACATGGGTTGGTTTTGGATGTAACCATATCCGGGTAAGGCACCATGCAGTCTGCTGTTTCACCATAGTGATATCAGAGCCACCGTAGGATCTCCAAGGGAAACAAAGGCAGGATTTGCCTTTTATCAATTCAATAACGTCTTGAGTGAGCCCACCTGTGTCCCATGTGATTTGCGCCCTCCAAACAAACACACAAGCAGACACAGAAAAGCAGGAATGCACTGCACGCACACACACACACACACACACACACACGAGCACCTGCACTAACAGAGATTACCACAGCAATAACATGTGTTTAGATGCAGTTTGTGTCTCAATCTCAGTCAACTTGTCTCTCACTCCCTTGGGGTTTAGAAATGCTCCCTCAATTCCTGGTCATGCGAAACAAAGCCACGCTAAAGCCTCTCCCCCAGAGCTTTGAAGGGATTCTGGGGAAATCGGATACAGGCATGTTGTCATAACATTTACAGCTCGGAATGCATAATGCCTGACTTCAAGTGAAGAAAGTGACCTAATAGCCACTATGTAAGAGAAACTGGCTCTCTCACACACACACATTAAACCAATGCACTCTGTTGTAGTGGCTTTGGAAAATCTGACAACAAAATGGAAACAGTATAAAACCCTAATCTCAAGTTTATTCAGTCAGATAACAGATGAAACCCTTGAACAAAATGAGTAGTCATCAATTTGGACATTTTTCTAAAGAACAATTTATATTAAAAAATAACTTTTAACATCTTTTCATGAAAAGATTATCACAATAAGTCCCTGTAGTAATAGTTAGTGTACATATAAATACAATTAAATTCATAAAGTCAGATTGTAAACTTACCAAGATTGACAAAACTCATCACCATGTCTGCGTCATCCAGGAAGCGGCTGTCCTGTGGGGTCACCATAGGGGACACTTGGGTCGGTAAAACGGGCTTGTAGTAAGAGTATCCCGGCGGCTCAGGGTCCGTGGAGATAGTATTGTACAGGTCCAGCATGAACATCGGGGCGGCGTTTTGTTTGGTGTGGACGTGCGGCCGTGGACGATGCGGCAGCCCCAGGATGGAGAGAATCTCCCGCTGCATCTCTCTGCGCTCTTGGCTCCGCAGCCGCCGCTGGATGAAGCTGGAGCGCACTTCGTTGTCCACGGAGAAGTTGGAGAAGGCGACCTGCGTGGCCAACACGCAGTACCCCCAGGACAGGAGGGTCGCTATCGTGGCCACAGCGCTTGTCACCATTTTGCCAAACTTTTACGCGCGGCTCCAACTTGTCTTAAAATGAGACTGGGGATGCGCCTGCTGCATAAAGAGTTCCTCTGCTCGTGGTAAAAGTAAAACACACTATCCTCTATCAACTCTGAATATCACTCCTTCATCATGTGTGGCTCCGCACTGTCTTTGGCCGTGCGCTCCTCTTAATGGCAACTTGGGAATGGATTTTATTGAGGCGCTGTGTCAGGGGAGGGGCAGGAGGGGTTAGAATGGGATAAACCAAGACTGGAAAGATTGGGAGAGTGTGTGGGGGTGAGTCAATGAAAAGTAGGGAGAGAATAGCTCAGTGTCCTATCATGGAGTGTACTTCTCTATCCTGGTAATAAGATAGGTGGGGTGTAGAGCATTCAAACTAAAGTGTCCCATCAGTGCGTCCTTTGTTTGGACATGATTGTTTGGCCACTGATGAAAGTGGACTTAATACCTGGTTAGCACATCTTTTACCTGGTGGTCTCTTCTTTTCCTCTCATCAATCCTATAATTTTTGCTTATAACAGATCTGGACAGTTTAAATTTCTTGTCACTTTGCCTCAATTCTGTACACACGGAAATACTCCAAACTAAAGAAAACACTTAATGATCAGTCTAAAGGTAAAGAGGGAAAATCCCCTAATCCCTTCTTCAGCTGCAGACACCTTTGAACTCAAACAATAAACTCGGGCCCACCCTAATTGTGGAGGGGTTTGAGTAATCAGCAGCACAGGCACATGAAGGGACATGCCAATAGCCCCAATGAATTACTACAACTATGTGTCAAGCACTCCACTGTAGCTGCTTTAATAGAGTTAATGTGGGTGGGGGTGAACAATGAATGACAAAGCAAGAATCCGACCCTGAAGTACAGATTATACATGTGCTTTACTTTGGTTTGAGGACAGCGGTGACTGGATCAGCACGTAAAACTCAAGGAAGGAAGTTAATGTGTCATAGCCACAAACTGAAATGGCCTTTTGTGCTTCTCTGCTCTCAACTTCTGTCTTTGTATATATATATGGAACATTGGAACACCACACAACCAAATTTTCACGTGCACCTAGTCACTTAAGATGTTTCACTTAAGATGAGGTCATGGGCAAACTCATATAAAAGACAAGAGTCCTCGTATCCACTACAAACATTTGTAAACATTTGTAGTAACTATTTAAGACTATAAACACTGTTTTGCTCAAGGACTCCTCTGCAGAGATAATGCGTGCGAACAGGTCCTCTGACAAATCTATTCAGCCCCATCACCATCCCACTCATTACAACTGAAGGTTTTACACTGTGTCAAAGCAGCACTGTTCTGTAGCTTAGCAGCTGCACAGGCAGACAGTTTCAACCTCAGAGATGTTCTGTATCTCTCTTTTTTTTTTTGCACCATAATCTACTAATTTGCTTAATGTATAGTAACTCCTCCCAATAAGAATCACTCATTTCATCTCCCACTGGAGCTCCATTCATAATGTGTGCCATCAGGGGCATAAATATAGACAGTGCAAGCAGGGCAGTTGCACTGGGGCCCATGTGGTGAGGGGGCCCAAAGAGAGCGGGCCCTCCAACTATATATTAGGCAGAAAACTGGCCCTTGTGAGTAATTTAAACTGCCACTTTAGAAATATGCCTGTGTTCAAAGAAAAAATGTGCCATGTGCTTTAAATACGTCTTTAAAAGGGCAAATCCATCTCCATCATAGTTTTCTTTTTTCTTTTCCAATTTTGTCAAATAGCCAGTAGCAATCTATAATAAAACATGCTATAAAATATCAAACATATGCTTGCTCTATATAAACTATAAATAATGTATAAAAAACTATCCAATTAAACAGATAATTCCTTATTTTCTTTGCCATTTTTGTCCTTAACATATAAATGATGATGATTTCTGGGTGATACATGTGTTGGTGTTATCCAGTGTCAAGTCTCTATTTGATCATGTGATGATATTCGGTAGCTACTATAGGTGCATAACAAGTATTTAGCGAGTATTTAAGGGCCCGTCACTGGGGCCCCTTGTAACTACTTTACACCACTGTGTGCCATACTGTTTAATTGCACACAGCAGATGAAAAAGAAAGTACTGGAAAAACAATCGTCAAGGTCTGCGTTCTTTCATGTGCGTAATATTGCAAGAATTAGGCCTATCCTGTCTCAAAAAGATGCAGAAAAATTGGTCCATGCTTTTGTTACCTCAAGGCTGGATTACTGTAACTCTATTATCAGGTAGCTCTAGTAAGTCCTTAAAAACTCTCCAGCTAATTCAGAATGCAGCAGCACATGTACTAACAGGAACTAAGAAACGAGATCATATTTCTCCTGTTTTAGCTTCTCTGCACTGGCTCCCTGTAAAATCCAGAATTGAATTTAAAATCCTACTGTTAACTTATAAAGCTCTAAATGGTCAGGCTCCGTCATATCTTAGAGAGCTCATAGTGCCATATTATCCCACCAGAACACTGCGTTCTCAGAATGCAGGGTTACTCGTGGTCCCTAAAGTCTCCAAAAGTAGATCAGGAGCCAGAGCCTTCAGCTATCAGGCTCCTCTCCTGTGGAATCATCTTCCTGTTACGGTCCGGGAGGCAGACACCGTCTCCACATTTAAGACTAGACTTAAGACTTTCCTCTTTGATGAAGCTTATAGTTAGGGCTGGCTCAGGCTTGCCCTGTACCAGCCCCTAGTTAGGCTGACGTAGGCCTAGTCTGCCGGGGGACCTCCTATAATACACTGAGCCCTTTCTCTCTTTCTCTCTCTCTCGCTGTCAGATTCTGAAAAGTTGGTTCTTCTTCTTTTGCTAACATTCACATCACTGACTTGGGTTCTTCTCCGGAGCCTTTGTGCTCCACTGTCTCACAGGTTAACTCAAATCGCAGCGGTGCCTGTATAGTGTGACATGTGTGGTTGTGCTGCTGCCGTGGTCCTGGCTTATGCCTACTACTACTGCTGTTATGATTAGCCATACTTCTACTGTTATTATAGCCTACACATATGATTATTATTGTCACATGCATCATATAGTAATATATACTTACAACACATGCTATCAAATTACTGGTATTATTAATATTATAACATTATTACTAAAATGAATGTTATTGTAGCTCTTGTAATTACTGTCTGTGCTGCATCTCTCTCTGTCTCTGTCTCTCTTTATGTCTCATTGTGTCATATGGATTACTGCAAATTTAATATGCTGATCTGTTCTGTACAACATCTATTGCACATCTGTCTGTCCTGGAAGCAGGTTCCCTCCTCAGTTGCTCTTCCTTTTCCTTATCTGCTGTGAGGGTCCAAGGACAGAGGAATGACGAATGCTGTAAAGCCCTCTGAGGCACATTGTGATTTGTGATATTGGGCTTTAGAAAAAAAATTTAATTGAAATGAATTGAATTGTGTGTCCATGGTTATTGTCAGTGTTGGAATGCACAAAAGTACACTGTATTATTCGGTAACCTTTTTAAGGACTTGCAGACCTATTTAACTGAAGTATTTCTAGTTCACTACACTTCAGTTGGAAACACAATATCCAGTAGCATATAAAGTAGCAAAAATAGCTCAGTCGTCTTCACCAACTGCAACATTTATTCAAGTGCTGCTTACCTACTTTTTACAGTATTTCTTCATTGTGTACACTTGGAAACCTGCAGCTCATGGATCAACAAGACTCCAGGCTGCTGAACTCTGAGCACAAACTCTGTTACTTAGCACAACTTTTTTTGACCTGGAAAACACTGGCCTTCAAAATGAAACACTATTGTTACCAACAGGTCTCACACACGTCTCACCTGTTCAAACTGAAGTGGTAAAATGTAATGCCTCAGAGCATAAAAAGGCCTCAGGTATACTGTGTTGGGGGTTAATGGAGCAGCATGGAGAACAGAGATGAAGGCCTACAAAAGCATTTCTTTTACAGTCATTTGAACATTTCACCGTGTTACAATAACAAATAAATGTTTGCTTTGTTATCTTTTTGCATTTGGGCACTGATTTTATCATCATATCTCCCGAAAGACAGCCTAAACCAAGGTAACATTTGTGTATTTTCAGAACTCTGACAATGTTGCAGTATCAACTATACATTTTCAGTATGAAGCTGTAGCTTGGTTGAGTTTGTTATGTATCGCTACTATGTATCTATTAAAAAAAAATACGTTGCAGAGTAAAATATTTGAGAAAGTCTGGATTTTCAAAACATCAAGGACCCTTCCCTTACTCCGATGACATGTTCAGGTAAAATGTGGCAGCTGTTTACGTAAAATGGGTCAGTAATGTTTGTTTGTTTTTCAAATGATTAAATCAATTTATCATTTCATTCATTAAATCATTAACTTCAAAAATATTGTCAAACTCTTCTGCCATGCTTTCCCTGTTCTTCTGCTGTCTGTTTCCTTTGGTGGTTCTCAAAGTCAAGGATGCTTCCTTGGTAGGACCGATCCGTCCACATTGAGTCCCACAGAGGCTGGGCAAGACTCCTTGCTAGCATTTGGTGAACACACATTGGAACAGGCTAGCAAGTGCCCAGGTGTGTGTCTCTGTTTGTATGAAAAGTGCTATACAAGTAAAGTCAGATTAACTGATGCCCTGCCTTCAATTTGTGCGCATATCATAGGCAAAGAATTATGGGTACTTCAAGCCCATTGAGGATACACACATGCATTCTTAAATATTCTCTGAAGGAAGGACTTGGTCCTTGATAGAATTCAAAAGATCCTTGACACTGGAACCATCCGTCGGTGGGATTTGATGACATAGCCTTATTAAAATTCAGCCATTTAGGGAACCCTTCACTGACTTTAAGAAGGACCAAGTATCCACAATTGACATGTGCGTGTGTAACAGCGATGACAAATTCTGGACTATTGTGGCTGTCATGAACTCTCTGCGTCATCTTTAATATTGTTTTATGTGACAAAAATACTAAAATAGTCTTTATCTGAATGCATTAAGTACTCAATAAAAAGCGTATCACATAAAAATTAAACTGTATTGTGAAAGAAAATTGATTATAAGTGAAACAGTTAATAAAAAGCAACATCCTACAACAATTTTATACCCTTGTTGTTTTAGCTAAAGTACTCTTATTACCAAAAAGAGAAAATCAGAATGCCACAGAGCTTAATTTGCAAGTTGTGGGACCACTGTTTTTTTTTTTTTTTAATCTTTGTTGTTCCAATCCTGGTTATCTCAGATCAATCAAAATGATAGTTTCATATTTTAACAAGCATAAAGCACATCATCTGACTATCAGTAGGCTGTGGAGCTCTTTTCAAAGGAGCCAACGCTCAGGTGTTCTACTCTACAATCCCTGTAGTGATGACTGGCTGCTAATATTAAAAGAGCCCAAGATGTAGAACCTTATTTGTCCCATCTTACCTGATGTCACCCATTACCTGACTTCACCCTAAACCCAGCAGCTCATACTCCTACACAGCTCTGAGTTTCTGTGAAGGGGGAAGAGACTTGATGTCACACACTGCCCCCAAGCGTTCACTCGTGACACTGCATGTTTTTTTACCGGCTGAATACGTCACCAAACTGCGACACACCCGAGGAATAAGCGCCACATTTTCTGATGCGCCAAATTGTTTTGGCACTTTAAGCATTACGGCTTATAGCCATACTTTAACAACTTCTGGGTATGTATACTCACGCAGTTATGAGACAGTTCTTCAAATGGTGCAGTGTTCACATAAGGTGTTTGTAAATGTTTCACAGGACAGTTCTTAGTCCGGTACATTAGCTACCTGCCACAGTAACGTTATGGTCGCAAAACTAGCTAAGCTAACGTCAGCTAGCGTTGAATCATCTTGTCTATTTTCTGACCAACACAATGGTTAAACAGCAGTGTGTATGCTTAAATGTATTATACATACCACACACGGCTAAATTGCCCTTATATTACCATGTTAACAAGCTAGCTAACAGTAGCATTTAGAAGCTAACGGTAGCTACGGTAACTGATGAAACGTTGGTTAGCATCAACGTTAGCTGCCAAGCTACGTCTGGTCAGGTGTCAACTGTTATGGTTTCGATTACTCATGTTTTCCCGATATGTGACCTCTCTGATTAGTGATAAGCTTGCTAACTGAGTGCAATGATACATGTCAGGAATCGAAAGCTATCTCGTGTTATGTGAAAGCTGTGATGTTGTTATCTTTCAATCTACACAGCACGCCTTTTTTGGATTTAACGCTACATCCAGTTTGCATCACCTAATCCTGGTCCTTACCTGCTACCATGATTTGGCTGTTTATGATATTGTTGCGCTCAACAACTGCAGTCAAATGAATGTAGTCTGCTATTGTGTGAAATAACACCGTGCTTGTATCTTCTCTTTCTCAGGCGTGCATAAGGAAAAAGGTTAATGCACTATGAGTTTATTTGGGACAACTTCCGGGTTTGGGACAGGAGGGACCGGTGTCTTTGGGAACGCAACAACAGACAGTCATAATCCCATGAAGGTAAAACGGCATAGGAAAGGACAAAGGCCTTTGACATGGCTTTTATACATTGCGATTGGTCATTGAAAACTGTGCGTTCATTGTCCAACAGGATGTTGAAGTGACTTCGCCTCCAGATGACAGCATCAGCTGTCTGGCATTCAGTCCCCCCACCATGCCAGGGAACTTCCTCATCGGGGGATCCTGGGCCAACGATGTGAGTCAGTTATTCACTCATAATAATGGTGTACAGTAGTAGATATATTATTATAGCTTATGGATCATAATTGCAATGAGGTTTGAGTACAGTTGGAGTTCAGGAGGATCACCTCACCAAGCCTGTCTCTCATGAAGGACTACATCTGCACTAGAGAATGAGCCTGTACTGTAGAGTACTGGAGGGATGATGTTTTTCTGTAGGCCGACATGGAAGTTAGCGTTGCTCTAGTTCCCATGTCAAAACGCCTGTAGGATTTCTCTGTTGGATTTTGAGTTATAGCAGAAAATAAGCTTTGTGGAGAACAAACTTTTTTATGACACTTGCACATTTTGTTAATCAAGATCATTTTCCCACAGGATTTTTTAAGCATAAATGCAATCAACAGAGGCAAAAAGCTAATGTTAGGCTATATACAAACTACGATACTGTGACATGACATTAACATCCCCACCACAGTGAGGCTGAAAAGCCATGTTCAGCTTGATGATGTTCTTTAGTCTCATTTAGCCACTTGTGAGCAACCACCTTTTTTAAGACACATACAAGCTTCAAAATTCACAAGTTGGGTATTTCCTAGCATATTTTATGTCACAGAACAAGATGTGAAAGTCTCTTCATCTTGTGTTAACCACAGACCTTATCTCAGGCATCTAACCAAAAACCCATTCAAAAACCCATCAACTTTGAGACAAAGCAGAGTGTTGAAATGCTAACTCATTTCAGGGTGTTAGGACTCATTCCTGGATAACTCTATGTTCACAAGTAAACAAAACTTCACTGTGGTATCATTTGACCTTAGGTCCGCTGCTGGGAGGTTCAGGACAATGGACAGACTGTCCCCAAAGCCCAACAGATGCACACAGGTCCAGTGCTGGATGCATGCTGGAGTGATGTAAGTCTTCAAATACAGTGTAATTGAAGCCCTGTAGTAGATGCCATCTGCTGGGCCTTGGAATAATTTATGATGTGCTAACCTCCTTAACCAGGATGGGAGTAAAGTCTTCACTGCTTCCTGTGACAAAACAGCCAAGATGTGGGATCTTAACAGCAATCAAGCAATGCAGATTGCACAGGTTGGATTCCAGCTTACACATCAACTATGTGGTCACAAGAATGAAGCAGGAATCATCTTACACCTCTCACCACTTCTCTCTGCAGCATGATGGTCCGATCAAAGCAATCCACTGGATAAAAGCCCCAAACTACAGCTGCATCATGACTGGCAGCTGGGACAAAACACTGAAGGTACAACAGCACATTGCAGCACATGGGCTGAAAAAAAATACATTTGGTTTTTGCATCTAGGGTCCAAGAACATCTAGAAAAAAGACAAGACAATGAAATAGGATCAGTCACTATGCTTCCAAAACAGATTTCAGGTAAACTTCATTTCAGTCATCTCTGGAACATTAACAATCGGTGGTAGCCACTGTTGAGACTTGTTTTATTGATGCATAACTACAACCACAATCAGGAGCTGATCAGGAAGTGGCATATCAAACTTTGTTATATAGCACAAAGGCACATGACAGGTTTTCTGTCTTTCTATTCAGTTCTGGGACACCCGTTCTCCCAACCCCATGATGTCTCTGCAGATGCCAGAGAGATGCTACTGTGCAGATGTTGTAAGTGGTTTTTCAAGAGTATGACATGAATACTTGGCAAGTAGATAATTAAATATGTGACTTTTTGTGTGTGTGTGTGTGTGTGTGTGTGAGAGAGTGTTATTAACTTTTCTCTTGGTTATATGCAGGTGTACCCCATGGCGGTGGTTGCCACAGCTGAGAGAGGCCTGATAGTGTACCAGCTGGAGAACCAGCCGTCTGAGTTTCGCAGAATAGACTCTCCTCTTAAACATCAGGTGAATTTTCCTCCTCTATGAAATATTTCCTCTTCTAATATCTCCTTGTATGGATTGAGCCACTCATTCTGGTAGTTTTCTGTTCACCCATATTCTTTGACTGTAAGATGGATTTAAGGTATTTACTTTAAATGTATGACTGTCTTTTAATCCGGTGTACTTTTCTGCCCTGATTTTGCAGCACCGCTGTGTTGCCATATTCAAGGACAAGCAGAACAAGCCCACAGGCTTTGCACTGGGAAGCATTGAGGGTCGAGTGGCCATCCACTATATCAACCCTCCCAATCCGTGAGTGTCTAAAACAATCAATTTCCTTTCAGTGAATGAACTTTTTGAAAGTCTTGACACAGATGTTTCTTTAATCAAGTGAAGTGCAAGCATGTTTTATTACTATGTTGATTTTACATAATTTAAAAAGCACTGCTCTTACTGTCAAAGGCCCGAAGCAAAATTTGAAATGAATGTGTTCCCTGATTTCTTTCAGAGCCAAAGACAACTTCACCTTTAAGTGCCACAGGTCGAATGGAACCAACACGACCACTCCACAGGACATCTATGCTGTGAGTTTTGAATTTCAAAAACAGTGCTGGCATTGTGAAAGAAATGTATCCTGTGCTCTTAAATTGCATTTTTTATTGGAACAGTGACAAATTATACCAGTTTGGGGACTTTATTGTCAACTGTTTTGATGCAACGTGTTACATAGACCTTTTTCACAGCAGATTTTTCATATTTAGTACTATACTACTATTTAGTAAAACTAAACTGAATGTAATTACAGGGTCTCTGCAGGTCCTTAAAAAGTTTTAAAAGGTCTTGAATTCAATTTTAGAAGCATATGCCTTAAAAGTCATCAGTCTTAAATTTGAATTTGTGAGATCTTAATTGCCACTAACAGTCCACAATTTCATTGATCCATCTATTAATTTCTTCTTGTCAAAATGAGTCAAGCTCTTATGCATGAAAGTTGACATTACTGATGTTACAAATCTTTAAACATACCACTAAACCTAATACTGTGTTTTTACTTTAACCTTGTACTTAACTGTGAAATGTAGATTATCCTAACTCACTCTAATTACTGTATTCCTACATAAGACCTTCCTCTGCATGAGACCATACAGATACTAACCTTTATACTTACCAGCAATGCTTGAAACAAATTAAGTAATATCTTGAAAAGGTCTTAAAAAACCCATTAAATTCAAGTGTCTGATGTCTGTAGACACCCTGAATTAATTGCACCTGTGTTTTTTCTACGACGGGTCACATCTGCTGTTAAACAGCTCTTAATAGTGTTTAATTTAGCACAGTGTTCAAAATCTGAAGTCATTATTAATGTGAATATGGCTTAACATTTATGTCATCTGCATGTATGTAACACACCCGTTATGATATAATTGCTGTAGCCTTTGAGTAATTGCATTATTCCCTCTTGTTTTGTTTTTTTTCTTTTTTTGTTTTGTTTTTTTCATATTCATTATTTTAAAAAATAATTAGGTAGACACCATCTTGCTAGACAGCGCTTGTTTATCTTTTCACTGACTCCTACTGATTTCCATTTTCTCCGATCAGGTGAATGCCATCTCCTTCCATCCTGTCCATGGCACGCTGGCTACTGTGGGCTCAGACGGACGCTTCAGCTTCTGGGACAAAGACGCTCGCACCAAGTTGAAGACCTCAGAGCAGCTCGACCAGCCCATTACAGCTTGCTGCTTCAACCACAACGGCAACATCTTTGCATATGCTTCCAGTTACGACTGGTCGAAGGTAAGAGGCGTAAAATCTTAACAAAAGTTGTGAGCAAGTGTTTTCTTGGCATGTACCTCTTGTTGGCCCTCTCTTACGTTTTGTGGTATTGTGTCCTCTCATGTAAATTCCTTAGGGCCATGAATACTACAACCCCCAGAAAAAGAACTACATCTTCCTGAGGAACGCTGCCGAGGAGCTGAAGCCTCGGAACAAGAAATGGTGAGAGAAGGGCAGCCACTGTCTGTTAACCGGGAGACCACGGTCGCTGTACGGGGCTGCCCCACTTCCTCACTGGGGCCTTTCAAGGCACCCCACGATCAGTGGCATGCATGGATGTGGGCAGTGACGATAGACAGGATTCAGATCTCAGCAATGCTGTGTACTGCTACAAGTAGCCATTTTGTATGGAAATGGTACTGTACTGACCTGAGTGAAGGCTTGTGTGGTTTCTGCTGTAATAGTTTATATAAGCTGCATTTGCACCTGTGCATTCAGGAATCTTGAGAGGAAACCTGCTGGTTATTTTTAGAGCATTTAGCTGCTAAGCAGTGAGCATTTGCAGTGTATTTATTGACATAAAAACTTATTTAAGGAGTGTTATTTATTAAATTATGGACATGGACATAAAGAAAAGAAATATTGAGCATAGGCAAGCAATGATCTACAATGAATTAACAGCCATGCAAAGATTGATATTTGTGATACTGTTTATTGTGTGCAACAAGGGATGCATTGATCACCCTCTCAGAAATAAACTTGACAAAAATGAAGACAAATGTTCTTTGTGACTGACCGCTGCCTCCTGTCTTTAGATTCGTCGTGCCAAGTCACATCTCTTGTGGGGAAATGCGGAAGACCTGCTGCTTTAGTGTGTGTATACGCTCGAGACAGACTCCTTCCTTTCGGCAAACACCTGGACCAATGCCGCGGTGCTGCGTACTGTGCATGGACCAATCAGAGGGGCCTACCCAACCTGGCGTTGATGACAGCTGCGTGACAATTGGTCGTAGAGGTCATCATAGAAGGGGAGGGCTTTATGTGTCATTCATCTTGATGTTTCGATTTTTTTTAATGTGTCCAGCTCCTCATTCTTTACAGCTTTCCAAAGACTCTTCACTCTCTTAAGATCTGCTGTTACTCCGTGGTTTAGGTCCATGAATGAAACTGGGATGTATAATAAATAACTAAGTGCATACTATTAGATTTGAACATGTTTATTCCAACCTGAGGGAGTAGGTTAAAAATGATGTGTACTGGCTGTGTAATGTTTGTTGGGATTCACAGAACTGTATTGTGCATGCGAAACCATCAACCACTATCTCGTGTTTCAGCTGTAAATCTTCTCATCATGTGGGTCTGACATTGGAATCATCACAACACAAAATGATAAACATTGGACAACATCTGTATCACAATTGACCCCTCCTGTCTGCTTGTTTTAACCCGAGTTAACCACCAGGGGGAACATTTAGCCTTAAGTGTGAAAACTGCGGCAGTCACCTGCAGAGAAGTGGGAGAGCTGAGAGGTCAAGGAGCTAAGCAGGACAAATGAGATCAAAGCAGGACAGTGGGGTTCTTCAACCAGATTAAGTCTTTTTGAGGGAACCACAGCTGGAAATGGGGGGGGGATTTATCAAGAGGATATGAATGAGGTAGTATGGGCAGCTACAAAGGCCATGTGTGAAGAGTGAACCAGTTCATAGAGGAGAAGGTGTGAATTAAATGCCTTTTTATTGAGGTCATTAGAGTATCACCTCCCTGTTATCCTGACCCTTGGTACTTAGCAGTGGAGCTCCAAGGCACCGGGGGCGGGAAGATAAGCAGCTGCCACAGTTCACCAGCTCCTCTCAGCTTTCATGGGGTGACACTGGTACCACTCCTCCAGATCACTGTCTCCTGTGCTGTTCACTGAAGCTGCACCGAGTTTCTTTTAACTGATGGTCCAGGTTGAATGCACCCATGATCATAAATGAAACCGAGTCTCTGGCTTCTACAGGCACCAGCAGAGTTATTATTTTTTATTTGGATAGTCGAGCAGTTCTGAAACTGCTGGATTGACCTGTTGCTGTGGACGCTTGGATCTGCCCTCTCCTACGCAGAGGTTATTAGTGTTAATGAGTAGCGCACAGGGGCGTGCAGAAAGCATAACACTGACACAAAAAGCTTCGAGCTCAAGTGCACACTTGCTCCTTTTTTTCCAAATTGAGCCAATCATTTGCTTTTATGATTAGGTAATAAGAGGTGGCCTGTTGTGGCGGGCCCAATGACATTTATCATACTGTACTTTAACCAGTCTTTCACAAAAAGACAGCCATGTGTATCTGTCCTAGAACTCTGACATTGCCGCTTCAAAAAGGAGTTAGAAATAACCACACCAACTTTATACATCAAGATGGATGTTTCAAATTGTAGTGTGACACTGCCCCAGACTCTAATAGAGCAATCAGTCAATCCAGTTTATTGTCATTTTACCATGCATCTCTGTGCGAGGCATAACAAGTTTCTAGTTTTGATGCAGAATGGTGTTTCTAGGATCAGCGTGCAACATAAATAACTACAAGAACACAAACATGTATATGGCATAACATAGTCCCCGAGCCTGCATACCTAAGAAGAGTGGAATGCAAGGTAAAATAGTAAAATAACAGTGGTGTGAAGTTGTAAAAAATGAGTCCAAAGGTAACACCTTTTTTACAACTTTGTAATATTCATGAGACCAAATGAGGAAGGTTTAAAAATGACTACCTTAAGACTATTACAGAGGCAGAAGTACTGTGTCTGTGATGTGGTTTCCCTTTAATGATAGAAGATGTTTAAGGTGAAGGTTACAAATCCAGCATGCACCCAGCAATCCAGATTACAAAATCAGGTTAAAGAGTTGATTGTGTTTTAGCAGTGGTGTGGTTTGTGTCCTTTTGTTTCAGCTGCACTAAAGTACACTCTCTCAACTCCTGTATTTAGTGCTCAGTCAGGCTTTAAGTGCCATGTCATGATTACAAAGTGAAGTCGTGGGGAAATAAGCAGACTTTGACGAGTGCTTTTTGGAAGTTTGAAACGGTGATTCAGGCCAGAAGCCAAGACAATTACTTCCTCATTATAGTAGTACAATGTACCATGTGGCGGAGCCGCGCTTTCTGACGTACAGTACGGCTTTTTCTTTGTGTCCTAAAAGGACAAAAGCAGGTGCAGCATAGCGCCGGGGAAGGCGGACCAATGGGAGGAGCCGCTGCGCAAGTTGGCACTCATCGGGTAATCTGATTGGTCAAGAGTTCTGTGTGGGCGTGTCCTGTCGCACGGCGTATAAAAGCTCCCGGCACTTTTTCTCGCAGCGGCAACGAAGCAACCAGTTTGGACGCGAGCTCGAGCAGCGTGAGATACAGCTGTCAGCAGGTTGCTACAACTTCGAGCGAGGGTCACAACACGGAAGGGAAACTACAGCGTAACATATTGATTTATTTTTGTTTGTTTCACTGATGCAGGCACGTTGTTAAGCGCTTAGTGTGTATTCAGCGTGCCTCCGGTCTTCTCTCCGGCTGACCAATGCTTCTGCATCAGTTCACCAACGGAGCCCTGGACGTCATGCATCCCACACCGCTTCAGAAAGACACTACTTTTACCAAAATCTTTGTCGGCGGGCTGCCGTACCACACGAACGATGCCTCACTGAGAAAATACTTCGAGGCCTTTGGGGACATTGACGAGGCTGTGGTGATAACGGACAGACAGACCGGTAAATCCAGAGGATACGGCTTTGTGAGTACAAACAACACCATGCGCGAGACCAACACGCAGCTCACAGTTCTTAACACCATCACACCACATTGCATGTTCCTCCTTTGCTCTAATTCTGCCATACTCTTAAGTTCCTGTCTTTAAAACTCTTGTTTTAGTGTCCGCACTTGCTTGCTTGTGTTTGTGTCTCCTCCTCTCTTAATATGGGAGTGTAAATAACCACACACACAGCCATACTGGTTATATTTACTGTATGTAATCATGCAGATACATGTCAAAGGTAATCCTCCACTGAAGCTTATTCGCATAATTGCACAGCACTTCTGTTTTTCCGCCTGACTGGCTGTTATTTTAGCTTAATGAGGATGAGGGATCACACAAGTTGATGGGTAACTAAGAAGATTATATTTCAACATATGTCTGATGTCCAACCCCCCCAGTGGAGTCCCCCCCTTATTCACCCCAGAGCAGCCCCAGCTTATGGCTTTGGGAGTAAGTGTGTGTGTGTGTGTGTGTGTGTGAGAGAGAGAGAGAGAGAGAGAGAGAGAGAGAGAGAGAGAGAGAGCTCCTTGCTTGCTTTATATGGTTATTTTGAAGCAGTGGGGAGGTTGACCTTGCACACCCTGCCCTCCATTGTCAAGGACCAGAGCAGTCGGCCGTAGCACATGATTTGCATCACATCTTGGCTGCTGAGAGAGAAATTCCTGCATCAACAAATTGGCTCACTTGCATTCTACAAATTTATGTTAAATTCCCCTTTGATCTCATCTGTTTGAGTCTGTGGACACTGGTCCAAGCCATTGAAGATACTTTGAAGTTCATAAAACATAAGTGATAAGTTGTACCTCATATAGCCTTCCGTGTGATTTTAGCTCATGGTGTGGGGTGGGGAAAAGTGCTGTTTACCGCTACATTAATCACAATTGTATCCTTGGCCACAGTTGCTTTAAGTCAGATTAATGAGAAATATCCAAGGATCGCTGTGGTGTTTAATTTAAACTTCCAGTAATAGGTGACTTATCCTGCCTGAGGCAGACAAAGATAGTCATTGACACAAAGAACAGAAGCAGCACAAGAAATGCAAATATTTACCAGAACCTTGAAAAGACACATCAGCACTAATACACTGTCAGGCCAAAGAAGGAATGGAAAACTGTTATGTGTGCGTGTTTATTTCTAAAGGCAGAATTGTGAAACAATTGCTCTGGGTGTTTACACATCAGCTCCCTAACTCAGAGGAAAGCTGTCCTGTGAGTCTAGCTGGTATCCAACAGCTATCGAGGCTGGTGTTTCAGGTTAGACAGGCTTAGGGCGATGTGGGTGCTGCCTGGGACAAGATGTACATACTCGCCGCAGCTCAGCACTTCATACTCTGCTCACTTTCTGTGTGGCATGAGGCAACCTGCTTATTCTGTTTTCTGAGCGTTCCAGTCAGAGAGGTAGCTAGCAGCAGGAGGGGAGGGAGGTGCCCCAAAGCTGAGCGTACCTTTTTTCTAAACACACTTTAGAGGTGGATTAGTAGAACCCCCCCACAGCAAGGCTCTTCACAGTGTAAACACAGCCTCGCTCCTTCCTGTGTGTTCACAACACAGGCCCTGGAGTGGGCTTTGTTCCGACTCCTTCCACTAAGAAGAGGCATACTGCTTTTAAAAACCTCCTCCTTAAACAATGCGAACCGTGGTGGCCTACATTCGCAGCTTGGTCCACACACCGAGGTGACTGAACCCTCTGAGTTGGCAGAACGTGGCAATCAAACCAGAAGGACTCGTCTAATGCCAGGAGGGAGAGAGGAGGGGTGGACTAATACCAATCTCCTTAATATTTTGTCCCTAATTGGATAAGCTCCTTGTTGCTCTTCCCAGAACCATATTTCAGCAGGTCTGCTCGTGGCTGAGTGGCAGTCAAGTGGCTGGCTACTGCTGCTGTGGGCAGTTTTCAAAGCTTATCATTGTGCTTTGTTTGTAGTTTCCCTTCTTCTTCACAGAAACAGAATCTAAACAGTGGAAAGCCTGAGGGGGGATTTTATGATGAGACCAACAGACCAAGCCCTGTTTTATGCATTTCAACTGTTTTTGTTTTGCTTGAATAGTTAATGTGTCACCAGCCCGGGGACACCCTGCTACCCGTCTGTTTGTTACATGAGATAAATGATTTTGTGAGTCTTAACCGAGTCTGTCTCTGTCACCAGGTGACGATGACAGATCGAGGAGCAGCAGAGAGGGCCTGCAAGGATCCCAACCCCATAATTGATGGCAGGAAGGCCAATGTGAACCTGGCCTACCTGGGTGCCAAACCCCGCAGCATACAGACAGGTGAGATATACAGTGTTTCAGTTAAATCAGCCAGAACCTCATGGAAATAATGGCACTTCATCCACATCAAACAATGGTGATTAGAGCACAGGCATGGGATGATATAGAAATTTCATGTCACGATTATCAAGGCCAAAAAAGTTGCAGTTCACAACATTATCTGGATAATCATTAAAATATGTTTAAAACTCTGAAAATGGCACTAAAACATACTGGAATCACTTTACTGAAGAAACAAATATTTTATTGTATCACAGATAGGACACACATCTTTTTTTTTAGTGAACATTCCTTTAAGTAAAAAGAAACAATCTTAAACAATGTAATGATAAATCATAATCCCCCATGAATAAAAAAAACAAAACAAAAAAAAAAACTTATAAACATCTTATGAGTCTGTTTTCACTGATATTCACAATGATGAGAATATTTGGGATTATCTTGATAATGGAAACTTATGACACAATTGTGGTTTTTTTTCTATTGCGATCCATGATAAAATCGTAAATCATACCATCCGTATTAGAAAATAATACATAAGATAAAAATATCTGTGACATAAAACAAAATTCCACAGTGATAGTGGGTAAAAAACAAGAGCTGCAAGCAGGTATACAGGGTTCAGACAGTCTAAGTCCAATTAGACAATCAATTATGAGGGCTTGATTACTGATTATTGCAAAAATCATAATTATGACTATTTTGGTCAAAAGTAAGGTCAGGATTACTTACCCACTTTAGAAAAATCACACGGTTATTAAGCTTAAAAAATGTCTTTAACAGTGGATTTTATTGAACTTTAAATATAGTTTAACTGAAATAAATAAATGGCTATATGAGAAATGAATAAATTAAATAATATATAAATATAAACATGGTACTAGAGATGGAGAGACCCTGCATTGTTTGCAAAGGAGCCCTGGTCTGCGATTACTCTGAGCAGTATGCATAGGAATGAATCACAATATAATATTTTTGAATATATTTCAGTATTTTTCCTGAGGGTCTGAACAGGACAGTAAATTTGTTGCTTGTTGCTTTTTAGAAATAAAGTCACTAAAAGGGTCTGAAAGTCATTAAATCTAGCAAAACGTTGGCAACACTGAGTGCACCGCTGTAAAGGAAAGGAGGGCGCTTGATTTATAACACAAGTCAAAAGAAGAGCGTCACTTCATAACAGAATGCTTCAATATATTGGTTTCATCTGCATTATCCTGTTTTTTTATTGTAGTTGGAAACCAAAGTCGTGATTGAAAATAAAATTCAAGTAGTCGCTGAGCCCCTCTGTCCATATGCTGTATATTTTATTTTTACATACCAAATAACTTTGAGTTATGTCAGCCATGTTTTACTGCTGCTTATTTCGCATTTGTAGCTGTTGTTCCATTTGTGGTAGGTTTGAAACAGGCACTGCCTCTGTCTCTCCGTGCCCTCTGTGTATTGTTCTCCGGTCCTCCTCTGTAAATGCAAATGTGTGTGTCTGACAGCCGGCCTCCTATCTTCCAGGCATATCCATCGGAGTGCAGCCCATTCACCCAGCACTCATCCAGAGGCAGTATGGGTAAGTGAGCGGGAGTGGGTGCTTGTATTACACTCTGTGGGACGCCACTGGGCTACTATTTCTTTGACAAACAGGGCCTCTGGAGAGTACATGTCAGTTTCTGTGTCCACATGCAACTCCACAAGAAGTCTATTAGCATATTTGAGTTTTGTAGGGCTGGGTGATGTTTCACATATCTGCGGTAATAGAAGAGCATTCCAGAGGTGAATGTGTGACTCGCTTGTTGACTTCTGTCAGGAGCCTCTTGGCTCATGTACCTGCCTCAGTGGACTCTGTCACTGAGAGGGCTTTCTATAGGTGGCTGTGTTGTAGAAACAGCCTGGATAGCGTCGAGGAGCTGTGGTCTGCTGAGCAGCTAATGACCATTACACTGCAGTAATGAGCCTCTTCACCCCCCACAGCTCTCCGATATCATCCCTCACCGCCACTCATATTATACACACCCAACCTCAGATCTGTCCCAGAGATTAAAATACCACGAGAAGTCAAGTCAACAAAGCTGTACAAAGCTGTTTTATGTACATGTTTTGACACGTAGTGTTTAGAGAAGCATTTCTGTGTTTAAAAAATGTGAGTATTTGATCAACAGAAACTCATCAAAAGTTCTGATCAGTTAATGGTGTATTTTCTCAAAAATATATGTCTACATTTGTTGGTTGTCACTTCTTCTTTTATATGAGAGTTTTTTCAGCTGTTTTTTTCTATTTTTTAGATATTTTGGAAGGACAAAGCAGCAATTCACCAAGCGCTGTTTTCACACACCATCTTATGGACTAACTTATTGCTTTAATTGAAACAAATGATCAACAGATAATCTGTAATGAAATTAATCAATAGTTGCAGCCCAAAATATATCTTCAGGGTAGAGCAGAAACATTAAGTTGATGAACACAAAATTACTAGTCAATAACAAATTAAAAGCACGAATGACAAAAATTCACTGAATCCAGCTTTAGAAACATCAACTTGCCCTCTGGGAAAATTTAAGGATTCTTTTAACTACTTTCCCACATTCCATGAATTAAATGATCATTCAGTGAATCAAAACCATAACTGGAAGATTATGAAATCATTACTAGTTGCGGCTCTATCCAGTATAAGACTTAATAGCATGTGAGTGCCAAAGAGCTTCTTGGAAATCCCAGGACAGTCCACAGGGAAAGGGACAAAAGAAGAAACATTTGGTGGTTTTGGAAGATAATGAACCCAAAAAAGACATAAGAAGTGTATTTTAGCTTCTGTCTGATCTCACTGGGTCTGAATGATTAATGTAGAGAGTCCACTAGGGACGTGTCCCATCATGTTCCAAGACCATAGGAGGACACTGGAAAGTCCCTCCTAGTCCGAGCTCCTGCTACCATAGTGAGCATGGATGGCACCAAAACCCTGAGGGTTTGAAATGTGGAGCACAGTGCTGCTTTGAGGCATGCGCCTGACAGGTGTTGGCTCATATTACAGCCTTTTACACCCCCTTAATCTCCCATGACCACCACCCCGGAGACGTAGAGAGGCACACGGAGCACCTGTCCGCCTGCCTCTGAGGTTTCTTCTGTATGGCGGGTGACAGACGCAGGCTTCCCTAAGATGCAGAGCGTACAAGTGGCTTTTCTCACCCCCCACCCTATACCCCTCGACAACATATGGCGCGAGGACGTGATCTGAAGTAGGGTTTGGAACAGTGCTGGTCTGGAAGATTGCATGTAGCCGTGGCGTGCTGGTTTGTACTTGCTGCTGTGTATGTGTGTGTATAGCTGTGGTCAGCAGATGCTGTGGACTGTGAGGGCCAGTGGGGGTCACTGAGGCCAGGAACATTGTTTTGATGGGGAGGGGAGGAGTTGTCAGTGTGCTTGCAGACTCATCTCCCCTCATGCATCACCTCCTCCACGTCCCTCCACTTTCCCACGTCACATGTATGGCTTTTTATTCATCGAGCACAGATTTTTACTTTGTCTACCATTAAAGTGCTGCCACTACCAGCGTGTTACATAGACGCTGAAAACCGACACCTCTGTGAGACTGGGAGGAAGGAGGCGGGGGACGGGGGTTAAAGAGGAGATTGAGGGGGAGGGTACCTGGGGGTGTATTCTGGAGCTAATGCTTAATGAGGCAGTGTGCTCCCTAGGAAACCCACCACTACAGGTGCCAAACAAAACACCTTTTTTCCCTCCTGCCACCAAAGAATATTCACAATCCTCTCAAACAAAGAGAGAAGGCAGGAATATCAAGTCGTCTTACAAGTATTGTAAGGTGTTGTTGAATTCCCCCACCCAGTCTCGTCCTGTCTGTTTTCACACTTTGTGTTGCAGTGAGTCATGCGCTGAAGGTCATTTGTGTTATCGTCTAGAAATATTTAGCTGCTCAGTGTGTTATCGCCCAGGATTTTCACATCAGCTCATTATGCTGCCTTGATAATGATGATTGCCTCGGCCTGTGTTTGTGTAATGTTCATGGGCATCAGAATGTTTCCTGATGAGCGTGTCCCTCTTGTGTCTCGGCCTGCCATCCGCAGAGTGACGCTATGTCAAACCCAGACTGGCCGTCAGCACAAAACCAGCTGACCTATGATCTTCTGGCCGTCATCCACATTCCCCTGCCACAGCCCCACAATCCACTTGGCATCTGGCATCTCTGTGGCCCCGGGAGCTCACTACTGTCCCCAACTTGCCTCACTCCCCGTCCCTCTTTTCTCTTAATATAGAAGCTACAGTTGCAGCTCCATCTCCCTGCACACACCAGAGATATAATACAGGAGTGCTTTGTCTCTCCGTAACTCCCTTCAGGCTTACATTATTTACATTATCTTCTATTCCATTTTATCCAAACAAGGTCACTTGATTTTAAGCCTAGATTAAGGCAAACTGCCTGTGGCGTCACACTGCCAAGGCCACGAAGAAGGCAGGCTCATTATACATGACGCGAATGAAAGCACATGTGCCCCACAGCATTAATGTATGGTCATCTTTGAAAGCTGTGCGTGAGAGTGAATGCCCCTTTGTACGTAGCTCAATGGCACTGTGAGGGCCAAGTGTAGATTGTGCTCATGGATGGGTGGGGGTTACCTTCTTTGGCTCACGCTTACTTGTTACAGGCCACTGTTATCTGGTTTTATTTGATATTTTATCACCTTTTTTTTTTTATTTTCTCCTCATGATGGAAGAACAGGGTATTTATGCAGGTTTCTTAGCAACTACCAGCCCTGCTCTCTCTCTCTCTCTCTCTCTCTCTCTATATATATATATATATATATATATATATATATATATATATATATATATATATATATTTTTTGTTTGCTGTGTCATATCATAAGTGGGATTTTCTGTTATTCTGAATTTCACACTGCACCTCCACATTTCTGTACCCTTATTGATCTTCTTGAACACACATCTATATTGACTTAATGATGTTACAGACTGATGTTATAGACTGAATCACGATGTTTGCTTACAATAATTTCCTGGTAGAAAACCCCTGCGTCACATATATTAAATCAAACAGTGCTTAGCCGGTGCTGCCTTAATTTGTATGTTTGTAACCACCTTTACCTGAAAAAGACGTAAGGTTAAGTGTATGCTATATCTATATAATAGTTTTAGTGCTTTACCTTGCTGTAAGACAGCCTTTTCTGACAGGTCACTGAAGCCATTGCCTCAAAGCCACCAGACTTCATTCACAAAAGCAGTAATTTTACTTCACAGAACACTGGAGTTGCTGGTCTACCACTGCCTCGATTGTTTAGTGTGTAAGGAAAGCAGCAAAAATACTCCAAATAAAGTGTACACTTAGACTGATACTGATTTTTAAGTGGGTCTTTCAGGTGGCTAAAACAAGTTTCTGCCCACAGCAGTACATTTAGCCCAGCTGCTGGTAGATTTGATTTATCAACAACTACTTGATTTCGAGTTCTGTGAACACTAGCAATGTACATACAGTAACATAAAATGTCAGTAGAAATGTCAGATAGGTTGGACCCCAGTGTTTAACTACTATGTTAAGGCTGAAAATGACCACAGAAATAAAGTGTGCCAGTTTAACATATCTCAGCAATGAAAGTGATTGTTGCTGTTAGTGTGACATCAAATGATTCAGTCTGCACACTTTTGCTGGAATTGCATCGCTACACAACAGCCTGGGTCCATGTTTACTTCCCTAAGTAAAGTTGTCAAGTATGAAAAGGTCTGTTGCTGACAATAATCACTGCCATCCTCCTATCTAACCTTCTGCCATGGTCGCTCTGTGCTGCCAGCTGACCAGTGTACCAGCAGACGATCAGAAGATGCCCACAGTGCAGGACTAGTCCCGAGGAGGGGTTTGACAGAAAATGTCTGCCCGCCCCCTCCTCCTCATCCTCCCTCCCTCAGCCAGCCTCTCTCCAAGGTGCCAGTGATGGCTTGAGAGTGCAGTGCGGTGTGCTGTGATGGATTGGAGTGCCTTTTTTATCTTTTCTCTTTTTGTGTGATATGAACTGAAGAGGTTTGGCTGATTGCAGTGTGACTCTTTCCCTGTTATGGCATGGTTTGGGGTTTGCAGTTGTAACTGTTGTGTGGGTGGGTGGAGGAGGGAGTGGGTTGGACAGGGTGTGTGTATGGCGGGTATGTGTGTGTGTGTGTGTGTGTGTGTGTGTGTGTGTGTGTGTGTTTTTGAGAGCGTGATGACATCCCCTATCCATGCATGCTTCCATCTTTTGCTGTGTGGACTTACCGGCTGCCTCTCATTACTGATCCTCTTCTTCTTTACGATTGAGTCTGTAGACAAAAACAATGTAATTTCAATATAGTCCACAACAGGAAGATTTTCATTAGTACTGAGATGCAGCTGACGAGCATACGTCAATGTGACACTTGTTGTGACTATCTCGTCTCTGTATCGGGGTGTGTGTCTTGTTTTCCCCGAAAGCACAGTATCAAAGATAAAGGCTTACATCACCTTTTGGAGGAGGGGGTCTTCTCCTTTCTGCCACAACCATCCCTCCCTCTAGACAACAAACCCAGGAGAGATACTTCAGGTCCTGACTAAAAATAGATTTCTCTGAAGCCCTCTCCCCTTCCCTTTCCCTCCATGTATTAAGTGGCAAAGCAAAGACAGAAAGAGAAGGAGAGACGACACAGTCCCCAGACCCCACAGCTCTAATCAGCTACATTTGAAAGCTGGCCCATGAGGCCCAGCGGAGCCTGGCACCCAGCCCTGATGAGCTCCCCCGCCACCATTACCTCCCCCGGCTAGCTTCATCACCTGTGATAGTCTGCACGAGATTTACACACCAAGTGAGAAGTAGGAGACTGCAACTTCTGCACAGCCCTCATGTACTTCCCTTTTTTGTCTGTGTGTGTGTGTGTGTGTTTGAGTGTGTTCAGCAAGTGAAGTGCAGCAGCTGTTAAAACACTCTGTTGATGCCTGAGCTTGAAAACCTGCCAGCAACGGCTGACTCTGTCATTCACCCCCCCCTTCCACTCCTCGCCTCCCGTCTACCTCAGGAGGCCCTACCTAACAGGTTTTGTAGGTTTCACTAACTGACACAGACAGAGGGTTGAGTCACCTTCGCCTCCTAACCTCCTCTGCCTATTTAGTCTTTAATAACAGTGGATATCCGTGTGAGAACTCTCTAAGTTCAGAACACCAACAGAGAGTTTATATTCCCAACACGCCCGCCCTCTGGGAGCAATGTAAACAATAGAAGCCAGGTCCTGAGATCTGCTTCGATGCTCCAGCCCCCCCTCTGTTTAATAACCCCCTTTGGTCTTTGTGTCTGTGTACAGGTTGGCCCAGCCATACATCTACCCACAAGCCTATGTGCAGCCCAGCCTGGTGCTGCCCACTCAGGTTTCCACCTCCGTCAGCAGCAACCCCTTCATGGACTACAGCGCAGCCTACACCCAGTACGCCCAGGCAGCCTTCGAGCAGCAGTACCCGTACGCTGCCTCTCCTGCTGGCTTTCTAGGATACAGCTACGCCACCAGCCCCACAGCCACCGCCGGGCCAGCTGCCGCCGCCACAGCTCCAGCCACCGTCCACCCCACCCTCCCCTCCGCCGCCGGCCCGGCCCAGGCCTTCCTGCACTACGCCCCGCAGCAGCACATCCAGCCGGACCGTATGCAGTGAGCCTGTGAGGGTAGCGGAGATGAAGGAGCAGTACAGGCGGAGGAGGAGGATGAGGAGGGAGTGGTGGTTGTGAACTTTTGGATAGAGAATGGCAAAACGCCCGACAGGGTGACCCGGCTATCGTCAGCAGGGGCTTTCAGGAAAAAGGGTGGGACTATTGCACTATACGATCAGGATGAGCCGTTTGCTCGTTGGTTAAAGGGTAAAGGGGTTGGGAGGGGTTGGAGGACTGTCGAGGTTCAGGTTGGGAAGCTAAGCAGCATAAAGTATGTGGTCGCTTCCAAGGGCTTCCAGAAGCTGACACTTCATTTTTTATTATTGTTATTATTATTATTATTTTTATCGTCATTTATTATTGTATTAATGTCATTGTCAATGTTTATTTGTATGCCATTATTATCAATGTTATCATGTTTTTGGCTCAATCAGTGTAAGTTATGTGTGTCCATGGTACATATTGATGATAGGAGATCTGTCACACCTCTTTCCTCCCGACTCCAGAGTATCTGGGGCGGATATGAAGGGCACTGCTGCTTTAGGACACTGGGGGACAGTCAGATGTGGGATACAGGGGTGAAGACAGGGTGGTGATTTGGGGAGGCGTACAGCCAGCCTCTCAGCCTATCTGTGGTCCCATCCTGGTACCATCAACAGTGAGGCGGAGCACTGACTGCCCCACGAACAAGCCTCCAGCGTTCAACTCCACATAGGAGGACGATGAGAGATTTCACCTCAAGGACAAAATGGAAAGACATGACAGTGGGATCTCCATTGTTTTGAGACTGCGATGTCAGGACTACACGTTTTTTTAATTCTTATTAATTAAAGAGGCCTTAATAAATGAGAAACTCCTTTTTGAATCTGATTTTTCAAGTGCTCCCTCCCCCTCCGCCTGCCACAGAACCAAGTGCAGAGAGCCCTTTGTAACTGGCCTCTCAGCAGTCAGTCGCATTAATCTGTCTTACTTGGGTCTCGATAATTTCAAATGGATGTAGATAATCACATGCAGTATGTGGGCGACGGGGACCTGGAGCGCTCTTGTTGAAAGGTAGCTGACACTGAGCTCAAACACCAGTGTATTTTTTTTTTTTCTCCTTTTTCTCACTGAGATTGTCACAAATTGTTGCTCTTAAAAGGACATTCATGTACAGCAAAATGTTTTCAGTCATCAAGTACATTTACAATATTTATATGTAGGTATTTATATGAGGTAATAAGTTAAAATAGCTTTGTTACTATGGCTATAGTTGTGGCACTGATGTCATTTAACCTGCAGAGGCATACCTGCAGATCCACAGGTGTCGTATTCATTTTGTTTTTTGTCTTGTCACCATGTCAGTGGATTTGCCCGGGTGCACGGCAACTACAGTAGATGCTCCTTTGTAGATCCTCGACTGGTTGCGTCAGAAATTCTCTAGATTTTTTCAATAAAGATGTCTTTTACAGTCCCTTCAAAGAAGCCATACCAAAAAAATAGAAATAAAGATTTGTACTTAAAGATGCCTCTTGATTTCTTCTTTGATTGTTAAACTGAAGCGCCAAAGATTAAAGGGACAGTTCACCTAGAAAATCAAAAATACAGATTTTACTTCTTTCTTGTACTGCTGTTTATCAATCTAGATTGTTTTGTCATGAGTTCCACTGCTGGAGATCTAGGAGAACTAGATGGAACTTGGCTTGTGGTGCTCAAAGTGCCAAAAAAAAAATCTATTTAAAAAAACTCAACAGCAATGTCTCTCGTCAAAAATCACAAACCGGTTACTCAAGATAATCCACAGACTTTGTCGTGAGCAGTTTCATGAAGGAACTATTTTCCTTCTACCAAACTACACCTGCCAACTGTGTCACCGCACAAAGGGAAGTGTGACTCTACTCATGGACAAGAGGCTCATGTTTGTAACCGCACAAATATAACGTTAACTAGCTCAGTGGTGCTAGGTGAGCTAACAGTAGAAGCACACTCTCCTCTGCAGTTGGTAGAAAGAAAGTAGTAGTACTTTTTTGCACTTCGAGCACCACGAGCCGTGTGCCATCTCGTTCCATTATATTCAAGAGAAGGCAGACATCTTTACAGCTGATATCGCAGCTCACACCATAACAATCTAGATTGATAAACAGCACTACAGGTAAGAGGAAAAATATGTGCTTTTCATTTTGGGGTGAACTGTCCCTTTAAAGTTAAAAAATAAAAATAAAAAAAGGGACCCTTATCCCGTCACCCACGTTTAGAGTCCAGAATGCCAACAGCCGAGTTATTTGAGTTTACAGTATGTGTTATTGTAGTCAGTGTCGCTGTATTCAGAACGAAATGCTGATCCTGCTGTGATGATACTGTGAAAACCCTGTGGGGGTGACGGGGTTCACTAATGTGTGTGCGTGTGCTTGTTATCAACACAGTGTGTGCTGTTAGATCCTGTGAAGGGGGGGGAGGGGGCAAGAGGCCCAGACTTTATCAAGCCACAACACCACCACCTGCCAGGGGTGCTGGGTGTTCCCTCGGCCAGCAAGTTTACGTTTGCTCTTTCTCACTGAGAGTTTGTGTGTTTTTTAAAAAAAGGAGTTTGCCAGAAAGAGGTTTGAAGCCCTATTACCCAGGGCTTTTTTTCTGCTAAACAAGCTCAGCTAGCTCTGTCTCCCAGCAGCGTCTCTACATGTTTGTGCTTACATCAGCTTCTTTAGAAGATGTGTCACTTCTACACTTCACTTAGGCCTGGAGAAAAAAACACAGGCAAGGTTGGTAGAAACAAAAACACATCCATTATCTTTTTGTCGTTGCCCAAGGTGTAATCTATCCACCCAGTAGTGATTTACAGTACAGCCTTGAGTTCAATAGATGTTAATGCGGTGCTTTGTTTTGATTGAAATCCACTCAGACCTTATTTACTCATGAAATTAATTATGTGCCCTTTCATTGCAGCCAGTTTCAGTTCATGTAATTGTATTCTGATCCATCATACCAAGGTTTTCTGTCAGCACGCAAAGTTTTTAAAGGGGTACTGCTGCAAATTTGCAAGTTTGGAGACGTACAAGAGGCAGGTAAAAATAACACTAAAGGGCCGTCCATACCAAGACTGATAAGGACTGTAATGATAACAATGTGTGCATCCACACTGATGACCGATAGTGTTCTGTAAACACCGCAGGCACGTGGTGCATGTGCATCTGTCTCAGCAATGTACACCCTCTAAATTCGGATTGATTCTGATGGGCTGACAGTGTTTCTATCAATCATCAAAAAGCTCTGAAAGTGGTGACAAAGGTAACATGATGTTTAGGAAATATAATGTTTGCCTGTTAGCATGCTAACGTTTGCTAATTATCGCGAAACACAAAGTACAGCTGAGACTGAGGGGAATTCCATCAGTTTAGCAGGTATTTGGTCATAAACATCTACCTGATGATTACCTGAAAGTCACAGGATCATCAAAAAGATTTCATCTAATCTCAAGGGCAACATGAATATCTGTGTAAGATCTCATGACAGTCCATACAGTAGTTGTTGAGATATTTGGACCAAAGTGGTGCATTCACTGACCAAGAACGAGGTTGCCAGCCATCCCGTAAAATAAAGAATCATCCCGTCATGGGAAACTAAAAGACATGCTTCGTATTAAACTGATACAGAACTCACTTTGTTCCGTCTTTTGAGAATCAGGTCATGCATATAGAGCCAAGCTGTTTGCATGGATGGATGGTTAACATCAAAGCAGCAGAGGTCAAGATGTCCTCACATTTATGCCACATTTACATAATGTGGGCTGGATGTAGAGATTGTAAAGATTGTGTGAATGGCCATGTCTTTATACCTCCACACCATCAGTTTGTAATGCACAACATCATCAGGGGTGCCCGTTCAATAGATTCAGTGGTGTGTTGATGTGCAGAATATATCAGCTTTTTGTTTTCCAGAGAAACAGTGTGGTGTGTTTTGTGTTCAGGAGCTGCGTCCAGGACCCAGACAGCAACCATAAGTCAAGGAAGAAGCTTGAAAGAAGCCATGTCAGTGTGTTGGGACAAGTTGCACTTTTTAAAGCTGAATCATGTCACAGATTTTTAAACACACTTGCGTTCAGCAGAATTGATGTCCTCGCTGTTGCTGTGTTTACTGGTTGTTACTGTAGCGAGGCAGCTCTGGTCCCCCTCTCCTCTCTTCACTGTTTATCTTCTACTATCTCACCTCCCTGTTCTTTGTTTGTGATCTCACTCACACATTTATTTGCTCAACTTTTTCTGCTTGTTGTGCTTTTTTCCTCCCCTAACGTCTCTTCTTGTCTTTTTCACTTCAGCGCTCGCTCGCTGGTCCTGTTTCTCCTCACACGCCACTGTTTCTCTCTCCCTTTCCTCCTCCCTATTCTCCCCTATCTTCTCTGGCTCTCTGTCCCTTTCTCCGTTTGGCGTTCTCCTTGTGAATACCGCCAGAGAGGAGCAGAAACAGAGCCGGGTGTCAGCTTGATGAACGAGGTCATACAGGCCTACCAGACCTTGTTATGCTGAGTCACCATAAGGCTCACTCTCTCTCTCAGTCGTCCGTCACTCTGCCTCTCTTTCACATGCACATGCAAAGTAGGTTCAGTCAAATCTCACTCACCACACGCTTCTCACTCCGTCGTGCAACTCTGACGTCAAGGGATTCCTCAGAACTGTCATAAAAACAGTCCCACCTTATCAGACCCCAGCTCAAGCTTAATCACAACCAGGCAAAGACGCCTCTTGTTTTCCACCATGAACACCATGTAGGACAAAAACAACTGTGAGTCGGCCTGAGTTAGCATCATGTACAAAGTGTATTCTACTCTACCTCATCAAATATGTGATCAGAAATGTAATCCAAATGGTCACCCAAAATTGAGGTGTTGCAAAAGGACAAGTGTCTTGATAATTTTAGCACAGTGAGATTTTAGAACATAGTGCCTTAACTACTGCATTATATTTGGACCTAAATCCTGACCTACATGTAAATAGTTAAGACACTGTTTTATAACCAGTTTTATGAACATTTATGAAATTCTACTTGTCAGTTAGTCTCCACCCAGATTGCAAAATATGATTGAATCATCAGTGCTATTTACCGTAGCTGGCTAGTTAGCTATTATGAGCACCCCAGGGATATATTTTTCTGTAGGACGACACGGAAGTTAGCATAGCACTGGTTCCCTCCTCAAAAGGCCTGTGGGATTTTTCCACCAGATTTTGGATTATTGTAGAAAATAAGCTTTGGGGCAAATAAACATTTGTGATACTCACAGGATTTGTTCAGCAAGGCAATCCTCACAAATAAACAACCCTTTTATTATTATCAAAACCTAAATGAAATCGCCAGAAGTAAAAAGCTAATGACACTACGGTTGCATGACCTACCGTCACCATCATAATAACATTGTGAAGCTTTGTTCACCACAGTGCGGCATGATGATGTTCTGTAGTATCATTTAGCCACTTGTTAGCAACTGCCTTTTTTTAAGACACACAGGAGCTTCAAAGGTCACAGGTGGGATATTTACTGACATATTTTTTTGTCATAAGACAAAATGTCTCTTAAGCTTGTGTTAACCACACACCTTATTTCAGACATCTAACCAAAAATCCATTCAACAAACCCAATGACTTCAAGACCAGGGAACCGTGAGTGGTAAAATGCTAACTCATCTCCTGGTTGCAAGACTCATTCCTTGGGTGCTATATAAACAGTAGCTAACTTGATGATTATAGCAACAAAGTCAGGGATTGTAACCATTGCTCCCTTTGAAAATGACCTCCTAAATTTAAATAAAGCCAAGTGATATGATTTTGATGAATATGATAGAAGACATAGGCCCAGGGGCCCACAGTGTTAGGGAGCCCCCTGGCCTTTAACTGCAAAATGTTACTCATATTAACACATGCTGACCAGGAAGAGGCTCAAAATTACCACAAGGAGACATAAAACAAAACAAAACAAAGCAGGAAATCCACCACAAACTCTGTGTGTCCTGCTCTTGTGAAGGAGAGGTGGTGGGGCCTTTTACATGTCTGTCCCCAGAGGCCCATTGTCTCATAATCCGCCCATGGTGCTGCACATCATTTTCAAAGCAGACTATAAGATGGCTAATAGTAATTAGTAACTCAACTATATTTTGTAAATACACTCATTTTATGAAAATAAATTGTCTTAAAAAGATAATAACACTTATGCATAACAAATATTTTGCTTTATTTATTTAAGCTTTATTTATTTAATTTTATTTTATTATTTTTTTGGCTTGCTGTTTGCTTGTATACTTGCTGTGTATCCAGTGAGCTACTGCAACAGCATGCTTAACTGCATCTAAACAAAGCAATGTTTAATTTATAAGCTACTGTACATAAATTTGAAATGATACATGACTCTTATGGGTGCCATAAATGGCAATTTTATGAGCTCCCTATTTGATAATGTTCTCTGATCATGCATTAACATTATTTTATGTAAACACTTCCTTATTAGACGGCCCCTATAACCCAAGAGAAGCAGTTTACACCTGACCGGCTCTGTCTCTAGATCGTCCTGTGTCTGTGTGTCACGACAGAGTCCAGTCCTACATGGGCCTGTCTGGGCCTGGAGAGTGTTGGTGCCATGGTGTCAGATAGGCCTCAGATATGGGCTATATTTACCCAGGCTCTTAAAAGAAATTACCAGGTCCCAGAAACCCATCACATGCTCTTTCCCGTGGCCTTTTCCTCGTGCCAACTACCCCCTCAGATAATGCTGCCTGGTCTGGAGTGAGTCAGGTCTGAACAAGAGGTAGAGACAATCAGTAGGTGGCTGAAGGTGAAAAGTAAAAGTCTCGGTTACAACAGAGTGACATGCTAGATGGTTTAATACAAGCAACCAGTGAAGACAAACTGTGATCACCACTTATAATGCCAGGTCAAAAACACTGCTGCATACTTTACTTGGAGTATTAACATTGTTTATTTGTTACACTCTAAGCTCACTAGGGAGAAGAAGGATAAATGAGATTAACTGCAAACAAGGGGAACTGGAGCTCAGAACAGCAGAGCAGAACCTGAATTTCCACCCAGTTGGGATACCTGTGCAGTGATTAACCATGATCCCAGCCTGTGATGCCGCCACAGCGTGAGGAATGGCGCTAAAGAGAGTATTGCTTACCTTGATGAGGTGTTGGAGGTTTAAGATTTGCCCAGACAATAAGTGTAGTAGGAGGAGGAGGAATGAAAGACAAACTCTGAACAGCAACTGCTGAAATGGGCTACACAAATGCAGAGGTGCATGAAGTACTCAGATTTTTTAATTCAATAAAAGTAAAAAATACAACAATCTAAAATATGTAAAAAGTAACTAAAATTGTCAGATAAATAGTGAAGTAAAAAGTACATTCTTTCCCTATGAGATGTGTGATGGAGCAGAAGTATAACGTAGCTGAAAATGAAAACACTCAGTTCAAGTACTAGTATCTCAAAACTGTACCTCAAGTATAGTGCTTGAATAAATGCACTTGGCCGCTTTCCATCACTGCATGAATGCTACAAACCTGAACAAAGGTTTGAAGGATGAAGCTAAATGAGGACACAAGGATAAAAAGCAGTTCAGCCGGGTGCAAAGCTGCCAGTAACCTCGAACAAGCTGGGCAACCTGATCATTCAGATGAGTAGTGGAAAATCCGACTAGTTCAGCCAGTAAAACTGGGCACATAGCAGAGTCTTGAACCAATATGCTTCTGTCGTCTACATAAACATGTCCCTTTGTCTCTATGCAATTGTTGTTTTAACTGTGAGTTTACCATGGCCTCATTGTAATCACCTTGTGATGAATAGGCTACTTTATTGACACTGATTCATGATACCTGGACATTTTAAGGTGCAAAAAGCTTCATAAGTTTTGTAACTGAGTGAAAATGTAACTTGAAAGTGACTCTAAAAGTGTGCAACCAGGGCTGTGGAGTCTGGATGTGATATAGTTGAGATATTTGTGGATCAGTGTGAGTTTTAGGGCTCTGGCAGAAACAACTGCTTATCCAACAGCAGGCCTGTATCCTATCAGCTCTGATGGCCCTACACACCACTCTCACACCTCCTGCTCCTTCTGGCACCTCTACTAGGGACCGGCGATAATGAGGTGAGCCAGAGGAGATAACCCCGTACAGGACTCATACTTGTGGTTAAGTTTATCCAAGTTAATGGGAGTGGAGAGGAATTAATTGATTGGCAGGACAGAAGAAGACAGACAGTTGGAACAGGTTGCACTACAAGTGAAGTTAAGTGATTAAGTGTTGGCTGTCTCAGTGAACTGGGCGTCTGTGCACTCTTAGAAATAGTAGAACAGTTAGAACAGTTCCAAAAGGACAAAAGTTCTACTCAGAACTCAAGAAAAAGGGTTCTCCAAGGGTTCTTTAACTGTGTCTCAATTCAGAGCCTTTTGCAGCCTTCAAAGAACACGGCCTTCACGGTTGACATCGCCCACTTCCTTTGAAGATCGCATTAGCCAAACCGACCGCTCTCTGAAATGGGATGGTCTGGTCTGCAGAGGATTTCCTGGGTGCATCACCAGTTGTTCTTGTCCCGACTCGTTAGCGTTACTGTTACCTAGCAACCAGCTGCGCTTGATGAAAGAAGGAGTAAGCTAGTAAGTTAGTTAGCCCTAAATCATAGACCCAGAGATTGTTATTTAATATATATTTTGTCTATTTAATACAAAAGGGGATGATTCACCACCGGAGACACTGCAATTCGATATGTTTCATGCTGATAGAGGACCATTTTCATGTAAACTTATTAAATCAAGATTGTTTAAGATGTGAGCTAATTGTAATGTTAACAGCAGTTAACTGTTAGGTAGTTAACAACTGTTAGTTATTACCGCAGTGCAATGCATCTTGGGATAGGCTGGGTCACGTAGGATTCATCCGTTGCATCCTCCAAATTCTGGGAAAGAAGGCTGCATTTCTCTGCCGCATTTGAGGGAGTCTTCGAAATGGGACAGCCTTGGTCACGCCGATGTGACGCAATTAGTCTTCAAATGCAACCTTTGAAGGTTGCAGCCCCTGAATTTAGACACAGCTATTGTAAGACTAAGGGTTCCATTAAGAATCCTTTTCATCCAGAGAACCCGTTTTGGAGGAAAGAGTTCTTCAAGGGTTGCTGAAAGCATGGGTTTTAAAAGATTCTCATCAAATATTCAAATGTTTACCTGTGTTTCAAATTGTGTTTTTAACTGTAGATGTATCTGAAATCCCCTTAATCAATTCATACTTCTTGTATTCTTCCATAGTTGGTATCTTTATCTTAATTTTATCCCATACCATACCATTATGAGTTTCAATTCCCAACCCTAAAGCACCATTGAAATAGTAAAGGCTGTAGTCATAGTGATTTCACAAACTCTCTACCCCCTTAAAACATGATTGTGGACTGGACTGGAGTGTTGTTGTCTGTGCTGGAACACATCAGCCCCGCCACGTTAGGAGAGTCATGATCATGGCATCAAGGCTAACTTGTTAAACTAAAACCACGGCTGGCAGGAGAGAGATGTATGAGTAATGTGGCCAATCACTATTTCTTTATTGGAGTCTCCTTGGGTAGGGCCTTGATCAAACCCTTAGAATATAAAAGGGTTCTTGGTAGAAACCCCCGGATAGGATCTAGATGATACCCTTGAAATTTAAAAGGGTTCTCAGTAAAACACCCTGGATGGATTCTTGTTAGCACCCTTAGAAGGTGGATAAAACTCCAAGAGAGAGAGTTTGAATTGAATAAACTTTATTTCAAACATTTAAAAAAATGATATAAAATAAAATGAAATAAAATAAAATATTGTGTACATGGAAAAAAATTAAACCTTGGTTCCCTCAGCAAATAGTCTATGAGATTTTTCCATTGGATGTTAAATTATTGCAAAAATAATCCCTGTGGCAAACAAGCATTTATGATACTTACATGTTTTGTTCAGCAAGATAATCTTTACAAATGGGCTCCACTTTTATGCTTTTTGAAGAGTAAATGCAATTGCAAGAGTAAATATCTAACATTAGGTTATCAACGAACTGCACCACGGCCACGTCTTCAACACTGCCACCACAACCAGGCTGTAAAACCATGTTTGACGTTCTGTAGTCTCATTTAGCCACTTGTTAGCAACCGCCTTTTATAAAACACATAAAAGTTTTAAAATTCATGAGTGGGATATTTACTGGCATAATCTATGTCACACAGCAAACCATCAAAGTCCCTTGAGCTTGTGTTAACCACAGACATAATTTCAGGCACATATCAAAAACCCATTAAAACAACATTGACCTCGAGACAAGGGAACAGGGAGTGCTAATATGTTAACTCATTTATGGGTTGTAGGACTCATTCCAGGAGCACTCTATATGGTTCTAGTTAGCACCTTTATTTCTAAGCGTGTGAATATGGGGTTTATGTATTTATTTGTGTGCATGTGTGCCGCCGTTTGTGAATTCATAAAACTGCATTCCATCAACACAATAGTTGTCTTCACTCTGCAACTTCCCTCCAATCATCCAAGTCTCCAGCTCTGTAATGTGATCTTGTCTCACTCAAGCAGAGCCTGGAAAGGCCCATCAGGGCCGCGCTGCAATCACAAGCCCAAACACCCCCCACACTCCCCTCGCCAACAGCCCCTATCCAACCCCCCAACGGAAAGCGGAGCTGAGGCGCCACAGACGCTTTCAGCCTCACATCCTCCCTTCTTGTCCATTTCACACCATGCCACACCAGTCTGGCAGTGTCAGCATGCACATACACAAATTATTTTCTCCCCCCAACACCAAACGTGGAGCGAGGTTTGCAGAGAGAGGGTGTTTGTTGTGTGTCATTCTGCACGGGAGCAGCTATGTAACATGGGTAACACCCTGCACAGGGTGAGACAGAGCAGTGCATGAAGACAAGAGAAGAGGTGAGTAGGTGAAAAGTGTTAAATCCAAGAGTGACATGAGGTCAAAGCCCTGTTATTAATATCACATATCACAGAAGACACGCTGTGACCTTTGGCCACAGTATTTCTGACACTGTATGTGTGTTTGTAAGATGCTCAGCCCAGAGGGAGGTTTGTTGGTCCCGTGACACATGTCCTTATCTCTCACCAACATACTTGTACAAACCAGCGCCTCCACCTCGACCTCAAACCCAGCCAGCCGCTGTTGGGGGGCAAAAAAGAAGAGGAAGGGAGAAAAGGAAAGGGGGAGGGGGTGTGAGGTTAACTACAACAGGATCAGCAAAGAGAGAGAGAAAAGCAGAGGCCCAACGCCTGACAACTACTGACAGCTGAGCTTCCTCTCTCAGCGGGGCTTTCACGACCACAAACTGACACAGTCACTCACGCACGCACGCACAGATCGATCCACTTCAGCTGTACACACAGCAACTGAGTGGTCATGCACAAATTATACCCATTTTCTCTCTCATGCAGAGTTTGACATTGACTCTGTCAGACTGTGCTGCGGAGTTGTCTCTGTGGAAGGGGAGCTCTTATGTAACAAGTGCTGATGCTCAGTGTGTGATGTTATTCGGACTTTCTTTGCTTGCCTTTGGTGTGCGATCTCAGCTCAGACAGCCATGATGGAACCACTGTGTGTTTGTGTGTGTGCGTGCATGTTTAGTGTGTGTGTGTCTCAGTGTGTGGCCACAAATACAAACCACAGAGAGCAGTAAGCAACAGGTGTAAAAGAGGATGTTAAAACACACACAGTGAACCTTTTCCCCTCCTGTTTGACTTCTGAACTTTTGCTGTCACTGCTGGCATACGAGCACAGCTGTGAGAATGACCTGTTGTTTGCTTTACACAAAGCGTGACAAACATTATCTGTGTCTGTGTGACTAAGTGCCCTATAAGTGACCTGCTTCAGTGTGCCTCCTGTTGAAACCTGTCTATCTGTGGTCAGAGTTAACCAGGACATGACCGGTGTGTAAGGTATGTTGTTATTTAGCGGTAGAAAGCAGCTGCTGATGTCACAGATGACAACAGCAGAAAACAGAACAGGCCGTTACACTGATGATGCAGCTGTTGGATTTGATAATTTGTCATGAGAGGAAGGTCCTGAGTGAACAGGTCACCTTTATGTTGCTGACTGTAGCCTGATCATTTACAACTGATCAGGCATTTTCTGCATTCAACAGTGGGGAGCTTCAACTGTGTTTCAGGAGGAATAGGACAGGCAGAACCCGTCTTTAGCAAAGGTGTTTCATTCAGCTCTAATCACAGGGTGGCACTCTGAACAAGGAATAAATGGAGTCACTGGAGTAACTAATTGATTTAAAAAAAAATGTTTTAAAGAATTTTATGGAGATGAGCATTTTTGCTTTTTCATCTCCGTACTTTAAATAAAAGGTTGCAGAGAGCAACTAGTTATCCTAGCTTAGCACAAAGAGTGGAAGCAGTAAAACAGCTAGCCTGGCTCTGTCCAAAGTCCAATAGCTTCTTTGCATATGATGTCATACATCAGTTCACTGTCCAGATGGAGGGCAGGCAAAGACTAACAACACTGCACAAATGTTTATGATTTGGGCTGTTGATGACTGTCCCAATTGGTTGAATAGGGAAAAAACAAAAGTCACTTTAAGTTCCAAAAATAGTAGGATGTAAAAGGGAGAAGTAAGAAAAGGTCTCTGAGAAACAGTGGCAGATGGGGATCAAAAACCTCTGTCTTCAGTCATGCTTCGAGTTGGATGCAATTCCAATATGCTGTGACAACTTCTCCGTGTTTTTAGCCATGACACAGATGTTTTAGTAGGGTTCACCAGACCTTTAGAAACCTATGACGTTGAAGATAAGAACTAGCAGCTAAAGCTGGCTAACAATGTCAGCCTGACGGAGGTGTATCCATGTACAGAGCTGAAATATAAAATCCTCCAGCACATTTACTCACCTGGCCAAAAACAGACAGAAATCATTTCAGTCTTGGACACAACCACCCACAAAATAGTTATCATCCACTAGAGTCTTGGACGCTTTCACTGGCTCGCCATTAGTAACATTACAAGGTCAGCGATCATGTCCACTTTGGCAAATCGGTTAAGTTGTGGGAAAAATATCTTCTCTTTGTTTTGTATGGGTCACATCCAACATTAGTTTTAATTTTCTGATGGAAGGCTACTGACTGTCTGCAGGTTCATCCAGCCTTTTTATTTGGTCACTCTTCTCTATATTCAGTGCACCCAGGATGTAGATTTATCAGTGCCTGCCCTCGATCTGACTTTTGCACATCATTAGTCATGTGACTCAAACAAGGTATTTACACGTGTTATCTCATTAGTCTAATCTATATAAAAAAACTTGAGTTTGTGGTATTACAAGGGGTAATGTACCGGACTATTTCTTGGCCGGGAGCAGAGGCTTGTCTTCAAAGTGAGGTTGCCAGGCAACCACTAAGAAATAGTCTGGTATATGCTGCATTCACATAATTTCAGCAGAATGTGAGAAACAGGAAAACCTCCTTTGTGAGCGTTCACATATTATTCCAAGGTGATTACTGGTTACCAGCACTGCTGGCCTTGTACTCACATCTTTTAATTAGCCTGAATTAGTTGTGTATTTGTAGTGGTTTGTGAACAAGTGAAACCAGATACAAACAAAGAGTGTTTAGCTGCTTCTCATTAGCTTAATATATTTCACTAGTGTTAATATTGGACGTTATTTGGATGTAACTGCAAGCGATGGAAGGTTTGCAGCCATGCTGGGGGCTGGTGTAAAAGGAATGAGGATATTGTAACTGTCTGAAATGATGTTATTCCAATATCTCCAATTTGGAGTTAGAGCTCAGAGGCTGCTTTATATTAAGTTAGCTTTAGATATGCGTATAAGTGGATATATTTTACCTTTGGACAGAAACAGGCCAGCTGTTTCCCTGTTTCCAGTCGTTATGCTAAGCTAGGCTAACCAGCTGCTGGTAGCAAATTCCCATAGATGTCAAACTGTTTCCTTTCAGACAGAGCCAAGTTTAGCAGACATACATCTCTTTAGTAAGATATACGGACTATAAGTGAGATAGGAATAGAGAAGTGAAAGAGCCAAAAAGGGGCATGTATGGACGGAACCTAGGAGATTGTGTTGATATAAATTTAATTGAATAATCCATCCTCCGAGATATTTTTGGCCATCAATTCATCTGTATCTTCCTTCCTAATCTCCTACCCTGTCTTGACCTCTCAGCCAAGAGCCTCCCCCCATCACTCATTTCTCCCATTATTTCTTTTTGGAGATTTCCTTAAACCTCTCCTATTTTAGTATGTTCCACCAAACATGATTTGCCCTCTGGTGTAAAGAAAAAACTCACTAAGCCCCTGGTCCTCACTCTCTCTCTCTCTCTCTCTCTCTCTCTCTCTCTCTCTCTCACTCTCTCTCATAAAACAACGTAGCCCTGTGTGTTTGTGTGTGCGGGAGTGTGTTTTCATGCACCAACAGTTATGTTCCTGATCCTGGAGGGAGTGATCAGCTCTCGGTACAGTGAGGAGGATAGTCCACCCGGATTCACCAGCAGCTCTTTATAAGGACAAGGGGAAAAAGGCCCTGCTGCCTCTATATTTAGATGGACTTTTTTTATGGGCCTCTTGTCTTCGCCCCCCCCTCTCTTCCTCCTGTGCTGCCGCTGTTAGAAATCTCTCACCAAAGCCATGTGGGCGGCCGGCCCTCCTCTCCATCGCGGTGACGGGAGAGTGAGCCTGATAATGATCTGGGTGATAATAACAGAGCAGAGGAAACGAAAGAGAGATGGGGAAGGATGGAGGGAGGATGACAGAGAAGTGGTGGGTGGTGAGAGAAGTGTTTTTCATTGTGCTCCTCTTCGCTCCTCAATGACTATTATCCACAGTGCTGATGATGTCCCTTCTCTGCCCCATCATCTTACAGCTCGGAGGAAGTCCCAGGAAAGATGCAGGTTATCCATCCAGCGCCATGGGGAGGCTCAGGACTGGCAGCCCCCTGATGGGGCCCCCCACTGGATGGGTCTCCTCCAGTCCCATTGCTCCAACTTACACACTACATAGAGAAGCTGAGTTAGACGACTTGAATCTGTGTGGAAATATGAGCACATATATCCATACATAGTCCTCTTATAAGTCCCCTCCGCAAACCTCTGGCCTTATCTCCAAAGGGAAGCATATTTCTCAAGAGCTTTGACCTCTGCTGTCCAAATTCACAGCCAATGACAAACAGTGCCTAAGCATGGCACACTCTTATCCACCTCCCTCCCTGTCTCTTATCTTACTTATTGCCTGGTGATTTTAACAAAGTATAGTCAAACACTAGTGGCACAGTGCCAGCTCTCAGCAGACTTTGCTACAGAGGTGAAAAAGAGGAGAAAAAAAAGCCTTGCTGTGTATTAGCATCAGATGGGAGATAATGGAGTTAAGCCTTTGCAAAGAAAAGACTCATAAAACCTTAAGCAAACATGGACTGAGAGTTGCCCTTCTGAGTATCAACAATGCATCATAGTGTCTTGTATTGTAGGCGTTGGGTGTAACAGTAATTAAACCTAATGCTGATCTTCAGTGTCTAATCCTAATCTCACCGGATTTTGTCAGATTGGTATTGATTTACAAACATCCTCTTTTTACGTAGCAAGATTAAAGTCCTTTGCACAATGAGTTAGTGTTTTCGTAAGCAATTTTTGTAATCATCCAAAACAAAAAACACATGCACAGAAACCTTGCACACTGAGTCTGATGTGTTATACTGTTCTATTTGTTGCAATAATTAGCAATACAAGACAAAATGGAGAGACACATTTGCTCTCTTGCTTCTCTCCAGGAGATACCTCCCTGACTGTCACTACACTCTCATGTCTTGCATTTGGCACCACGGCTGAAGGGTCTGAACTGTCCTCCCTGTCCACACTGTCACTCTCTCAATCTGTCTGTGTGGCACACACCCTCCTCACCATCATCATCATCCACCTGAAAATGACTATCTGACCTGTTTAAAGTAGGCTATCTGAGTTATGAAATGATATTGTGCACCTCATTCCTCTCTTTTGTTGCAGATGTACGTGTCCCTTAGGTTACGCCACATTTTCTCTCTTAAATCTTTGATGGATATGAAAACTGCAGAAAATGTAACCTGCTCCTAAAATTTTAATGATAGATGACAGTTTCTGAGTCTATGTGCAAACATGATTGACACAATTGAGGTCTTATTTATTTTTCATTTTTTAATGATGTGAAAATTGACCCATGTATACTAAGATTTTGGAGATGGGAAACTGGTGACGCAGATGGTGAGGTGGAAGCCTGATTGTAGAAATTGTCAAATATTTTTTGGCGCGCGCCATTTTTGCCTTTTGACCGTACGTACGTTTTTAGTATGGATCATCCTTGGCATTGTTTTATGAATGAGACCCAAGTCTGACAAGTAAAGCTAATGCAGAAGTGCCTTAAACCCCCATTCTTTCAAATGGCCAACAGGGGGCGACTCCAGTGGTCGCAAAAGAAGTCAGATTATAGAAGTCTGTAAGAAAATGACCCTACCTCACTTGATTTATTACGTCATTAACAAGGTTGTAGTGCTATTTGTTTAAGTAGTGGGGCACACCTATTATCTGCCATGTGCACACACACAATTAAACTGTGGCTTGTTTCAGTTACGGTTATGTCACAACTGTTTCTACAGTTAACATACGTACATGAGTCAACTCTAACTATAAAATGAAAGGATGTTTTTTTGCCTTTTCATCTTTACTAGTTAACAGTTAGCAGCTATAGACTGAGAAAAAAAATAATTTGTTTCACCATACTGCTCAGAGGCTACTGAGTTATGTTTAGGAGCTGTCAACCATGGTCACCATTTAGTTTAGCATGTTAACATTACTGATAAGCACTAAACACAAAGTACTGCTGAGGCTGTATGTCATTAGCTGATGGCGCTAGAGGAAAGGTCAAGGGATCACCAGACTCATTAGGATGTATGATGAGGGAATGACCAAATAGCTTGGCAATAGTTGTCACGATATTTTAGAACCACAAATGTCAACCTCATGGTGGCACTAGAGGAAAAGTCAGGTATCACAAATGATCTGTGAACCTTGTAAAACAGGTTGTGCCTATCCTTCTAGAAGATATTTCACAGGATAAGTGAAAACTTTGACCCGCCGATGGAGGAACATGAAAAGCCTGAGGATCACTAAAGTCATGGCTTTTCATGGCAAAAACATCCAATGGTTGCTGAGATATTTCACTGAAATTAAAAAGGCAACCTGATGGTTAGCCTGGAAATCCAGACCCAAATCTAGGAAGATTTAGGGTCTGGCTATGAGTAATGCAAATGGCCCAACTCGAGGGGTGGCACCAAGCATGCATTTGTTAATATTGCTGCACGCATTTGGATAACACTACGACCAATCAGAACAATACAAGGGGTGACATATCCAGAGCTTAGCTACCAGCGGAGCTAACTGGTAGATTAGACTCTTGCCGTATCCGGTCGGCAAAACAGCAAAAACGTCCTTCTTGCAAAGGAAAGACTTGAGCTCTGTCTTCTGTTCCTCTTTTAGAGAAAAAGCCAAGTCTAACTCGTTAATTGTAGCAGCCAAAGCCATTTCAAACAACTGGTGTTCATCCGTAGCCATCTTGCAATGTTTACTGACTGATTCCGGACTTCGTCGTCGCAGCGCTGTCGTCATCTGTTTAGCTCGCCTCTGGCCCGCCTATATCAGATACACCGATGTGATTGGTGCAGCTCGGTTTTATGGGCATGGGTAATGAGCATCATTACTGATTGCCAGAGTGACTCACTGAGCAAATTCAAATTGTGCTCTCGCGAGAACTCTGGATTTCCAGGGTACCTGATGATGGCAGTTGAGCCAAAATCAGGGGTTCAATCAAAGCAGTAGGATTCATCCTGTGGGAATCATAAAAGTCTGCACAAACCTTCATGGCAACTGATCCAGTAGTTGTTGAGAGATATCAATCTGGACCAAATAGGTGGACCGACTGACCAACCAACCAACAAACTGATGTTGCCACTTATAGAGCCATACCACTAGCATGGCTGATAATGCCCTCACAACTTATAGAGTACACTTGTCTGACTGTGTTGTGTTTGTCTGCCTCTGAGTCAATGGCTTGTCTGTGACTGATTGTGCTTATCTTGTATAGACTACCCTGGAGGCATGACAGTCTGGAAAGGGGACCCAAGAATCTTTATTTTTACCTCGTCGATGAGCAAAGCTTAGACAGGTGGGGGCTGAACGAGGCAATAAGATTTGCATATGAGCTACCAAGTTCAGGAGTCACACAAGAAAAGCATCAACTGCCATGCAAATGAGAGGCAAATGAGATTCAAACCAGACCAAGGTAAAGGAGGGGTCACAAAGGTGGGAGCAAAGGAGTGTTTTTATGTGTTTATGCGATTATCTCACCCTGCATGTATGCAGTCGTTTGTGCCACAGGCTGTGGGCTAAAAGGTCCGTCAAGTTTTACCACAGCAGCAACAGCAGCCCTCTGGGGAAGGACAAACCATGACATCAGAATAGTGGAAGCAGCGCTGAAGACAATAGTTCTCTGTGCAGGAGTAGGGGCAAGGCGTGGCCTGGCTGGACAGAGGGTCTTCTCAGTGGACCAGCCAGCCTCAGCAGCTGTCTCAACCTCTGTCTGTATCTCTGTCTCACACACACACACACACACACACACACACACACACACACATTTTCAATGCAGCATGAAAGCTGACACATATTAGGACAAAGGATTGACAGATTTATGTTAAATCCCTTTACTCCTATGGCTCTGTGTGTGTGTGTGTGTGTGTGTGTGTGTGTGTGTGTGTGTCAGCCTCTGTCCATGCTCAGTTCCAGCTCAGGAACGCAGGGACGGAGGTGGAGTAGGAGGAGAGCCACGGAGAAAGAAACATAGTTCGTACAAACTGGTGAAACAAAGAGCTAATGGACAGAAAGGCCCCACTGACAAGAGGTCGAGGGTGATAGCAGCATAGATAAGCGTGTGCTCATGTAAACACATAACACACAACAGCCTGCCCACATGATAGCACTGTATTTACACTCTGCTGGGCTTCTCGTAATTGCCTAAGAAGACAGAGACAAAACTCCCAGACATGCAGCCGCTGCACGTCTTGTGCCAGAATGCTGCAGTTGGAGTTATTTACCCAAACCCTCCAGTGGAGAGCCCTGTACTTAAACAGCCGTAAACGTTTACAGGCCATGACAGTGAGGAGTGAAGAAGCTCACCACGTAGCTGAATTTCACATGGGGAGAGCAGAGGGAGCTACGTGATCGAGCAGCTGAGGCTGAAGTTAAAGTCTCAGAGATCCATCAGGGACGACACCACCTGGGCTGTCAAAAGGAGTCTGGCCAGCCTTTTAAAAAAAAGCAGCTCAATACGAGACGAGCAAACAGCAGACGAGCATCATTGAGCGTGTATGAGCAGTGCATCGACACAAAACCCACCTGCCCTTCAGTTTAGGTCTAATGACAACAAATGCAACAAAGGCGCTGTGCGATACGCCCAGCCTCGAGGGGCCGCCACAGCTATTTATTCAGCCTCTCATTCACCTGTGAGGAGGATTCAATAGGTCTGTGTGTTATTAAAAGCTTTCATACACACGGGCTGATGGCATTATGAATTTGCGTGGAGGACGATGACCTAAACTGAGAGGGGGTTTACATGATGATTGGGCCATTGTTGCAGCCTTCAGCCTGGCTGTAAGCTCTGAGCTCAGGGACACTGAACATGAGCTTTAAATTATTTTGAACCTGTCAGCTCTGAAAAGATGCTCGAGCTGTATTAATGTGGATTTAGTCAGTTTCCAGAGTTTTCCAGCACACTTTATACATGTAGGAAACCCTGCTGTTATTTACAAACTAACATGCTCTTAAAAATTGTGGATGTTAAAACTACACAATTAATATGGAAAGTAAAAATAAGTATGTACTAAAGCGAATTTGCATGTTTACAAAAATAAAGATTAGAACTAATTAAAATGTGTACTACACTGAACAGATATATTTTTTAAAAAAAGATGACTGATAGATATAAAACTAAGGTAAGACCATTAGTGTTTATATGGATTTTTGTTTGGGACATTTATTTATTTATTTCTATGTGTATTCCAGTTGTATACATTGACCTAAATAAACATGACTAAACCCCTGTGAATACACATCCAGCTAATTAAAAAGATAACCTAGTAACTGTTAAGTCAAAGTCATGTGATTTCTTGGTCACAGGGAGTAAAACAAACATCAGGGATATCAAAACATTTAAATGTAAAAAGTACTTTAAGAAAAAGGAGAACTAGTGACACAGATGCGTTCAGGGTCAAGGTGAGGGAAGTAAATACAAATATTTTCTCTTTGTTTTTTTTTTGCAGATTTCGATGTTAAGTTTTATTTAATTTTGTCTGTATTATTAATTTATTTTGATATTTTGTTTTATTCATTCTTTGGTAAATGCGCCTTAAAGATCCCTTATACACACATAGTGTCCTGTGCGGGTGAACTAACGTTGGGTTAGAATCACAGGGATTCATGTATGTGCTTAGGACCTGTTGTGTGATTGTAAGTTATGTATATGTAAGTTATTTTCCACGCTCCTTGTTTATGAAAAATTTGTTCTTTGATGTTTTTTTTTACTATTTTGTTGTATGTTATTATTTTGTAGGCTACATGTTACTCTATTTGTCATGGTTTAGGATGCTGTACGTTCTTCCTCGAGCAAACAATAAAAAGCATGATTCAAAAAATAAATCCTGACATGGCTCTTAAATCTTTGACACTGGTGGACACATGCCTGCGGGGTCAGTGTGTGTCTGACTGCTCTGTTGTGAACCGAGTGACCCTCTCACACACACACACACACACACACACACACACACACACACACACAGCTGCACACTGTGAGACACACAGTCTCCTGCTTTATCCCGGGATCAAGATCAGTGAGGATATCTTCACGTGAGGACTGGACACACACCACACTGACACACACTGTGTTGGGCTGATGTCAACCACAGGAGACTTTGCTAGACAAGAGACAATGACTGCCATCTAGTGGTGACGGCTCAGTAACAAGGAACTCTTAACAGTTTATGTAGGGGGTTGGGTAAGATAAGATACTCTTTAAATGTTTTCTCAGAAAGGGCGGAGTCAGGACTAAAACATAAAACACTTGCCTCCATATTTCAGGATATTGACTTTCTTATTCAATAATGAAAAACAAAATTAGATATACAGATTCTCAGAAACTGTGAAGCAAAACAGTAGAGGGTAAGTACTTGCTTCTATTTTGCATATTAGCACATTAAATTGTCTGACTTTATTTGTAAAAACACTTTAAAACAAACAGAATAGGCAAGTTAAATTAGACAAAGCTGGTAAATAGGTTTAAAACATATAAAATGAACCAAAAAAACACAGATCTACAGACGACAAACCTGTATACCTAGCTGATGGCAGTTGCATTTGGGTTGCCTCTCTACAGCCTCCCTCCCATTGTTTTAACAATATTACTGTAATATTGATACACATTATTCTAACAGGAATACATAAACAGTAGAGCAAGATGAACCTCTGGTTCAGCTTATCTCAGGCACGTGGCTCAGTTTACTTCACAGCCATTATGCAAGAAAAATTGTCTCTGTGCTTGTTCAAACCCTGTACACAGTATATATATATATATATATATATATATATATTACATTTTTTGGGCTTTAACAGAGGTGGGGCCAAGTCATTGTTTGCACTCAAGTCCCATGTCAAGATTGGCAAGTCCAGAGTTCAGTCCCAAGTCAAAACTGGCAAGTTCCAAGTCCTAAATTGATTTATGAGTCCAAAACAATACATCGTGTACTTTTAACCAAATGTAATGCCATTTTAACAACAGAGTAATGATATTTGAATTTATGAAAATCTTGAATGCGCTCTGAAATGTGTGTTTGTTAAACCAAGTTATTTCGGAAGTTGTTGTGTCTCCGTCTGTATTTTGATTTGCATGTTTTGCATACTGCAGTTTGGTTTTTTTGCTGGCCACCGCATAGGCTAGTTTGTGTGTGTGTGAAGAAAATCATCTTTGGTATCATTTTTTTCCAGCTGATGCTCCGTAACGTCACATTAGCTCTTCATGGTTCTCTCCTGCAACTTGACTGCATGCTGTCGGATTGGTTCCAACAATGTGCATCTGGGATATTAAGTCAGCTTGCTGGAAATGAACAGTGTTAATGTTAGCTGGTTCAGGAAATGAAGGCAAATGAACTGATTTGTGGGTCATTTTTGAAATACCACTTTTTAATCTTTGGATTTCGGGGGAGGTATCAGGTATTCTTTTGAGATAAAAATGCAAGTCCAAGTGAAGTCACAAGTCACTGATATTAAAGTCGAGCTGCAAGACTTTTTTGATTTTGTCGAGTCTAAAGTCATCACATTTGAGTCCAAGTCATGTAACTCAAGTCCACACCTCTGGGGTTTCAGGCCTTGGTTATACACTAACACTAACACTTTATTGTATGCGGTTTTAATGACATAGACATTTGCATAGAGAAGAGTCATTAAAACATTAAACCAAAAATATTTGTTTACATGAATGTGTTTACCAATCCTTCTTTACATGGCTGTTCCATTACAGAAACCTTACACCAGTTTTTAGTCATATGACCAAATAGTGTGGTGGAGTAACACATCAACTCGTGGTGCTGAGTTATGGAGGGTAAATCTGTTTTTTAAGGTGCTGTAAATTAAAAAATGCCATCACTGATGTTTTAGCATTATAGCACAGCACTGATCTTTATGATAACCAAAGTTAGAAAAAGAACCTGACACTACCTCACTGATACAAGACTGAGAGCTCTTGGTTTTAATGGTTACTAAGATATAAAGTAAAATCTGTCTATGCACTGTTGTAGTTATGGAAATGATCAACAATAAGGATAAAAACAGCAACACAAGAAATATTAAATGATCCAGTGATGTTTAACCATCATTTTTATATTCAGATTTCCTGTTTCTAATGCTACTAACCAGATGGATTTCAGGACTCATCATCTGCACCAAAGAAAATACTACAGCGTACACTGCAGTGGCGCATCTCCTCTGAATCTTGAATCTCATACACACACATAACCTGTCTTTAAGTCTTTATGTTTATTCAAACATTCATTTGTACTGTTTTCACAATGGTAAAAATAAAAAGCAACATAAATTCAACAACAAAGAAAAAATTAAACAAAAGGGAGGAAGTCTCTGACGTGACCTAACTGTTACTGATCATATGAGCATTCTGCTGAACATGACATAAAAACTACGACAGATATGTCCCTACTCAAATCACACAGACCTGCAGTACACTGTATCATACATCATCATAAATACAGCTGTTCACTGACCATCTCACAGCTGTCACGGCTGTTCTGTGTCCATCTGTAGGGGAACTATTTTTTCTGGATGACAAACAGACACAAACTGTTTCTCTCTCTATCCATCCAGTAATTTGAGGATGCTCTCCCTCTCCTTCAGTGCTTTCCAGGCTTGGTCCTTCTCCTTCTTGGTTGGAGTGCGTTTCTTCTGCCTGGCTGCCATGATTCGCCGAAATCCGTCCATGACCTCGTTGTCCGACACCCTGACTCTCTGCCTCAGCTCCTGCTTGCGCATCTCCTCTTTCGCCAATCTGTGTGGCAGCAGCAAACACACACACACACACACACACACACACACGTTAAAATGGAAGATCATGGGTCAGACTTAATTTCATATACAGTTTACATCCACTGTTGGCCTGTGTCCTCACCGGAGCAGCTCCTGCTTACGGGCTCTGTTGTGAGCACTCAGGGCTTTGAGCTCTGCTTGTCTCTTCTGCAGCTCTGCCAGGACCTCGTCCTCAGAGTCTCCTCCTGGTCCAGGTCGCTCCTCGGAGTCCAGCAGCCCCTGAGCCACCAGCTCCTCTTTGATCCGAGCCTCCAGAGAGCGTGTGTGAGGAACACTGAAGGGGATAACAAGGTCAAAGATATGACATAATATAGCACAGAGTGAAGGTGAAAAGTTCTGGATGGAAACTTGACACCTACAATAAACTTTATTGTGACAACCCATCTCGGAGCACTGTTAAGGACACACAAAACTAGAATGGATTTTAAAAGCATTTCATCCCTCCAAATGTGGAGAATATACATTTGCATGCTTGCCTGCATGTACATAATTAATTCCACATGCGTGCACACACATGCACCTAAGTACACAGTACGTACGGGTAAGTGTACAGCAAGCGGGTTATTGTTGCAAAACTAACCCCAACAGGATGATGCAGGGATTTATTTCACAATAACGACTTGCTTGTTGCACATTTTCCCGCTCATTACAAGGCCTCTTACGTTTTCAGCACACCTCTGTTCAGTGTTACAGCTGCAGACCTGGGTGTTGTGAATGACCTTAATTACCCTATGTCAGATACCGGAGTTGGTGTGTGAGTGTAACTTGTGAGTGAACATGGTTGCCAACGTGCCGAGTGACCTAATGTGGAAAAATGTTATAAATACCTAAAAGCTTTTCCTTGGCTTCGAGGAGAAGTCCCAGCGCCATCGTTAGCATCCTTTCCCGAAATGTCCGGTATAGGAGAATCCTCCATGGGGGATATAATGTTCTCCTGGAAGAGAACAGGAAAAATGTACAAGCATGTTTCAGTGTTGCCACAGAATTTAAAGGGACAGATCACCCCAAATCACAAATACAGATTTTTTTCTCTTGACTGTGGTGCTGTTTATCAAGCTAGATTGTTTTGGTATGAGCTGCTGAGTGTTGGAGATATCAGCTATAAGGCAAGGCACATTTATTTCTACAGTAATTCAAAATGCTTTACATAAAAGTCTTGAACACTGAACATGGGTGACAGAATTGAGGTCCCTTTTTTGACTTTAAAGGGACAGTTCACCCCCAAAATCGTATATTTCCTCTTACCTGAAGTGCTATCTATCAATCTGGATTGTTTTAGTGTGAGTTGCAGAGTGTTGGAGATATTGGCCGTAGAGACATCTGCCTTCTCCTGAATATGATAGAACTAGATGACACTCGGCTTGTGGTGCTCAAAGGACTAAAAAACACATTTGAAAAACTCAACAGCAATGTCTCTTTACAGAAATCATGCACTGATTATTTAAGATAATTCACAGACCTTGTTGTGAATTATCTTGAGAGCAGTTGTATTGAACTACATCTGTCAACCATATCACTGCGCAAAAGGAAGCATGTATCTACTGCTAGCTCACCTAGTAGATGTTACAGCTCAGCCGAAGTGGATGCCATTAATGTTTACATCTCACGCTGTCATGAGCATCTCATCCGAGAATAGTTGCATGCTTCCTTCTGTGTAGTGATACATGTAAGAAAATAGTTCCTATATAGACTAAACACAACAAGGTCTGTGGATTATCTTGGTTTATTGGGTCATGATTTCTGGAGAGACACATCGCTGTAAAGTCTTTCAACTGTATTTTTTTCTGTGCTTTACGCAGTACAAGCCAAAGCCATCTAATCCCATTGTATTGGAGAAAAGGCAGACATCTCTACAGCTGATATCTCAAACAGTTGACAACTCACACCAAAACAATCTTGATTGATAAGTAGCACAGCAGGTAAAAGGAAAAGTGTGTATTTTCGATTTGGGGGTGAACTGTCCCTTTAAACATGAGTATTTCAAATGCCACATCTCACTCATCAGCCATTCATATTTTGTTTTAAAAGCCTAATGCATTATTGGAAAACCTAGCAGTGTACATGCTTGATCACAACATACTGACCTCTACAAGGGCCTGGAGCAGACGCTGTGTGAGAGGGCCAAAGGGACATCCATCTTCTGGAGATTCATGTTGGGATTCTGACTTCTTCAGCAGGGAGTCGACATCTACAGCAGTTAAACATTAAGATGAGTACTGCGTTTGATACATGTCAAAACTTAACGTCCAGGCTGCAGTCTTTACTCACCTTTTGCATCCAGCTCAGACAGCGGCCCTCCCATGAGACTCTTCTTCTTGTCGTTGGCTCGTGCTCCTTCTCTCTGCTCCTCCAGCAGATCTTCCTGAGCCCACCGCTGAGAGTAGTGTTTCCCCAGAGCTGGAATCTACAATCAACCCAGACAGCACCAAAGCTCAACACATGTCTACATTTTACTTAACGCAATAAAAATACCCTGGATTTTAGCCACGTCTTAAGTGAATTTAAGTAGAATATAACAACAGATACATGGCTTTGAGTGTCATACTTTGTAATACTCAGCCTCATCCTCCGGGGGTTTCAGAAGCTCCTCTAACAACCGTGTTTCTTCATTTGTGATATCAGCACAATATGGCTCGACTGATGCCCAAAATCTGAAATTAAAAAAAACATTCAAATACACTGATATCTTGCCAGAACAAAACAGGTCTGACTAGGCAAAGCATGTACAGGGCTGAGAGGTATTACAAAGAGCTGCTGTTGCTGACCTGTTGGGTGCATCGTTTTTAGGAGTGCGGGGAATGTCTTGTGGATCATCAGTGAACTCATACTCCTGGACTTTAGGCTGCAGATTTTTGGATTTGGGTCTGCCAGGACCTGGACCAGGTGCGTGACCGCCTTTGCCATCCAACTTCTGCTTCTTTGGTTTGTGGCGAGAAGAGGCAGCAGGGTCCGGGTCTTTTCCCAGCTTCAGAAAGCGCTTGTCTCCCTTCTTGTCCTGCCAGTCTGTGAGGATCTGATGGGGAGCACAGAGGGGAGTTAGAAACAGCAAACAACCAGAGAGGCAGTGTGAACAGTGGCATATTAGATTCACAGTCACAGAAGACTTGGAATAAGAGTTTTCCCCTACCTGTCTCTGCTCCTCCAGGGCTCGGAGACGGCGGCTGGCTGAGGACAGGAGTGTCTCCAGCTCCAGCTGCAGGGTGTCAAGCTCCTCAATGCCGATGCCATCGTCCTCTGAGCGGCCGAGCACAGCAGTGTAGCGGGGACAAACCTTGACATGCTCGACGGGCTTGAAGTCGTAGTATTTGAGTGGGGGGCAGTCCTTCAGCTCACTCATGATGCTGTGTGGCCTGGCACTGTCTGAATTAACTGACACAAGAAGATGGACAGGGAGGTTAAACTAAACAGATGAGACAAAGATGTCAAGCTGTGATTCTGTTTGTATGTGTCTCTCCATCACAAGGATGCATTAAACACACACTCACGCACGCACCCAAATACATGTACACGCAGGTTTGCTTCATAGAAAGCGAGCTCCCGGGCCCACATCGCTATATTACTCCTAAATTTAAAATGGCCACCATTATTTCAAAATTGTGCACATAAATATTTTATGTTTTAAAATTACAAGACTTAAGTAGTGCTAATCAAAAGCATTGATGTATATCTTTGAATGTTTAGGAGCAAAAATATTTACCGTCAGTGAATGGCGTCCATGATGGAAAAAACCATTGTAGGTAACGAGGGGTGTTATTGTTTTACATTCAACTGAAAATATAGCCTGTTTCCGAAAAAAAGAACACTTAAAGAGGGGCGTTAAATTCATCCCACATTACAGTAAACGCTACAGTACTTTTTTAATGCTATTATTAATCGAAACAAAATTAAAGCACGGTAAATATGTTGGCTTAATGCTACAATGGTATCATCGGAACAAACCATGTTGTGTCATGGTGCACAAAAAATAGATGACCGCTAAAACCTTCATTCAATAATTTAACAAAGTCAGATTTAGGTTATGTAGTTCTTATTTAAACACATTTTATTCAAGAATAGGCTACAAAAGGTCAAAATGACTCCTAAACCGACGGTTGATGAGTGACATGTCTCCCGTTCACAGACCGGAATAGACGCATCGAAGGGTATGCTCGATTTCTACAAACGTACTCCACCTGGGCGGAGTGATATGCGCAAGCAGCCGCGTTTCTTATGTGTGGACAGATCCGCCTCTTTAAACGGAGAGCTAGATGAAAACTAGCGCACCCTCTCTGAACTAGACGATGTAGGATTTACGGAAGAGGAGTCCCAGGCGTGGCTGAGGAACTTCCGTCTTTTACAGCACAAAAATGGTAAGTCTCTTGCACTAAATGTAGCGTTATTTATCATTATTTAGCCGTTTATCCCCGCTAACTGTGGCTACATTTGGGGCGAGATGAGCTAGCTAGCTTCGTGTCTCTCACAGACGAGGTTTCAGGTGAGCTACAGTGAAATGAGAGGACAGGCATCCTTGGTACGGTTTGCAGAAACTGAAGTGATCGAGCTGAGCTGTCTTTTTCCTCTCGGCCCCTTTTTCTCATCGTTACTATGAGTGCTAGCCCTCCTGTAGCGCTGTCAGGAGACAGTGGGAAAGTTATGTACATGTTAGGCAAAGGCAGAGTGTTGTGGATGGACGTTAATAATTTGGATGAGCTGTAACGTTAGTGTCGGTCATCTATCCATTAATGTAAATGCAAACAGAATTGATTCATGTTTCCAGGACCTTGCATCAGGTTGATACTCATTACCATCATGTGTTTCTTTCTTAAATGGCTGTTAGTTGTTGTAAAGGTGCGAAACGGTAAGAGGTTTATATCTGAGCAGCAGCAATTGAATTCCTGCACACAGCTCATTTTGGTTCCTGATCAGACCTGACCTCACAGCCTGACCCTGCTGGTTGAGTCACCACTCGCCAGACTGGGAGGTTCAGTTTGCCCATGTACACTGATCTAAGGTATTATCCAGCTTGGTCTTCTCTGCAGGGACATTGGTCTAATGTAATTTCTCCTCCAGACAGCGACTCTGCGCCCCTACTTAAACGCTGTGAGGGCCACACTGCAGGCGGCCCTCTGTCTGGAGAACTTCTCCTCTCAGGTGGTGGAGCGTCACAACAAGCCAGAGGTGGAGGTCAGGTATGTGTAATGCCATGTCTCTGGAGTGAGCAGGCTCACTGGTTGTCCCCCCTACTTTGCAGTTTCCCCTCTTTTTCTCCTGCCCTTAAGCTAAGCTGTTTGCAGATCATCCTCAGCTGCCACGCAAGTGCAGGCTTGTGCAAACTTGCATAAGAAAATCTAGGAGGGAAAAAATTACACAAGTTTGGGCAAGACTGTAAAATTGGCCAGTGGGGATTTGCTGCAGCCTGTTTGCAGGTGTCTCCCTAATACAATGAGGAGATTAAGAGTTTTCCAACAAGTCACTCTAACTTGTAAGGGTTCCTGTAGGGTCTTTAGCACAGTGACTGACAGGCCTGTTTTTATTTGTAACGGCTGGATTGTGCTGTGGTTACAGGAGCAGTAAGGAGCTGCTACTTCAGCCCGTGGTGATCAGCCGTAATGACAAGGAGAAGGTTCTTATTGAGGGATCCATCAACTCTGTCAGAGTCAGCATTGCTGTCAAACAGGTGATTAAAAACAGCAGGATTTTGACTGCTTTTGATTATGAGCTATTCACATTTGCTCATTTTCATTCCCAGTCTAATATGCATTAAAAATAAATAAAATCTTCCCTGCAGGCTGATGAGATTGAGAAGATCCTTTGCCACAAGTTCATGCGCTTCATGATGATGAGAGCAGAGAACTTCTTCATTCTGAGGAGGAAACCAGTAGAGGTAAGATAAGATAGATGTACAAGTAATCTGGGTTTTTTATAATAGAGTGACAAAAGAGGAATCAACATTTAAATGGTGTCATAGGGCTCTTTATGCACAGATGTTGTAGAAACTATACACAAACATAAAATACCTCAATATTCACAGTGTGATCTCTTTTGTCGAATTTCTAATGTGTTGACCAGCCTCACTTACTCACGTCTTTCATTGTGGTTTCAGGGATATGATATTAGCTTCTTGATTACCAACTTCCACACGGAGCAGATGTACAAACACAAGCTGGTGGACTTTGTCATCCATTTCATGGAGGAGATCGACAAGGAGATTAGCGAGATGAAACTGTCCGTCAACGCTAGGGCCCGTATCGTTGCTGAGGAATTCCTCAAGAACGTAAGAAACTTGTTCACTGGTTTTATGGCTTCAGTTCTGATGTTTTTTGGGGGGGGTTTTCTGCACAAAAAGGTCAGATGCAATTCTCTTTTCTGTAAAAAAAAAAAAAAAAAAAACAAAAACAGAAATGCTGACATGTAAAATAATGCGACGTATTCTCTCCACAGTTCTGATAGCAGTGTTGGTTCCACACAAGCCAGAAAAACACTCCAAGGGCCAATCAGCACTCAAGTGGAGTAAACAGCCAATCAGCGAGGAGATGAGATGAGAGGAACATGACCAATCTGGCGATGACACCCTTTGTGCCCATCTCGAGTACTTCCCTGTACTCATGAATATCAATGACTGTATATAATGAAATATTTACCAGTTTCATTTTCAGCCACTTAGAACAAATCCCCAAACAAAGGCGGGTCCTTAAAGTATTAATCAAGTTGATAGCCATGAGTACAGGGGCGTCGAGATGGCGTCGTTGCAAATGGCCAGGTTTTTGTATTTTGTGTATGTGAGTCTGTGTATTCTGTCACTGTTGTTTCAAATTTGTCTCTAAAATTTCTCACCCATGTTTGCAGAGAGCAGTCTGTGTGGGGTTTAATCATAGACGTGGAGCAAGAGCTGTCTGTAAAGAAGCCGCCAAAAGACGTGTATGAAAATAATGAAAAAGAATAAAACTCAGTTGTTTATAACTTTGGTGTTCCTTTTTAAATACTGTCAGTCATTCACGGTCAGCGTTTGTGCTGCTGCTGTGCCCATAAACAGATTTATTCTGCTTCAGAGGAAGTTGATTTTAGTCAGCACTCTGACCACATCTCACCTTATACAGTTACTGTGTTGTTTCAGCCGTGAGGAAGAGGAAGTGATGCTTCATGCTGCAGACTCACCATTTTAGTTGTGCAGTATTTGTTCACTTATGCACATGTAAGTGTAACTGAACCCCCAGGTCTGAGCATAACTCCGCCCCCACTGCATAATTCTGAAAAATGTTGAAAAGTGGGCCAGAGGCTGAGAGGTGAGAGAGGACGGTGAGGTCGATGTGGATGTGTGAGGCAGGAGTTGTCTAGTTTCAGTTTTGAGCAGTTTGTCACCAGTGCAGCTGTCAGAATTTCATGACGTAGGTAAGTCGACTCTGTCTGCATTTCCATTACAAGTTTCAGAGCTGATTTAAAACAGTAGAGGGAGTGCTGAGCCATTTTCAACCCTTGAAATTCTGATTTTTATAAATTTGGCAAGAAATATAATACCAGCATTAATGTGTTTCATCACAGTACAGTCGCATCATTTAGTTACAGCTCAATAAAACAAGTTTAAAGGAGAGCTACACCCATTTTCAAAATTCATACATGTTATTCCTGTTGTCTAAGACAGTCCAAACACATTAATAAACATGAGCATTACTCTCCCAAATCCAAAAACTAGAGTGCTAAAATTCAAATTTGTGATGTCATCAAGTATGAAGTCTGGAAGCTGCTCCATTGATGATGAATGAGGAAAGATGTTTTCTGCATCAGTGGTTCCCAGCTGGTGGGTCTTGGGTCCATTCTGAATGGACCCCAAGTGACTTGCACACATATCAACTTTGCAAAACACACTTTATTTTCAAGTACAGTGAAATTCTAGCACAGCGCTTTTATTTTTAAGTGCTGTTTCCTGCTGTAGAGTGAGTGAATAATGAACAGCTTCTTAACAGACACATCAAACTGATTCGATGACATGGCCAAACGCAAGTATGACGCTGAGTGTTCTGAGTATATGGGTACATTTGCTGTTTTAGATCTGAGAACACTACAATAGAATGAAGCTCATTTGACTATAAAAAGGAAACAAACATTTTGTGGGTCCACATAATGTGGCTCACATTAACGGTCTATGGAGCAGCTCTGGACTTAATTGCATCACTAGTTTGAGACTTACTTCTCTGGTTTCCAGCTTTCAGAGAGAGGAGCTCAAGTTTACAACAAAATTATTGAACTTTGGAAACAACATTGGAATTCTTAATTTAGGCGGTCTTCTTTAAGTGTACAATACCCTCGCTCATCACCGGCCATCTCTGACCTCTCGTAGGCTCAGTCACTTATATTTGTTCATTTATAAAGCCATACTGGGTAAACTCCCCTTGTGCATTTGCACTTTGATTTGAACAGATCTGACTCCAGCTGTAGTCTGAGATTACAAGCCTTAGTTTTGTCGTTGCACACAGACTGAGCTGGGGAAAAGAAAGCTTTTATGTGCTTTGCTCCTCTCACCTGGAATGATCTTCAAAAAGATCTGAAACTACATGATTGGTCTCTGCCTGATTTCAAAGCTCTCATAAGTACAAGGATGAATGACTCAGTTGGTTCTCGTCATTGTGCATAGGTGTTCTAATATTTCTACATGCTACCGTATATCTATATATGTTTTTTATTGTGTGGCTGTTTGGCTGTAACTTTTTGTGTGCTGCTTGGCCAGGTCTCTCTTGGAAAAGAGATTGTTGATCTTAATGGGACTTACTTGGGTAAATACGGGTTAAATTAAATACCGTAGATGAATAAATAAATAATACCTCTTTAACTAAAGGTTTCAGAGAGAAGGAAGCGACATTTTGAAAATATGAGTAAATACTTTTAAAATTTGATTTTCTCAGGAGTGTTTGTTGGACATACAATGCCTCCTGATAGTTACACACACCCTACTGCTACACAAGGCCTGAACTGCTGGAGGTGCTCGACTGCACTCAAGTGACAATGTTTGAAGAAGAGTTATGTAACTCAACCACTCAGGGTCAGAGGAGGAACTTTAAGGCATACTTTTATGAAAACTGCAAGAAATAGACAGTTAATAGATGAGGTTCCAGTGGGTCTTTGAAATCCTTTAAAGTTTGTGAATTTAGGGATAAAACTCAAGGCCTTTAAAGTTTTAAAAAAATAGACAAACAGACATGGGCCATTGAAAGTGCTTTAATTTGCATATTTTGTGCAGGAATATAAATTCTGTGTCTCTATTGCTCAGCTTACACTGTGTATTGTTTTGCTGTGCTGTTAGAGAAGGCAAGAGATCACATAGTCTTTTGAATTTGAGGGAAATGGGCCTGGAAAGTCATTGAATGTAATGTTTAAGAAGATGTGGGAACCCGAAATAAATCAAATAACCTCCTGGACTCTCCCTGCTCCTGATCATATATTTACATTGTGCCACTTCATCTATTTGATTCTGATTATGCAGCCTCCACCTCCTCATGCTCCACCAGTTCCTCATGTCAGGAACCCATGTGACAGAGAGTCAAATGTTGCCCATCGAGCCCTCTATCAGCTGATCAGTTCACCTGACACATTAACATGTCAATCCATCTCACCGGCACCTCCACCTTCTCAGTAAATAACAGCTAAAACAAAAATCACTGGTTCTAGCTTTTCAAATGTTAAAACTTTATTTAGTACCTTTCAAAGTTCAAGGTCACAAAGTGCTTCACAGGAGTAAAACTGTTAGAAATAATACCATGAAAAACAGACAGCATAGTTTCAGACAGCACGCTGAATATCTTTGGGTTTCAGACAGTTGGTAAGACAAAACAACACTGTTGGATATGTCCAACTTGGGCTCTGAGTAAATGTGATGCCCATTTCTTCATTATATTCTGACTTCTTACAGACTCAGAAATGAACTTACTGAGACAATACTGGCAGATAAATTGAACATGAGAACAATTATCAGTGCAGCCCTAATAAATAATTAAACCTCTTAATGACAGACATGATGACAGGTTTGTTTATAAAAATATCACATCTTTATTATAGTGGAGCTGGGACGCACATTTAGAAGTCACGACCGTGTCGACACCGACAGCTTTTATGCATTTTTGAGTTTCCCATACTGTTTATAATCTTCACAAAAAAGGTGTTCTCATTAAAAGTCTGAATCATCAGAGGAAAGCTGTGATTTGATTTAACCCATGTGTATAAAATTTGTTTCCACCATAGAAACTCTAATAATGACCCAGTCCATTCACTCACTCACTGAATCATCACATAATAAAATACTTTGCTTCATAATATATGTTTCCAGGTAGGTTTGTAACCTTCACATTGCACATCATCACTGAAGACACGTCACATAAAACAATGATTTCACGATACAGTACCATATCAGACATGTAGCAGGCGGATCATTCGATGAAGCCACGAGGGTAATACTTTAACCCTCAGGGTTAATTCTACTGCTGCACAATATCAACATACAGTAACCAAACTGAATATAGCAACACATAGACAGGAACCTGCTGCGAGCCAAGTGTTTCATTCATAAATAATCTGAGTGTCACACCTTTAAAATACCGACACTGAGGCCCAGACACACAACCTGATGAGGTCCTTCAAATCCAAAGAGACGGACATAAGAGTTACAGAAAGGTGTGTGTGCATGTGGCAGAGGTGGTCAAGGAGTAAGAGGAGGCACGTCACCCAGACGGTCACCACGGTGAGCAGGTAGTGCAGATTGGAAAAGTGAATTGACCACGAGAGTCCGTCAAAAGGGAGCGAGAGGACTAGAGGTCCAGCTGCAGTCAGAGGTGAGGAGGGACGGTCTGCAGGGCGTCTTGGGTCGTACGGTGGATGTTCACATTCTGCAAAGAGGAACGATTTAGTGTCAGATGACCTTTCAATGAAGGAAAATTTACAGGGAGTCGAGGAAAGCGTTACTGTACTGTACACACGCAGCTTATATACAGAGTGATATCTGTGGATCCTGGTTGTTTCGGCACCTGTGATAACTTCTTTTTGTGATGTTCTGTAGTCTGTATGTGGTGGACGTCATGTTTTTCAAGGCAGTTTGTCATGTTAGAAAGGTTTTTAGTTTTTGAAAAGTACACCAGCAGTCTGGCAGCAGATGATCCTGCATCTTTGAAGCTGCACCGAATGATTCAGGCTCCTTTGAAACCTCATTGAAGTGCAGAATACCAGACCAATATCTTGCTGCCATCAACCTAAGTGACCCATGGTAGCAGCAGTTTGTTAACCACCCTAGCTTGAAGCATCTTTTCATGCTGTTTTTATTTGGATCACACCACAAACACGGCAGCAGGGTTTGGTAAACTCTTTTTTGCAATATCATCTTCTATTTTCTAAAACTGACTGAGCCTTTCAGCAAAGTGTCAGTATTGTTAGCTGTGAATATCAGCACACATTTTGTTATCACTCTAAACTGAGGCAGAAAGAAATCTGTGTGTGACAGTGAGTGTTTTGTTCAGGCTGATGAATAGCACCCCAGTGGAGCTGTCTGCATGTGAATGAATGGAGAAATCTGAGTCTTCAGTTTGCACAGCAGAGCAAGCAGGAAGGGCACTGAATATCTGATCTATGGATGTATGAACAGGAAGGAAGCAGTCCGCTACTTTTGATCTCCACGTTGCATAAGTAAGCCGAGCTCAGGCTAGACATACATTTATCTCACCATCAAGGCAAAGCATTTAACCCAAGATCTTTACTTTCAGATAGTAAAGAGGAAAACTGGTTGTCAAATTTTCCAAAATGAAGCACAAGCAGAGTGTGGTAAGGATTTATAAAACTGTTGAGTGGAGTTTATTTAGAATCATTAACAGATATCTCCTCTTCAGTGAGATGAATATACTGTATGTACCTTCACATTATTCAACAAAAAAACAACAAAACAAATTACGTCTGTACTTCCAGGATTTTCATTAGACAGTGTATGACATCCTAAAACTACAGACAAACTGTAATAAAGGACATTTAATAATGAGATAGACAGAGCTGATTTTTTATGTGCAAAATATAAAAAGGCACAGCCCTGGTTAGTGTTGTGCCGTGCTGTTAAACTATGATTAGAGTGTCCTGAGTCCTACCGACAAAGATATAGTGATACTGCTAAAAGTTAACATTGTAAAATCAGTTCAGTAAACATCATTAAAAAAAAACATCACAACTCAATACTTCAACAAAAAGGTGCTGTAGTTTCGTAGCTTCACAGTGGGATAACAGCATCAGTTCAATAGAAACCCTTCATTATCTTTTCAGTCATTCTCCAAAAATGGGAGAACGTGCTCGAGACACAGAATCCGTGTCGTAGGACTAATAATCAAAATCAGAAACTGGATTCCAGTCAGTTATCACCATCATCACGTCTTTAAAATATAAGTGGAGGAAACACAGAAGATCAGAAGAGTGACTCGATCAAGAGAAGGTGGAGAAGAGAGACTAGAGGTTGCTGAGTGTGGCAGGTACATTGTGCGTCTGAAGGGTGCAGTGTGCGTAAAGAGGGGTAAAGGAGGTTTGGGTTGGGGGTGGGGTGAGAGGGTACTGCCTCATTGGTGAGCTGGCACTGTTAGCAAAGCCTCCTCTGACATCCGCGACACTTCTACGTTCTGTTTGATGAAAGAAAAGCACAAACAGGGGAGGGGATCAAAACACATCGGAGATATGAAATCCACTGCACACAGACTCAACCTGGTCGAGGGTTTCTGTCTTTGTCGATTGTGTTTGCAGTGCAGGTCAAGAAGAAGTTAAAACACTGCAGGTAAGCTTTTGTCATGCTCATCTAAGTTTTCCAAACAGATGATTTCTCAGCTACAAAAATCTGAAAAGAGGCTTAATGTGTGATGGACTAGCATCTAAAAATCCCAAACTTCACCTTGACAGTCAATTAATTACCATGACTATACATCATATCATATCACTGATACAGGCCACATACTGTATACTCACTGTCATGATAGTTGCCACCAAAGACAACATTTGCATTATGACTCGGGCTGTAGCAAAACTCTAATTTTTTACATTCGAATAAAAGGTAGAGGTTTTCAAATGATGCTTCCAATGTCGGTCGTCATATTTCTTCTTTGTATAGCGCTGGGTGCCAAGCATACACAGATACATAATGATCCTTTATTACGACGATATGTCAGAAGCGTGTCTGAAGTGGAATGGATTGAAAGATTGGTGAAGTCAGTGTCACTGGCGCTTGCTGCTGCTGGGTTAGAAAGATTTAGCAAACGTTGGGAATGAGAGTCCTGCAAGACGGAGCCTGGGCTTTTCAGAGGTGCGTTCATAAGTTGTTTTATTCGTTGTAAATCTGTACAGCAATCTACCAAAAGAACAAAGCAGGTATGTCTCATTGGGTGATCCAAATCTTTATCAAAACTTGCCATTTTCAGTGTGCTTGTTGTTAGCTAACGGGATGCTGTAGTCTCTCGTAGCGAAGGGGATTTGAAAACGGTCACAAGTAGATAGCGGAGGGAGGGGAGACCGCCACCCTACATAGACAGCTAATGGCAGGCTTACAGCCACAGTTTACATCCAATGAGTCAAACTAGATTGCTGCTAGTCGCCCTGTCTGAGCTGAAGAGCAAACAGTTTTTTCGACTGCAATGAAATTGTGGGTTTTGAAAGGCTACATGCTAACAAATATGGACTAAAGCAGAATATTTCATTGGGTAAAAACTTCATGCATCAGTCTTTTTCAATAAATGTTGACGGCTGGACTGCTGGAGTTGCTCTGGAGTTCTTGGAAACGTCTGGAACATAAGTCGGAAACAATCCTACGCTAGAATTGAATTCTAAAAATCGCACAACACTAATAATATTGGTGTAGCATAATCTTTATCTGTAACTGTGCAGAAATACAAGGTTTAAACAGAATGAACAAAAAAAGGGCGTAATTTTTATGTTGATTTTGAATTGGAATAATAAAGCCTCAAACTGTTCAGTACAGCCCTAATTATGACAGGTATATTTCACAGAGAATTATCAGTGGCTGTTCGACCATCAACCATCATAGTGTGACAACCTACCAATTCTTTTCAGCATTGAACCCTGTCAGAAACTGTAACCTGATCCAGTCAGAGGCATATTTGTTTAAAGGGTGTGAGGGTGAAAACATGGAACGTTAGAGGCATTGTTGCTCTCCTGAGAACACGTGATCTGACACAAACCTGCTCTCAGCTCTTTCCATACCACTGATGATATAAACATGGCCGTCAGAATGAACTGTGGCTGTGGTGATATATCATGTGACACATGATGTCCAGGACATGCAGCTGTCGGACCAGCCTGTTTGTAAACCTTCTCTTACCTTGCACAATATTAGTCATCCGTAGTGTGTGTGTGTGTGTGTGTGTGTGTGTGTGTGTGTGTGTGTGTGTGTGTGTGTGTGTGTGTGTGTGCCGTGATACCCACCTCTGGTTTTTCCCGGTGTGTGTTGACTGCTTCCACATTTAAGCAGATGGACTCCACCTTACACCCTGAGCATGCAGACAGATTTGATTCATTAGTTCAGTTTTTTTTATTTACTATTTATCATAAATAGATTTATCATGTGCACCATATGCTAACAGGAGACCAATCCTACCGTAGGCCACCGGCGTTAGCTTCAGCACAGTGTGCAGTGGGCACTTCAGGTACGGCAGCTCCTCTGTGTGAAGACAAACATACAGGTTCATGAAACTACCCAGACAATCGAGGAGCTCTCACTCCTGTACATCGTCTCAAATTACTTCTTTTAATCTGTAAGTTTTAATCTTTTGACTTTTTGTCTGATATTTCTACGTCTACAGTGTGGAAATCAGGTCAGTCAGTCAGGACTGAAACACATTTCTCAATCGGGGCACTATGAAAGTATGTCACAGCTTTACACTTAATGTGTCACAGTGTAAGAAACATTTTATCCAGTGCCTTACTGGAACTAAGGAGGCATTAATACCTTACGATAGCGAAAATGAAACTGCGTGACTAAGAGGTTAAATGCACCCTCAGGATAATCTTATTACACGATCTCTAATCTTTGCTGAACTGTAATTTTGTGAAGTATTACTTTGTAAGTAAATCCTCCTTTTCCCTAAACTTACTTTATCTACTTCTGTTCAGTGAATTTATTGAGTTACTACATTCCAAACAGTGCTTTGTGTTTATCCGTGTAGCGCTTTTTTGTGTATGTTTCTGTACCTGTGGTTAAGTGTGCCCTGCTAAACTGTTTTAAGGGGCTCTGTTAAATTAAAAGACTGACCTGCTGTCTTGTCCAGGAAATAGGCCAACAGGCAGCGCATGACGGCCTGGTGACAGACGACCAGCACGTTCTCTTGCCGTTCCAGCTCCATGATGACCGGCTCTAACCGCTGCACCAGGTCCTCATAGGACTGAGTCAAAACAGACACGAAAAGAAGAAAATCAGACACGCTGAAAGCAGAGAACAATTTATTCTTGGAAATCTTCGGTTACAGTTCACCACAAAATCATCATCAATCAAAAAATAAGAGACAGAGGTTTAAGCGTGTTAATTAAAACGTCCATACGATTCATTTTCTTCAGTCTGCTGAATAATCAATGTCAGTTTAACAGATCGACATTCAGCAGGGGGAAAAATCCATACAGGCTGTCTAGACCAACACTAGCTTTAACAAGATTCCCCAAAGCCCTACATCAGCACTGTCCGCCCACGCAGCCAGCTAATGCCCATATCCATCTTCCTGTGTTAGATTAATGGAGAGGTAATGGGATGGACTTAAGGTGAGAACAGACCAGTGGGCATTCAGACACATAGTAAACAACCTGGCGCGCACACACACACACACACACACACACACACACACACACTAATGTGATGTCTTTGTTTACTGTAATCTGGTGTTCAGCCAAATCTGTTAAGAGGCTGCTCGTCCAAGCGGAGGCTCATTAGCAGAGAGTAAGTGGCCAGTAGCCATCTGGATGCTGTTTAATTACGTTTGTGGTGATGTGTGAGTTTCTATGAGCGTGTGAGTGTGCACTTAAATTCACAAAGGAGCTTTGGGAAATTCCAAAGTTCAAACAGAGGAACACTGTCCACAAACACGTTAATTTAACATTAACATAAAAAACACACATCAGTTACATAACCACATCCCATCATTAGACAAAGCATAGCATTAATTTTAGACACTGACCTCTCCTTTCGGGTAGCGATAGCGGTATTTGTCCTGGTCCCTCAGAGCAAACTCCAGAGGATAGTGCTCCTGGATCTCCTCATACATCATCTCCTCACACACACCCTAAAATGACATCAAACGCAGATCAATCTCCATTAACACCGCACACCTGTCAGCAAACATCTGTGCTCAGCAGCCAAGATCAAAGTACTCACTGCATCAATCTCGTTCAGGACCTTCCACTGTTCGTAGGGCACACAGAGAGCTTCAGCTGTCTGGATGGTTCTCTTCATCTGACTGGTCCACACCTTCAGGTCTCTGATGCCCTGCGCCTGGATGAACTGGCTCAGCTTCTTTGCAAACTGAATGGAGAAGAAAAGATTTATTAAACCATACAGTCAAATTAAAAAAAAAAAAAAGAGGCCATATGTTTCTTGTTAAAGACTTTTTGATTTACCTCTTTGCCTCTATGCGTGAGGCCCGAGTCTCCTCCAATCCGACCATTGACATTGAGCTCGCTCTCGCCATGGCGGCACAGGTAGATGGAGCGCGGCGTGATGTGAATGTTCATGAGGTAGTAGACAATCCGGCTCTGGATGTGGTCCAGCACCCTGTTGACCAAGTACCGCTGACCCACGTCCATGATTTTAATGAAGGAGAGATCCCTGAGAGAACACACACACAAACTGAGTTTCCTGTTTGATGAGCCAACAACAGTGTATAGATTTGAGAACCCTGACATAATTAGTTGCTTAGTTTGAATCACTGCATATACATATTATAAAGAATGGCGGTATGTAATACAAAATTAATTTAATTTGATATACTACTGTAGGGGTGAATACTTGATTCTGATTGGCTACAGGATGTTCATTCATTCATTCCTGATAATGGAAAACTGATAGTTTTAAATTAATCTGCTGGCAGGTTACTCAAAAATTAGTTACCATAGCAACATAAACACAGTCAAAGCGTTTGTTTAAAATTAATTTCAACACTTAAACAAGCTAACGTCTAATTACAACAAGTGACTTCAACATTTATTTTAATTTGCAAGACGTACACTGCCCCTCTGAACTTATTGAAACTTTGTGCCACATAAGCGATTGTCTCACATCCTATACACTATTCAACCTGCTTTCTCAGTCTGTGGCTGACAGCAACATTACGCGTGGCCTATCGATTGTTTGTAAAAATCTTGATATTAATTTGGGGCGAAAGGCATTACTTGATACCTAGCTAGTCTTGTTTTTAAACATACTGTCAAATTTTATGTACAATTTCTCAACTATAGTCAATGTTGTTGACTTTAAATCTTGCTGGCATGACGTTAGCTTTCGAGCCAAAGGATTCTATGAGCTGAGTGGACTAGAAATATCTCTTGCCAAGTCTCATCCAAGTCTTATCCTATCTACTGGAGTAGTGAACAATGTTTCTGTTGCAAAAGAACCTTATGGGAGGGTAATGATAGCTCCAGGTATTAGTCAAACCCTCAGGTGTTACCAGGGGGAAAAACTTTTGATTTTCAATGCAAAACTTGAAAATATAAATAATTCGTCTTATTTTCTTTTCTTTGGTAAGTGACCATAGTATAAGCAGGATAATGCCCACAGAGGCAACAGTCCTTTGCTGCACGTCAGACAGTTCTGGCCTCCCTGTCATCCATGTATAATAAAAATAAATATAATGAAATTTAAAATGTGTTTCCTTGATCTGTCACATATCTGTGTGAGCGAGCTGTTGCACTGGCTTTTTATAATGAAGCACAACTGTTTATCATGAGATAAAAGGTCATGCCGATTACATTTTTTATCTGAGAGAAAACACTAAATTGCTGTCTTATCGTTCTGGTGAAAAACCCAGAGTGTATTTTTTTGCTAAGCTAGGACATCTTTCCTTACACACACACACACTCCACACCAGCTTTCACCTCACCTGTCCAAGATTTCATCCAGCGTCTCGTAGGAGTTTTCATAACACTTGATCCTCTTCATGAAATCTTCCACAGCCTCTTCTGTGTTACAGTTGGTGTAGTCGGGGCTGCCCAGCTTCACTTGCTAAACAGAGAAACATCAGCGGAGTGAGTACAACATGAACAGACGTTCATCTTCTCTTCAGATAAAAGAACCCAGTAAACTCAAACACTTACCACTATGTTCTCCTGTATGACATCTGGGTCTTCACACACAGACTCAACGAAGAACACCTGCAAGAAGAGGAGAAGGAACAATTAAAACTCAGTGTGAACCTTAACTAATGCAGTGTGTCCTCCCAGAATTGTGACCCCATGGATTACCTTAAAGCCATTCTGCTCTGCAAACTGGATGATGGTTTCCCTCCTTTCTCTGGTCGTGTTTGTTGCATCAAAAACCTGTTTAACACGAACAGAACAAACACCACAAACACCAATAAGCTTTTCAGCAATGCACACTGCCTGACACATCTAAAACAAACAGCATTTAACTTTTCACCCACCGCCACTTGGCCTCCTTCTTCTGTGAGATACTGTCTCACATCGTTCAACGCTGCTGAGGCACATTGTCTGTAAAGATCACAGAGAACAGCTGTCAAAAACATGACATGGCAGAACAAATTGCTAGGAAGGTCTGAGGGTAGCTGCCGCTCTTACCGTCTGATCCTCAACCCCTCCTCATTGTCTGGACGGAAGAACTCAAAGGACTTGTAGATCTTCACAAAGTCTCTCCTGTACTGACCAACATTGAACTCTATGGGAAAGATGAAGGCAAGGACACATTAAATCGTCTTTCTCTCAGCATTTAACTTGTGAATCAATTCCCTCTTCTCTCTAGAACTGATGTTTCTACAATACTATTCACTGGAGCTGACAATCCTGAGAAGTCGTACCCCTGGTAGGCACGCCGATCCAGTTGAGATAGCGGGTCAGCTTCTTGGAGATATAGGTCTTCCCCCTGGCAGGAAGGCCAACTGTCACGATCAGGGTGGGACAGTTGGTCATACATACTGGAATGAAACATGGAGAAGGGAGAGAAGCTTAAGTCATGTGCTAATCACACATAATGCACATGAAGACGTAAAATCGATCTCACAGTAAAATGTGTCACGCCTCAGTACAAGCATGTTGGTCCATCTCAAGGTTTTGTTCAACTATTATCATCACAGCTGCAAATATGCCTCCATCACCATCATCATTTATAGGAATCCATATTAACTTAAATATTAGATTGTCCTTATCGATGTGCATGTGTGTAATCCAGTGTTATCGCCAATGATGACAAAGTCACACCACTTTGAGAATGCAGTCAGCCAGGAGCAGAGGTCACAGCGGCGCCAGGCTGTGCCCGAAGAGTTGTGAAACACTGCACTTTTAACTACTCAAGACATCTGGAGAGAGCCAACAGCTAGTTTCCACACACAGCTGCAGTGTGTGCACAGATGACTGGGTCAGAGAGCGGGATAGTTTTTATGGGTGCTACTTCATTGTATGCATCTTCTTTAAGATAGCGTCTGTGTTTTATAATTCCCTGTGTGTAAAAGAACTGCAAGAGTCTATCAGAGGAAGGTACAATCTGTCCAAAAAGATCTGGTGCACACATCACAGGTACATTTCACAGCTACCTCCCTGATAGTGCTGTGCTACTGACATTGGCAGGAATCAGATATGTTATCAAAAGCTCCCAGCGTTTTAACTGTGCAAAGCAGAACACGCAATATAGAGACAAACACATTTAATCACTCAGGTGATTGTGATCTGCATGACAGAGTCAATCTACTCTAACCTAAGGGCTTAAATTTGACATTTGATCTCAAACCTCTTATGTAAGTGGTTGTAGTTTGGGGGAAAAAGGTAAGTATGATTGACAGACCCCACCGTACTTTTACAAATATCTTTAAGTATCTAATTGTCTCTCCAAAAGGTTTAATTCTGTTGACGCAACCTCGCATTCATCTCTTTGCGCTGTCCTTTCTGTCGTAGGTCCCAACACAGATTCTGGCTTACTGCTTATTATAATTTAATTGATAATTCTGTTCTCTGGATGATTTATGACATAAATATTTGACTTAACTTTCAATGTGTTGAATTTACTATATAGATACAATTACAAATTCTTTAATTGTGAAGTGCAACATGCTTGTATTCCTAAAAATTATCTTTTGGGCGAGTAATATATTATTTTTCTGTATTTTTCTACCTTCTCTATATAATTTCTTATGATATGTTATTTTTTTGAATTAATTATATATATTTGACTTTACTTGTGATGTGTTGTATTTAATATGTACCTGTATAATGTTGATTGTGATGTTTCTATTGTAGTTCATTTTCACAGAGTCCTGCTCTGTCCCCCATGTGGAGTATGAAACAGTTGTTCAACTGTGCTCTGATTGTTTCTGCCTGAAAGAAGAAGGATTCTCAATCATGCAGATCCCAATCACCTGAGTGATGAATGTGTGTGCGTAGCTTGTCCTGCTTTGCCATGTCTGACAAAGGTCTCTGAAACGCAGGGAGCTTTTCAAACAGTGTGCTGATCTCTTACCTGACTCTTGCCTTAGTTTGGGTTCTTGTCCCAGCAGCTGTAAAACTTTTTGGTGTGTGTACCCTTCACCCTGAGTGAACCAACCAACTTCACTCCACCCAAACAGATCCACCACGCGCTCATGATTTCATTGACATTTTAGAGTCCATTGATTCAAATATTCTCTCTCAGTCGGGCCACAGTGAGGAAACACTGACCATACACACAAATGACCAATGTGAGCACAGATAAAAATAAAAACCAGCACATCCACAGGGTGCAAATCACTCACATGACTGCAGGGATACAATTCCTGTTTACTAACAACTAACAGTTAGACCTGGCACCCAGTAACAACGCGATGACACCCCGGCACCACCAGTCCTTTCTCCTCGCTGCGAGCAGCCTTCATCATGTGAATCCTTACGTAACTGAGTGAACCAGATGGCTGCAGCCACAGTAAGACGTTTGAACTCTGCCTACTGAGCTCCACGCGGGTTTAACCGTTGTAACGTTAGCTAACACATCACGGCAGATTGAGATGAGTGCTGCGCGCGGGGGGACGGATATACGTTAATTATTGAAGTTACCGCGGCGCCTCGCGCTACGTACACGCAAATGCGAGCAGCAAACCTCAGACGACAGAAACGGAAGATATGTATCGATACTCATTCAACAACCGCTGAAATAGCTCAACATTTTGCTAACTGCCGCCACGTCGTCATACGCACCCTTTCTCTGAGAAATGTGTTTTTCAGGAAGGCCATTTTTATACGGCATCCAGATCTTCTTCAGGGGGTTTTGGGTGAGTTCCCGCGGATTTGGCGGTGTTTTGTCCTCCATTCCGCCTGGCTGTGACGTGGAGGCAGCCGCGGCGGGGACACGGGGCCTTTTCCCGTGATGCTGCTCTGAAGGTGACCGGTGTTTCATCCGCGCTGCTGTGCGGTGATGGAGATGGTCAGGTCGCCCGGTCTCTCGTCTCCCTCTCAGCAGCGCTGTTGTCACGTGCTCACTCAGGTCTGCCCACAAAGAAGAAGGCCAACGGCTAGCCGTAATGACCGCAGTACGGGCGCAAGCGCATCTTCTATTTTACCGTAAGTGACATCAGCTGTGCTCTGTGTGCTGAGCGCTCAGCCACAAACACAAGTTTAGGGCGCAAGGACATTTTAGAGCGGGACAAACAGTGTAACGATGCGTGAAAATGCTCCAACAATACACTATTATAAATTAATTTGTTACCACGACAATACAAATGTGCTCTAACATGGCAGATATGGCAATAATCCTGGATTTATTAACAATGTGGTACATGCTGAAGGAGCTATGCAACTTTAGGGTAAGCTGGGGGAAGATGCTCCCCTTAAGAACCAATGCAGTTTACTGTAAAATTAAAAAAAAAATGTGGATATGTTTTCAAGCATGTTCAGGATGGTGATGCATAAAGCAACACAATGTTGGAGGAGATAAATTGATAGAGAAGACAATTTAGTTGAGCACTGCCTGGGGCCCACATGCCCTGAGCTCAAAACCAGCCATTTAACTAAATACAATGAACTAATCCCAATCCTGACCCATTAATGGATTATCTAGAAGCTTAGTGTTTCCTTCAGGCTAATTGTTTTCATTTCAGGATGTCCTCCTCCAGCGAGCTTGCTAAAAATGTTGGCTAGTTCTGGTGAAATAAATCTAAAGACTGCGGCAATTCAGATGAAATGTCACAACTGGCTAGAGCATGGTCATTCAATACATGTGTTGAAAGTAGATTTAGTGCCATATATTAGTTAAGAGAGGAATTAGGGGGTTGGGGCCCATGTTACCCTGCTAGAAGAGACATTTTGAAAAAAGTCAGCCATGGGTGGATTAAAAGAAAACCAAAGATTTTTTGTTGTTTTGTGTGTCTTTATAGTAACTTTGTTTCTTTATAGCTGTTTGGTTTCTCTTTTTGATAAATGGTAGTCGTCTTCTTTGGTAGTTTTGTGCCTCATTGAAGTCATGTGGCCTTTATGATTGTTTTGTCCCCTTTTGTAGTTGTTTTGTGTCTCTTTGCCCATTCAGTAATCTATCCATGGTCACAGCAAGCGTTAGTTAAATGTTCCTGCTATAACAAATCAAAATGTGAAAAATGTCTGTGTTCAACATGTTCAATATTGCTTAAAGACTGCATTATGTTTGGCCTCATCATAGCACAGTGGTTGCTCAAGACTTCACCCTGGGCTAAGTTTGACTATTTCATGGGACTTTACAAACTGTTATGTAAATCTACAAAAGCTGGAGAGTGGCTGGTTCAAGTCCTACATGAATTACAGTACAGAATATGGACTGTTGGTTGGAAAGGTGCCAGTTCACCTCCTGGGTACTGCTGAGGTACCCTTGGACAGTGAACTCCCAACTGCTTTAGCAGCCCCCTCACTCTGACATCTCTGCGCTGCAGCATGTCTGTAGGCCCTGTGTGTGTGTGTGTGTGTGTGTGTGTGTGTGTATGTGTGTATGTATGTGTATTTCAGGCCAATGTGTGTGTTATGTGTAATGACTATGGAAAACTGCCTTTAGTTATTTGTTGTCTTAAGGAGCAACTCTGAGTCACTTGAACAGGACGACACAAGACAACGTGCTGTCTGTTAAATGGGGACAGAATACAAACTCAACTATTAATGTGAGTGCTGATTCTTTTTAAAGAAAACTGTCCCTTTCCAGCATTTCCACATGTCACAACAGGAAAACACAGGTGTAAACAATAACATTAATGATGACTGAATGTCATGCAGCTGCTTCAGTTTCAGGATCCTGGTGAAAACCTTTTTTTCATGGCAGACATTTTAAGATTCAATCATTTAGTCCCATACAGCTGATTTGGAATTTGTTTCAGTGCGCCCAACAACAACACCTATAATCACATGGTGTGGTGCACACAGCAAGGCGTGTCCACAGAAACAAACTGCCACAATTAAACACAATGGTGCAACCATGTTGTTACGCCCTTAAAGTGACAAGTTTAAGTACATGTGCTTGTTTATACAACCAGTGAGACATTTAGGATGCTGATTGCCTCAGGATACTGTACGTGCCATTGTGGAAGTGAGATGTAATAGTTTTCTACGCTGTCTTAAAAGAATAGTCTTTGGTAGGCTTTCTTCTGGATGATGTTTGTCTTTCCATCTCAGTAAGAAGGAGACTGTAGTCCCATCTAAGGAATTCACTCTCCCCGCCACCTGTTTGTTTATAACCAGTGGCAGTAGCTCTCCATGGTTTATACACAGGTCCAAAACAAGTTCTTTAGTTCAGCTGATGTGTAGTTTCAGATTGTTATTGCTACATCAGTCAACCATAGAGGAAACCTCATTCCTGTACACTGTCTCATCTTTAACAGGAATCACACCAGTGCTTTTCCTACTATGATAGCGCAAACTAAATTCTGGGAAAAGATCTATTGTACGTGCTGGCTTACTGTCACACTGTCATGACTAACAGCTGCATTTGAACTGAACAGAGCTATTGTTCATGTTGTAAGTTACACCCGGGCATTTCCTACTGTGCCATGTCAATCAGAAGTCCAAACAAACACGCTCAACCCTCAGAAGTATGTACGGGTGCTGAATCCTCAATGAAAAATGTAAAAAAATATATACATAGCTATAAATACTGTGCCATGTCAAAATAAATTCTGGGAAAAGATCTATTGTACGTGCTGGCTCGCCATCACACTGTCATGACAGTAGTGAGTATGCTCAGTACTTTAAAAACACAAGCATTTTTGGTAAACCTTACTATTTAAAACTGAACTGAAAGTGAAACTTATCTATACTCTCCTCAAACCAGTTTTAGGAACAACAGTTTTTAGTAAAAATGCACATGTTTGGGGAAGTGTTGAGCACACAACAGGATAAATAGTTTTGGATCAGACTGCACAAGTTGTGTGAGAGTTTGTCAACAGATGTTTTGATAAATTTGTGCTGTTCTTAAAAGTATTCCTCAATTCAAGGTAACACAGCATGACTAATTACAATACAAATGGTCATTTTGTGGATGAAGTATAGCTTTAGAGGCAATCCCAACAAGCACGGGCAGACAGTGTCCATGAGATGGCAGCGTTACTCTCCCTCCTTCTCTGGGCACGTGTGTGCCAACCCAGGCTTGTAAACTACCAGTGTAAAAGAGAAACCATTCAATCAGACTCAACAACCCTGCAATACATTCTACATTTCCTTACATGTAACGCTTAAAGTGTTCAGATTGTGTGCTGGGAAGGTGTCAGAGGATTTGTATGAAGGTGTTTCTAATATTTTGTCTGTCTCAGGTGCCTTTAAAATTAATGCACCCCAGTAATGGCAACGCCATAACGTCTATTGAATTTACCATGGAGATGAATCCACACTAATACAGTGTCAACATAAACTGAACATTATAAGCTTTACAAAGACAGGACTTTGTGCAGAGGTTGGACTGAATTAACCTGTGCAGGTGTGCATCATGGTGGTAAGTCACTGTACATTTTCAGGTTAGTAGGCCCATCTGTTCACGTGTTGATGCATTCCTCACGGGCTATCTGATGCACTGATTATATTAAGCTTTAAAGTCACTCTTTAGAGCAACAGGGCCCGTGACCTAAATATGGCAAGATGGAGGTTTTCTAATTAAATAGCTCCTACTCTCTCACGAATTCCCTGACTATATCTCAGGTTCATTGGGCCCACTAATAAATGGCACACTAACTCATGTCAGGGGTGTATTTTTAGCTTTTTTCAGCCAGGTAGATTTAAAAAAAAAAAAAAAAAAAACCATACAAACTGTGGCCCATACTGTACATTGTCAGCTGCATAAACTTTGGACATGTATTATTTAAAGTAGCTTATCTTATCTGCATAAAGCTTGGGTAGCCTGTGTGAAAACAGCAGCTGGCAGTCATTCATACGTGCTGTATGAAACATGCCAGATAGTTTCCAGTGAGGTCAAACGTGCACACTTCACACTGGGACATGAACAGGAAACAGCTACATGAGCTCCTCCTCCTCCTCCTTCTCCTCCTGCTTCTCCTCCTCCCAGCAGCTGTCAGGCTCTGATTGCAGCTAACAGCGTTTAGCCTGTACTATACTGTACTATACTGGATAAGTCATCTCCCAATATAGAATGTTAACATTACACTGGGCAGTAAAGCAACATCCACCACACTGAGAGAGCCCTTCAGCTCACACATCAACAGCCAGTGCTGTGGGAGACATAGATGTCATGGCTGCAGCCCAGTGTGAGCTGTACAATCACAACAAACACACAACAAACAGCCAGAAAACACAAACCATCCACCTCTGCAACAGCATCTCCATCACGATCAGTGTGTGAAGAATAAAACAGCAGCCTATTAATAACTGTAAAGACACCTTGGATCAGCTGCATCTACACGGAGCTGCATTCAGATATATTTCTATAATATATATCTCGGCAGCAGCCCAAAAGCATCCGCCTGGCTCCTCATCCTCACAGCCCAGCAGCTGCTGTCACACACGAGGCTGTTTACTGTCATAAAAGCAAAGATTGTCGCCTGTTGTTGTAATGTAGGGTAAAGGTCTCGCTGGCAGCGCCAACAAACGACAACACATCGGCTCGTGTTTACGTCTTGTCGTAGCGCAGCTCGACCTGCCTCTCATCCGGTTATAGATGCGCAATATAAACCCCGAGTATGTGCTGTGCTAAAAGCCTCCAAAGCGACGTGTCTTACCCGCTCTGTCCTGGGTCTGTGTGAGCTTGGTGCGGCTGGAGCAGCCTCTCATCATGGGCGTCTGTCTGATGGAGCGCAGTGCCTGCCTGGCGGTGTGTGTACGTGCGTCCAGCTGCAGCCTGCCGAGCGCTTCACTGATGCTGCTCACTGTTCACACACCCACTCGTGTCTGTGTTTGTGTATGGGACCTCGGCCCCGGGTGGAAGGTTTTTTCCAAAACTGGATGGAGTGAGGTAGCAGCCTACCTGCCCCCTGCCCCCTCCCACACCCCACCCACCTTTTGACAGCTGACAAATGTCCCCTCGAGTGCTGACAGAGCTTAAGGTTATGACGCGTAATGGTTAGGACGTTACAGGAAACATTACACCATGCAGCCAAACTGCACACACACAGGCCTACCACACACAGACGTCGCAACAGTCATGGGATACTATCAGCCTATTTTAATACATAAAGAAAACAATCACGTTGAGGACACAACGTGTTCACTGTTGAATGCAAAACTGAGGTCCATACAGGAATAAGGAAGAGTCTGGACATTTTCCAGTAACAGTCTAACTTGCAGAACTTGTTTTCCTGCATTGCCCAGTAAAGTATTCAACCTACTTTGGACTTTCACACGTTTAAAGGTCCAGTGAGCAGGACTTAAGTTTTTACCAAGGGCCAAATTATCAGCAGAGGTCTCTTCTTCTCCAAAGCAGTTTGACATTACAAATAAGTGTTTCTCCTGCACTGTCGGTTTGTCAGAACAGGGCAGCCCACCTTTTTTCTCTGATAACTTAAGATCCAGACGTTCAGGAGGTTTTTGACAGGAAGAGGTCTCGTCCTCTCCAAAACAAACAGACCCTGTGATTTTAACTGGTAAAAACACTAAATAAAGCGGTTTCACATTAAAAAAAAATCAGGGTCTTTCAGACATAGCTTGTTTTAATGGCCAATGCCCCTATCTTGGTTTGTCCATTCTGGGCTACTGTAAAACATATGGTGGTGCAACATTGCGATCTCCATAGACGAGGACCCGCTCCCTTTGTAGATATAAGCAGGCCAGTCTAAGGTAACAAAAGCAAGGCAATTCTTATTTTCAGGTGATTATACACTAAACAAAACATACTTAAATTACATTTCTGCCAATATGTCTCCCCAAATCCTACACACTGGACCTTTGATTGGGCAGGCTAACATCCTATTGATCAATCAGGCTTTTAATAGATATATAAATAAGCAGAACAGAGACTTTGATATCAAACTGAAAGCAAATCTCTACAAACTGAACTGACGTGATCCCTTAAAAATCAATTGCATAACTCTGTACCCATTTATTATGACACACCTAAACTATGTCTGGTGCAGCTTTTTGTTCTAGAAGAAGTTTTTTCTGTGTTGCATAGACATCACCTGTGTCTAACTAAGGTGTGACGAATTCCAAACAAATTTGTGACAAGTTTTCTCAAACACTAATCTAATGTACCCATCTCAGAAATATTGCCAGAAAAATAACACGAACTGAACTAGCACCAAAAATCGGTCATTAGAAAATGAAACGACTACAGCACAGAGGTGTGCTTGCTGTTTGCCCTCATCAAGTCACTGTGAATCCACGTAGAGACATGAGTGTGGCCAACAAGAGGCCTGTGTGAATGAGCTACAGGGTTTCACGGCTCAGATTGGAGAGCCTGTTTTTGTACTCAGTGTAGATCATTTTTCCTCTCATCAGTGTCACAAATCCAACTCAGTCCGTTGGTTTAAAGCTGCAAAACAAGAACCATGAAACAGGTAAAGTTGGATGCAGGTTGGGGGGTTGAAACTACTGTAAATACTGCAGTGACGCTGATTTGTGTACTTGTGTTTGAAATTGTCTCTATTAAGCCATGTTTAATGTGTGTTTTGAATCAACTAAACTTTACAGTACTTCACAGAAAACCCACTGCTGACCAGTGTTTCGGAGGTGTAACTGCAGAGACACACCACAGCACAAGCATACATGCTCACAACTGCATAGGCCATGCGCATAGGCTACAGTGTAAGCTCTGCATAGAACTACTAGCTCATAGTATGAGCCATGATCTATATCTACAAACGGAGAAGGTGCTCTTCCACAGAGTCTGCCATGTTGTTTCTACAGTAGCCTATAACTGACAAATCAAACACTGGCTCCAGACAGGGCAATTCATGTTTTTACTTTTCACATCAGCCACCATAGCTCTCCTACATGTTTGGTACACGGGAGGAGTTTCAGTTCTGCAACATCACCACTAGATGCTACAAAATCCTGCATATTACACCTTTAAATACAACACATCTCCAATTTCGGATTGTTAACCAGGCTTACCCTGGAGGTACAAGGCTATGAAATCATGCAAATTCAGTGGCCAGGGAACACACACTTTTATCTGATAGTGATAGTGATGACACTAATTGTCAAGCACAAGGCCTGTAACTGCACATCTGTGGATGAACGAGACAATCACACACACACACACACACACACACATACACACGCTACAGAATAATAATACATAAGGAGAACGAACGAAGCTCAGACAACATGGACTGAGCACGACAGAAACAGTTGAAGGCCAGATGGCTCTCAACTGACCTTCAACACATTCCTCCCTAAAGGGCAGAGAGATCTATCCCCCACTCCACCTCCACCCATCCTTCACTACCCTCTGCACACCTCACACACCCATACCTCAGGCAGCACGTCCCGCACACACTCACTGTGTGACATACTGGTCAAACCTGTCTCTCTGGACTTTATGACAGAGCTTATGATGACACATTTAGATGGTCCTGTGCAGCGTTGAACGTAGTGTAGTAGCTAGTGTGACCTGATGTAGGGCATCCATCTAACTGATTTGGTTTATTAATTTGGAATTTTTCTCTGTGGGGGAGACTTTTTGGTATCTGTTAACATAAGCTGGAAATTGCGTTTCTTTGTAATTATTCTGTGCCTCTTTGGGGCCATTTTGTGACTCTTAGGAGTTTATCTGTGTATTTTTGGTCATTTTGTGTCTTTATTTGTTGTTCTGTGTATCTTTGTAGTTGTTTTGCATCTCTCTGTAGTTCCTTTGCATGTAAAAGTCAATTTGTAAATGGTAAATGGACCTGCACTTGTGTTTTTACACTAACTGACATATTCATCCATTCACACATACATTCACATACTAGTGGCAAAGGCTACAACATGGTGCCACCTGCTACTCAGTAACCATTCACTCATGATTCAGATTGGAGGAGCCACGGATCAAACTGCCAGTCTTCTGATCAGTGGACAACCCGCTCTACCTTGGGAGCCACAGCCGCTCCTGTGTGTGTCTCTTTCAGGTATATTTGTGTCTTTTTAGCCATTTTGTGTCTCTTTGGAGTTCCTTTGCATGTATTTGTTGTCATTTGGTGTTTCTTTAAATGTCAATTTGTGTCACTTTGAGCTATATTTATGTCTATCTGGACTTTCTGTGTCTTTGTAGTCGTTTTGTGTTTCTCAGCAGTTGCTTTGCCTGTCTTTTTTTGAGTGACATTACTCAGGTTAAAGCCAGCTGGCACCTGGCCCTGTGCTCAGTAGACTGATTGCACCATCCATCCATGACTATATTACGCTGAACTCCATGAATCAATCAGAGACGTCACTGATTCATAATTCATAACTGGGCTACAGCTCAGACGGAGGATTGCACTGAAGCTTCACAGGCAACAAGAAATCAATCATATAGTTTTATGAATCAATCACAAAAATACAAACAAACAAACAAACAAAGGTATTTAAAACATCCCAATATCTCCCCTGTGAACAGGGCTGGTAAAAAAACTGACCCATGACTGAACTACACTGCTGACCTTTGACCTAATAAGTGCTGTTGTATTCAGATGTCATCTGTGCCTCAATGCCAAGGACTGTGAGGTTTGTAAAACTCTGGCCGGGAGGATCAGTGTATTGTTATGTGGAATAACACAAGCAGGAAGTGAGAGAGACAGTGTTATGTCAACATCATATTAACGTTACAGTTACAGTGTAATCATGACTGCACTTGTCTCTACAAAATGACTAACAGAGGGCAAGTACTTACCACTGCCTCCTTTTTGAGGAAGTATGTAATTTGCAGCACACTGTAAATTTCCACCAACAAATACTTTCTAATTCTTATTGTCTGACAACTTTTACACTTAAAGACACGTAGCAGCAAACAACAGCTGAGAGTTCATGCTGTATTTGGGCCAAATCTAATCATGGCCGACATCCCATATTTACGGCAGGGAAAGCCAAGAAGTTTTTATGATAAGCATCCCCTAACCCATCCCCTAAATACTGCAGGAGAACCATGTGATCCAAGTGGGGGAAAGGTACTTACCATATGATCTAAACATAATAATGTTGACCTTTTCCAGATGAACACCAAGTCAGATGGCTGTGTCCCAAATAACTGCTCCACTCCTGCTATTTATAACGGCCTCACAAAGCCTGAGCGGCACGACTACAAAAACAATAGTCCCAAGGTCCTTAGGGGAAAAAAACAGCTTGCACTGTAAAGCTTTACTTTATAAAGTTTTATTTACAACAAAACAATCTCAGTATGGTGTGTACCTGACAGATGAGGTTTCCATTATTTAAAGGCTGCACTGTCTTGCTCACATCTCATTAAAATGCAGCCCCTATTTACAGGAAGCGTTTTACTCAACCCGCATAAACACACGCAAGACCTTTCTTCAGAAAAATGTCACAACTCAACCATGTAGCACAATCAACCATTACCCCACTGCTGCCGCTTGCACAAAGCTCTCTGGCCTCACACTGACAGGAAGCAGACAGGATATGTGCTGTCTCTTATAGCTCCATTACGAGGACACAACGATGATCTGCAGCAGTGACACTGAGTACAATTTACTCCTCGGTAATACGTTTGGGGCCATTTTATTGTTGCTTCAGTGAAAACTACTCCCTTGGATTGAAGTGTACGGAGGCTAGGTGTTATTGACGAGACAGTCAGTGTCAGACATTAATTAATTCCTGAAAAGGAAAGCAGCAAGAGACAAATGATATTAAGACTACAGGTAATAGTGAGTGTTCTCGTTTCACAGTCTGTCTACAGTTGCTTTGTCTGTGTGTGTGTTTTGCACACTAGTGCATAGTTACAAAGGAGACCTCAAATAGGCCACCCAGTGCTCAAATACTCAAAAACATGATCACTACCAATACTTCATGTCTGCACACAGACGCTCTTACAAACCTGCAAGGTCTAAAAATGACATACATACATTAAAAAAGAAATGAAAACAAATATAGACCCACAGTGAGCAGAGCTGTTGATTTCTACCACTGACAGGAGAAACATGTCTTGATATGTCTTATAAATGTCCAGCTCTGACTTTGCCTTTAATTCTGTGTTGTCTCTTCATTTCAGAGATCATTTCTTCAGCATCAAGTCTCTCAAGAATCCAGAGCAGGTCTCCAAATTATCCTCTCCTGGACAAATCAACTTTTCCCTCCTCCTCTGAGCTGCTTTTTCTCAGTGCTGGCTGTCACGCCTGCAGTCATCACTGACTTTGGCAGACCGTGGACCCACTCTTGGCTCCCGCAGCAGCCTTCTTGCGTCTCTTGTTGAGTAGCGGGTTGCTGGAAGTATCCAGATCTTTGATCTTCACCTGGTCGTAGTCAACACGCATGGTGGCTAAAGCGCTGGTCATCTCCTCCTGTGAGAGACAGAGAAGAGGATCAGGTATGTAATATACTAGTATTACAAACGGTAGGAGGGAAAATATACAGGCAATAATGTAATATTACAAGCACATCATTAATTACACACCCCGGACACCATCTGTTTAAGCTCCTGACATCAGGCAAGGGCTTTAGATCAATCCGTACATGCAGCTCTTTGTCAAAAGCTGTGACACTACTGACATCAGACATGGTCATCACCGGGCAGGTACAATATTTACATCATATCAGTCCACTGGCATCACTCCATATCTGTCATGCTGCACCTTTACTGAGCTCTGCTGCTGCTGCTGTTTGCACACATTGTAGTTTTATATAAATATTTTTCTACTTGTTATTGCTAAAATTTTGTACTTATGTTGGTTAGATTTTATTGTTGAATATTTAGTTTTGCTGACACTTGTGTCTTCTTTATGTAAATATTTGTGAAGTTTTTCCTTTCAATAGAATACACCACTTGAAGATGACATATTTCCACTTCATTGTGCATGCATTATGACAATAAAGTTCTTGAATCTTTGTTGAGTCTGATTCTCAACCAGTATATTTAAATGTCAAATGATTTAAATTGGTGCTTTAGGAAATGGTTAAAATTGCTGCTTTCACCCTCTGACGTCCCAGAGATTTTAACAGGTGCTTACATGTTTACAGCAATAGTTTGACATTTTCGGAAATATGCCTTTTCACTTGCTTGAGTTAGATGAGGGACTGATACTAATCTAATGTCTGTATAGTAAATATGTAGCTGGTGCCAGCAGTCAGTTACTTTAGCTTTGTATAAAGTCTGCACGCTGAGGGAAACAGCAAGCCCAGCTCTGCCCAAAGGTAATAAAATCTGCCTACCAGCATCTTGTTAGTGTAAAACTCACTAATTACGTCTTGTTTGTTTAATCCACACAACAACAGGATAAAAAGGTCAAGTTGTGGTTTTAATGGAGACTGCGCTCCTGGCAAAGACATAGTCTGCTAACCCCCGGTAAAACCGCAACTTGTCACTTTAACCCATTGGTTTTTCCCATACAATTCATGATACATTTTAAATACTTTAAATACACATAATTTTGATGGCAGAGTGTTTCTAAGTCTCTTTTTGTACAAAGACAATGAAACAGAAGAATCCAGTAAATGAAACAAAGTTTCATTCCACAAAACAACTCCATGATATCCGACAGAAAAATAAGCTCAGGATGTTGTATACAGAGAAAAATGAAGATCATGAGCCTCTCTAGTTGTGTATTTATGGAACTGTGAGTCATTAACAAAATAACACCTAAAACTATAAGATAAATGTGTAATCTTGTATTTCACTTCAAAGACAAATGTACAGATTTGAAGTATATTAATGTCAAACATTGCCAACAACTGCAGTTAAAAAAAGAGGTACATCAGGTACAGCAACTGTAAAAAAGAGTACTTATCTAACGAACTGTTTCTGCAGCAGCAGTATTTTGTACAGATAAGTTGATAAAGTGCTTCCCTATACAACATTGCAGCATGTTAAATGTGGGTAAATCTAACTTTAACATTAACAAACATGTACTGTGAACAAAACCTCATATTTTTCTAAGAATCCCAAGAGATTTAGTGACCTTACTGCAGAGAAGATCAACCTGTTCTCTCCAAGAAAGTTTATCAACAATCATAATACCTAAAAACATGTTGATGAAACTTTATTTTTTCATTATAAAGTTTTATGAGTTTGTTATATTATGTTTTTGACAAGGTCATGATTTAGTTATCTCATGTCTCATATCTCCGTTAGAGACAAAAACACTGGTGTCATCTGTAAAGAGCAGAGGGAATATGGAGTTAGATATAGCGGCAAGCTCATTAATATAAATTAGAAATAATCCTTGGGGTGCACCAGGTTGCATTACATTTCTTGGCGACTCATGACCATAGATATGAGTCTGAAGTTATTGTTCTTGGCCCCAAACAACTCAGAGACTCTTTATCTGATGACATAGTTTCTCTAGATGGCATTGCTCTGGCCTCTAGCACTACCGTAAGAAACCTCGGAGTAACATTTGATCAAGATTTGTCTTTTAATTCTCATTTAAAACAAACCTCACAGACTGCATTTTTTCATCAGTGTAATATTGCGAAAATTAGGCCTATCATGACCCAAAAAGATGCAGAAAAATTGGTCCACACTTTTGTTACCTGAAGGCTGGATTACTGTAACTCTCTATTATCAGGTAGCTCTAGTAAGGCCTTAAAAACTCTCCAGCTAATTCAGAATGCAGCAGCACATGTACTAACAGGAACTAAGAAACGAGATCATATTTCTCCTGTTTTAGCTTCTCTGCACTGGCTCCCTGTAAAATCCAGAATTGAATTTAAAATCCTACTGTTAACTTATAAAGCTCTAAATGGTCAAGCTCCGTCATATCTTAGAGAGCTCATAGTGCCTTATTATCCCACCAGAACACTGCGCTCTGAGAACGCAGGGTTACTCGTGGTCCCTAAAGTCTCCAAAAGTAGATCAGGAGCCACCTCATATTGCAGCAGTGCCTGGACAGCGTGACGTGTGTGGTTGTGCTGCTGCCGTGGTCCTGCCAGATGCCTCCTGCTGCTGCTGCCATCATTAGTCATTAGTCATACTTCTGCTGTTATTATACACATATGATTATTGTCACACATGTATACTGCCAGATATTAATATATACTTTCAACATATTGTACCGCAGTAGCCAGAACTATAACTATAATACTTTACTTTCATTAATGTTGTTGTAAGCTACTGTCATCACCGTCTGTCCTGCATTTCTCTCTCTCTCTCTCTCTCTCTCTCTGTCTCTCTCTTTCTGTCTCATTGTGTCATAAGGATTACTGTTAATTTATTATGCTGATCTGTTCTGTACGACATCTATTGCACGTCTGTCCGTCCTGGAAGAGGGATCCCTCCTCAGTTGCTCTTCCTGAGGTTTCTACCGTTTTTTTCCCCCATTAAAAGTTTTTTTGGGGGAGTTTTTCCTTATCCGCTGTGAGGGTCCAAAGGACAGAGGGATGTCGTATGCTGTAAAGCCCTGTGAGGCAAATTGTGATTTTTGATATTGGGCTTTATAAATAAAACTGATTGATTGAATTGAGATAAGAACATATGTATTTTTATTAAGGACATGGTTTAAGAGCCATTTATATACATTACCATGAAATCCACGAAGGTAAAATAGCATAATTAACAATATCAAATGCTTTCCAACGGTCTAAGACTATAGTTACTACAAACTCATTATTATCTAAGGCTTCTTATATTTTATCAGTACGCTCCAACAGAGCCATTTAAGGTGCATGATTTCACAAAATCCATACTGATGATTGCAGAGAATATTGTATGTGTTCAAGGATCCTGTTATACATCAGATTTTCTAATATCTTTGAAAAATAAACAATATTAAGATTGGCCGACAGTGTGAAAAGAATTCTGAATCACTTGTTTTAAATAGTGGAATAACTTTAGCCATTTTTCAATCAGGAGTTATAATGCCAGTTTTCACTGATATTGCAAAAATGAAAGTTAAAGGCTCAATAACAAGAGATCTGACTTCCCCTTTTAAGGAGGAACAAACACCATCATGACCCAGCGCTGAATTCTTGAGTTCTACTATAATGTCATTCACTTCATTGAAATAAGGCAAAAACAAAATTTCTAAAAAATGGGAAAGAACCCTTTGTATTATCTAGTGGATTAATATTTGTATCAGCTTTCTTTATGGCAAGACATGCACCAACACTTGAAAAGAAATCACTGAATTTACAAGCTATATCAAAAGGATCAGAGAGAGTAGAACCTCCATCTGTAAAGACTGAAAGTAACATTAATAGCTTTCCACGTGGCCTTAACATTATTTTCTGATTAAATAAACTGATCACTATAGATCCTTTACTTGGCTGCTCTGAGGAGGTGTCTGTATTTTGCATTGTATAAGCTCAAGAGTGTTGATGAAACTATTATTAAAACAAGTGATGCCAGAATGAGGTGGTTGATAAATACCACATATGAACACATTCTAGTTTTTTTATAATTATATTATTAGACAAAATTTCAATGAAACAGATTCGACATCTACTTCATCAGAATTTAAAGAAAGGTCATGGTTTTGGTAGACAAGGACTGAAACTCCTTCTCCTGACCTGGGTTGTCTGATGAAGTGAGTAGAGTTATATGATTAAAGGTCATAGAGGCCTAATTCTTTAGATTCCTTTGCTATCTATGTTTTAGTAAGAGTGATTACAGAAAACCATGATTTAGAGAAGATAAAGAATGTACAAGCTGATCATAATTTCTAGGGTGACTATGAACATTTAAGTGCAAAACTAAAAAAAGTTTATATCCTGCTGGAAATGATTCCATTAGGCAGCTGAATTGGAGTTCATCGTAGTAATCACAGGAATAAGACATGCTGGTATCTAAAAAAAAGTTCATATCAGGGTCAAAGTCTGTGTAATGATGAACATTATGATCTCTGTTGAGTTCAAATGGATTAAATAACATATTATCATCAGCAGTGAACCTATGTTTAGGGCTATCAAACAAGAATACAATACATATAAGTGCATAGTAAGGAAACACTGCAAGCACAATTATCACAGATCCATGATGTCCAAATTCAAAATGTAAAGCTGGGAGCACAGAGAGAGCAGTGAATCCCTGAACCCGACGCGTTTTCACATTTTTAACATTTGTTTTTTGTCTTGTTTTCGACTCATGAAGTGTTGATAAGTGACTGTTTTAGACAAAAACAAATGTAAAACAGTGTCTTCCATTTTCCTTATGGGTTTAAGAAGGACCTTTGGTGGCATGATGGAATGAAGTAGTCCTTAGATTTAAAGGCCAATGCAGAGAAAATAAATAAAAGTGGACAGGGTAGAGAGAAACCCATCTGAGGACATTTTTATGAGTTAGGGAAAGGTCAACTCCACACTGGCCGAGGCAAAGACAAGCTGGAGTGAATACAGGCCTCAGACCGTAAAACATGTACTCAAATGTCAGAGGAGATGTCTGCAAACTGGAGCTGAGAGCTACAGTGCTGGAAATGTTAACAAACGCTTCATCCTTTGTGGTTCACGCTAAGAGAACACTTGTCAGTGGTGATACCAGCTATGTCGACAGAATGTGATGTTATTGTGCTTTTTGAGAAGTGGTTGTTCAGGAGTGCAATCCGTGGATACTTTACGCAACGTAGCATTGCACACTGCAGAAGTGAACAGTGGCGTTTTGTGTGCATATCATTTTTGAGAAATGTTCTTTTTTTACACCTTATCACTTCAAACTTGCTCATTCAGCTGCTGTGAAGGAACGTGACGGTCTACCAATGATTTTTGCTCACATTTACAGCCAGTGAAAAAAAAGGGTTTGCACAACTGAGATATTTTGTTCAACGCTGGGGCATTAACCCCACTGTGACTTGATGAGTGCAAACAGGGCTCATGTTCTATAAACACGTTTCTTTATGTAAACCATAGAAACAGAGTTGGGGTGAACCGCACAGCTCCTTGTGTTTAAGTGTGTGTGTGTGTGTGTGTGTGTGTGTGTGTGTGTGTGTTAAATGTTACTCTGCACTAACTCATAGTGCTTCCCCCTGGTGGCCATCAGCAGGACATCAAGATAACATTTTAATTTGTTTTGTTCACTCAAGGCTGAAAGAGAAAAATCCAAATTTACAAATTTCCTTTGCTGGTAATCATTATGTGTGGTAACACATGTGGTAATCATTATAATCATTAAAGGAGCATTCCACAGATTTTACAAATGAAACTGAGGAAATGACCCAGATGATTCACAGTGATGTCATCAAGTGTTTCTCATGAAGTGTATCTCATCTTGGGCTTGGAGTTTCGACATTTTAATGGAAAGCGTTACAAACTGAGGGAGTGGAGTTTAAAGATATGAGTATTTACCAGACACATGTGGTCTAATGAATAAGGGTGTAGTGATACATTTATTTTTATTGAGCCCTACATTTCTGTACGCATTACGAACCGAACGAGATGTTGAACTAGCCTATTGAATTTGGAAATAAAATGTACAGCTTAATATGTGTTAGATATAATGTTCTCAGTGCCACTGACTGCGCTCAACAAGGCAGCTCACAGGACAGAACAGGAAACATGCAGTGTGCCTCAATCCTCCAGTAATTTACAGGTCTGGCATTCCACTCAATTCAATTCACTGTGACTTATGAGGATCATGACGAGAGGGAGTGGTGGATAAAAAACAACTGTATGTCACATCTGCTACACGACAGTAGGTTACATCAGTGGAAATACTTCAAACATATCAACTCAATGCATCAACATAACCTCAGTGTGTCAGTTAGTGGAACTAGACCAAAACAAGGTGCATCACAAGCTACAAGCTAATGTTATCCCCGCAGCATTTAAGCAACTATCCCCAACTGGTTTAAATAGAGCAAAATAAATCACCGTGGCAATTAGTAACATAACATTTATAGCCACAGATATGAGACCCTTCTCTGGAAAGGAATATGTAAAGGCTTTATGAACTTGCTTAATGTAACTGAGCCCCGTTACAGTATTCCTTCATGAGCCCATTTCAGCCAGATTGTAACTTCTGCTATCATTTTATATTTTATATCTTATACAAAGCTGTATTTGTTTTATATGCTGCTACAAAGACACCGCAGAATATGGGTCACTCAGGTATAGCTCCGCCATTCACCTCAAAGGCAAAAATCCCCATGCTTTATAATGTTAGTCTTTATAAATTAAACATCAAGGAAAATCAAGGAAATTTCTACTTTTTTGCTGTATCAAAAAGGTACTGCACCGTAACACCATTGTGTCATATCAAACCAAACTGCGGATGTTATGAACGGTTATGAACACCCCTACTGATAAAAGAAGCTCTTTAGTTGCTTTATAGGAAATGTAGGCTCCATTACTTTTGGAGCCTGACCCATGCAAGAAACAAAAAGTCAGGATGTCTGTGGTACTGCTGTATTGATTTTGACCATTCTTGTTAAATCTGTCTCTCACTAGCTGCTAAATTTTATGGAATACTAACTTGCAGCCTCTGTAACTCTGGGACCAATCTAAAGCTTTGACGTTGCAGCAGTGACAGGTTGTAATATTAATATGTGACCAGAGGGGGGCAGTGTTATTGTGCTTCTGACCTTCACATCCTCCCACATCTCCCTGTCTTCAGTCAGGACACGAGTGGTATGGAGCGGAGTGGAAGGAACCACCATGGACTTCTGCAAACACACACACACACACACATATATACATAGCTGTAGATTTGAGGAAACAGATGTACAGATAGATAAAACAGGGAGCAGCACAGGAAGTGTGTCTGACTGAACTCGACCCACAAATACTTACATTAATCCAGGGATGGTTCATAAATTGAGTGATGGTCATTCTCTCATTTGGGTCTGTCTTCAGTAGCTGATGGATCAGATCTTTGGCTGTGAAAGCAAAGGCAATGCAAAGTTAGTTACATTATTAGTATCAAGACACACACACACGTGTATATCGCATGTCTTGTGAAGCTTCTCCTAGTCTCAGGGACAGACCGGCCTTCTTTTACAACAAATGAGATTATGGGGGAGAATACAGTGACACTGAGGGCAAAAACGAGCGTGTACACGTCACGCACTGTCATTACTGTTGGTTAGGAGGAGGACACCAGCTCGCTGTTGTCTCTTGAGTTATCTGTAAGATGTGTCATAGTGGGTTTGTTATTCTTAAGAAGTAAAACTCAGGAAAGCCCCGGGAAATGTGGTAAATAAGCAGAACTTGTGTGACCTGCAGGGCAGCACTATACTTACAACAACGGCAAACAGAGAACACAGTTTACTTTAACTATTGCTGAAACATGCCGTCTGTTTGCAGAGGCAGCACTTAGCTAAGGACACATGAAGCTTGGAGAAGATTTCTACATGAGCATTTGACTCTTTGACTAGCTCATCCAGCTAACCTGTGGAGACAGTCAGTTTAATGGTTTCCTGCTTTTTAACAGAGGTGCTGTGAGCTTTACAGTGAGACCCTGTCTGACTGATGCACATAAATATGACAATACCACCTTTTAAACTAGTGGTCACTGAGCTGTCCACAAGTAAAAAATCAAACTCAAAATGGTTCAATGTCCTCATCTTTCTCTTTCAGATGGGAAACAACAAAACTGTCCACTGCCACCATCATCTGGTAAAGAGCTGAACTGACATTTCACTGAACGGTCTCAGCAGGAAAAGTAATTTTTTTGATTCCTGACTCTCACGTTTGTGTTGAATACAGCTGAACACACTATACATGTGATGTCACTGACACATATATATTGTGTAGAAAATAGTCCATAGCTGTGTACTTGAATATATAGGTTTATTTTTCATAGAAAGCAGTTTGTGTCGTCTGACAGTAAATTCGTCCACTCTGGGGAATGTTTTTGAAAACCTATATTTTCAGGGTTGAATATTGGAGAACAAACAAGAATTTTCAAATGTCTAAGTGTCAGTGTGGACGTGGCCTGTGTGAGCTTCTCACCTTCCTGTGACACCTCCGCCCACTCTGGGTTGGGGAATTCATACTGGCCCATCCTGATCCTCCTCTTCATCCCTGGAGAAATGGCCTGGCCCGTGTTGGAGTAAAATGGAGGGAAGCCACACAACCTACAGAGGCAAACATGGTGAGACACACAGGGCAACTTTAAAACTAAAAACATTCATCTACGAGTTGTCTGAGGGTACACAGAATGCATCACACTAACACATCTGTGACACTCTGCCCAGTACTCACAGGATGTACATGATGACGCCCAGAGACCACATGTCACATGACTTGTCGTATTTCTCTGGACCCAAAACCTCAGGAGCTTATCATTGGCAGAACACGAACACACAGAGACATATAAAAAATATAAATGGAGATCAATGGCAAAACATGACTTAAAAGCATCTGTAAAGGTCCTGTAAACATAAACCCTTCCCTTGAACATGTCATAGTTTGGAAACTACGTAAAGCAACTTACCCACATAGTACGGCGTGTAACAGGGGGTCTGCAGTGGGTTGTGTAGCGTCGTCTCCTTAGCAAATCCAAAGTCTGTTAATTTGAGGACACAATTTTTGTCTTTCGTGGTGTACAGCAGGTTCTCTGGCTGCTCATGAGGCAGAAGAAGAAGAAAAAAATATGACAACATGTCTTTAATGACCTAGAACCATTTATATTCTTCATGATCTTGATCATACTGCACCTTGATGTCTCTGTGTGCCACGTTAATACTGTGGAGATACTCGATGGCCGTGCCGATGTCCCTCATGATCTCAGAAGCCTCTGGGAAGAAAAGAGGAAAACACACTCTCTCAAACCAGAAGCAGCTCCAGTATCACACAACAAAACACACAAGTAAAGCAGAAATCATGTAAAAGAATGGAACAAATGTATTCTGTGCTCTCCCCGTCTAATGTTTTCCAAGATGTCTGCCTTATTTCACTCTATCCTGTAAATAATGGTTCATTCTTTCTCGCTCACATCCTGTGATGTGTTTACAACACAGTCCATCAGTCCTCACCTTTCTCAGTGAAGGCCTGGTCTCCTCTGGCCTGGATCCGACTGAACAGCTCTCCTCCCTCCATACTGGTGACACACACACACACACACACACACACACACACATACACACACATAAACATGATTCATAAAACTGCTACATCGACACTTCAGGGCATAATGTCACCTGTATATCACATACATCAACCTTAAATAGAATTAATAACATTTTCTGAGAATTTCTAAAAAAAAAAACGGATGTGATCACTGACCTATTTTTTTTTTTTTTTTTTTTAATGATTAACCTTGACCCGAGACTTTCTGAGCACAGTGCACTTTAAATAAACTGAAGTTGAGCAGATCAGCGCTCTCCATTTTCATATTTACAAAAAACTTGTTTTAAAAGTGTGAAAACTTTCAAGAATCTGCCTTTTGCAGAAAAAAGGCAGGAGGAACATCTTCCCACTTTTTTTGCAAAAATAAATGTTTTCCCGATTTGAATTTTTACCCATGTCATGCAGTTCAGTGAAGACACTGAAAACAATGATGCGATGAGTAATAAATCAGGGCTGCAATGAATAAAGGCATCTGCACAAAGCACCACAGTAACAGCACATCAGGTAAACTCCACAGGGGCAAACAAAGCAGACTGAAGGTGATGTTGCAAAATGACAGAAATGAAATTATTGTCCACACACAACTGCAAGTAATCAGTGTTGTAGTCAAGACCACCTACACTGAGACCGAGTCAAGACCATGACCAGACAGGTGTGAGTCCCACACTGCATGAATCACTCATGCAAACCACAGGCATTCCTCAAATCGATCTGAAAGATCCACATTCCCATAAAAACACCCACAAAAAACAAATGAAGAACAAATGAAGATTCCTCTCTGAACTCAACAGGCCTGTATTTGGGACAGGCCTTTAATTTCTTTTACACAAAACTGTTGCTCAGCAAACATGGGAAACACAATCAGATTGTTAATTTAAACCAGTATGAATTTAACTTGTATATAAACTAGGGTTTGAATAACATATCAATGATGCACTCATGGGTTACAGCACCCAGCATACTGACACAACACAACTTTATCCTGTTAAAACAAACTTGGATAAATTTTTATGAGAAACATTTTTGATTCTTTTGATCAGTGGACCTTTATGGACTAAAGGAATATGAATAACATCCCAGGTAATCAAGGAGTTGACACATGTTCTGACTTAATGACAGCTTCAGAAAAAGGGAGTCACCACATTTTTTTCATCATGCAGGTGACTGAATGAATCAAAGTCTTCTATGGTGCTCATGGTTTCAGTAAAATAAAATCAACCAAGCTTATAATGTGTAGCATCTCCATATTGACAAATGTTTAAATATTTATATTTATATCCAAACAGCCAACTAATGTTAGCTTAAGTGGGTAGCAAAAAATACATCCAAAGAACTTCTATAAAAATGAACTGCTTGGCAACAAGACCAGGCTTCTAACTGAGACAGGCCTTTATTTGTCAAAATGTGTAGCCACACCAGGCTAGTAAAGGGACTGTGTGTTTAACTGAAGTTTTACGGTACCCGCCATATACAGTATATGTGTGTGTGTATGTATAAGTGTGCCTGAGAAATGTCTTAATAAAACAACTAAAAGGAATTGCAGAGGTGAATATTATGCGTGGGTTTTTCCTTTGATTTCTGTGAGCAAACAAATACAAACAAACACTACGGAGCTGAAATCAACTTTACCGTCTTTATTCAACACTCCCTGATATCCCCTCAGTCCTGGTCTTGATCAGTCTTGATATAAAATCTCAAGTCCTCTTTGTCTTAGATCAAGACATGACCGAGTAAATATGCAGTCGATTTTAAGGCCAAGACCTCAAAGTTGTCTTGAGACCGAGGGACAACAATAAATCATTACCACACAAAGTTTGACAGAAAGATATTTACTGTTCTCTACATGTGCTCAGTTTTATACTGCGAGCCACTGGGTTGGATTTCAGTGGAAATCTGTTGAGTTGTTTTACAGCTCAAAACACTTTGGGGTTTCACCTCGAGCTTTCGGTTTCTTGCAAAAGACAAAAAGGTAAGTGAAAATAAAATTCTAAAAATAGCGAGTGGACATCTTCTACTGTAAAACAGAGAGGAAAACTGGATCAAAGACGGAAAAAGGAAAAAGCACCAAACTTTTCTTGTTGAAAAGAACGTACACGGTTTATGAGACTGTATTCATTTATGTTTTTACAACTGAATAATTCTTTTGACAGAAAGAAAGATGATGAATGTTGATCACATTTTGTACCTGAGACCTCTGACCTAATTTGTAAAAAGTTCAGACACTCTCACCCCCACATATGTTACAGTTTCAGAATCACAGCCACATATCAGACACTGAAACTCTCCCCTCTGGTCCTCAAAAAACTGTGTGTGTTGTGCTCATGGTGACGTGGATGTGAGCTACTGTGTATTAAGTAACAGCGTACTTTTTGTGGTTCATGAGCGCCAAGATGAACAGATAGCTGGGAGAAAAATGTGTGCCTTAAAGCATGCTTAAACTGTCTGTGATGGGCTGTGGTGCTGTCCTCCACTGACCCTCGCTCACACAGGAAGCAGTGAGAGATTACCGCTATCACTCACACACACACACACACACACACACACACACACACACACACACACAGGGCCTCTACATACAGTACAACACAAACAAGTTGCTGTGTCAATTAACGCAATGATGAAAACCAGTTACTTAATAGTTAAAATTCCTTTGAAGAGAAGTGTCATTGTAGTTTCTCTCTATTCCTCTCAATCATTATGGGTTTTTTCCATTCACAAGTGAAAGGCAATAAAAAGTACAAAGTCTAACTACATGTATGCCCATACACACACAAACAAACAGAAACATGCAATGTTTTAGCAGTGTCATTGGAGTCACTCGGGGGTGTTACTGTGCACAGTTTGTTATGACACGTGAAGCCCAGATGGAATTCTGTCGCTCTAGCTCACCATTAGACCTGACGTCTTCACTTTGACTCGTCTGAGTGTCAGCTCTTATAACTGACCTTTAGCATGCACTCAGTGACAAAAAGCCTGAGCTTAAAGGGTAGGTTTGGTATTTTTCAACCTGGATTATCTAAGTGTCAGATGGGAGCAACATTGTTTGAAACTGGTTCAGTAGTAAGTGTGAGGCCTGCAGCCTGCAGCCAGCAGCGGTGACACAGGCTGCAGTGTAAACACTTGGGGGCATGTGCACACTGTCAATATCCGTCCACTAAAAGTGCTCCTTTTTGCCTCTGGTGTGTTCAAAAGATTATTCTAAGTGTCTGACAACGTACGGGGAGAATCCCTACAGAGAACGACCTTTTTGTTCAAGAGTAAGATCCTTTTTGTTTAACAAGAAACAGCACCAAAATCACTTTCGCCAAACTCACCAGACTCCATTTAAATAAAGAGTTCAAGTCCCTGTCACAACCAAATATGGAGCGTGGACTGGTAGCTGGAGAGGTGCCAGTTTGCCGCCCGGGCACTGCCAAGGTGCCCCTGAACAAGGCGCAGACCCCCAACTGCTTGGGGCGCCTGACCATGGGCAGCCCCCTCGCTCTGGCATCTCTCTATTTAACGCATGTACAGGTCCTGTTTGTGCACATGTGTGTATTACAACAGAGTGAAAAACTTGAATTTCTACCATGAAAAAAGTAAATCTTCTTCCTCCTCTTCTTTTATCTCTTCTTTTAAGTACGGTACTTAAGTACACCTTTGAGGTATTTCCATCTTACTTGAGTATTATCAATTTCTGCTCCTTTGTATTTCTACTCCATTACATTTTAGAGGCAAATATTGTACTTTTTATTCCACTGTTTATATGATAACTTTAGTCATTTTGCAGATTTTGATTATTAATAGAAAATACAAGTCAACTTATGAATTATGATGTATTATTATCATTATAGGTTAAGTTACCCAGCAGTGTATAAAGCAATTAAAATGAGTTCACACTTTTTTCTTTCTCAAATTCAGAAAATATCTCCTCGCTGTCCACTCACTATCCTTGTGTTCAAACACAGCCACGCTTTGCCAGCTACTCTCCCTCTTCCACATCCTTGCTCTCGAGGAATGGAGATAAATCGTGATAGTAATCAAACTTAATGACATCAAAGATTTTAACACAGCTCCCAAAGGAACACTTGCGGAAGGGGTGTTTTTGTTTTGGGGTTAAGTTTAAATAAAATTGCAGACTCGGAGTCGGAGTACTTCCTCCACCTCTGGGTGTCTGTATTTACCACAGAGCTCATGTTCTTTATATATCATAAAACAATGCAAAGATTCCAGTGGAAACCTGTGGACTCTGAACAGTGACTGTCACTTCTCATTTTCTGGTCAACAACGTGAGTTTAAAAGAGTCATGCAGAGCAGTGACTTATGGGGATTTGTAGTCACTGTATAAGCTCTGTAGCCTGTTTGAGCCCCATATGAAAATAGCAGGACTCCTCGCTGTCCAATGGAAATCATTTTTCTACTCAATGTCAACTTAAAAAAAAAAGAAATGGCAATTGTTTCTTTTTTGATAATCAACACGTTTCTAATTATTTTATTAAATAGAAGAATGTAACCATTATATCTATATAATAACTTACAGTACATATCACCTAATATGTAGATAAGGTATACAGATAGGTCAAAGTGTGTAAACTGGAGGTGAAATGTGACTCTTACCACTCCATGATGATGAGCAGGCACTTCTTCCCATGATGCATGTTTTCATACAGGCTGAGGATGCGAACAATATACGGCCCTCCTGACACTCGCCAGTGGAGCTCCACCTCTCGTCTGGCTTTGGGGCTGTCGTAGAGAATCTGGGAGACACAGAAAGAGAGAATGATGAATATTATGATTTAATTACCAATTAATTAAAATTAATTTTCAGTGTATGACATGACTGATAGACTCAATACATTCATTTCTATTGATAAATTCCACGCTGATTAAATATTGTTGTTGACTGACCCTCAGTGTGATCAGATTGAGTTTCTTTTTAGAAAATTCCTGTTTTCTAAATTAACAATTCAGAACGATAACAAAATGAGTTAAAGTTTTTGCTTTACGCATAGTATGAAGCCTTTGGTCTCATATAATATCAGGAACACATGAATTTGAACACTGATTAGTAGATCAACCGAAAAAAATGTATCTGCAACTGTTTTGATAATGAATTGGTCATCACTTTCCCGGCACACATTCCCTGGTTCCAGCTTCTCATTTGTAAAGATTCCTCATCATTGCTAATTCAAGAACTGTTCTGAACTGTTGGTTGAATGAAACAAGACATTTGAAGAGCTTTAGGCTTTAGCAAACTGTAATGGGTATTTAAAATATTTGCAGCATAAATGATCAATGGATTAACTGAGAAAGAAAATGTTTGTTTGCTACAGCACAAATGTTAATAACAGAAAGAGCGTTAATTAAATCTGTAATAATAATTTCATCCATATCACCTAAACCAGGGGTAGGCAACCTGTGGCCCAGGAGCCACATGCAGCTCTTTAGCCCGTCTGAAGTGGCTCCCTGTGGCTTTGACAAAAAAAATCATATGGACATGAATAACGATTTTTTTTAACACTTTAGCTTTTATTTATTATTGTTGTAGGCCTACAAAAATTCTTACATTGTCCAGCTGTTAAACCGTGTACCCCATACACTGAATTAAAAAAAAAAATCAACCAAAATGTGCGTCATACATCTACAGCCTCGCGCCTTTTCTTCTAAATTTTGCCAAACCTCAAACCTCAACAGTGGCTAGTGTTGAGTCTTCCTATAGGGTAGTTATAGACTCCAAATCTAAAAAATGAAAAGTCTCTGAGAAAAAAGGAGAATTTAATAGTGCGTGGACAGATTTATTTGCTTTCACTGCCAACACTGCAAAGTTAATGTCCCAAATAATCACAATTATCTCACTTCAGAGTAGCCATGTTTAGTAAAACATATTAATGAACGCTCATTTAGATCGATTAGTAATGTAGATATGCTCATTTAGATTTCATCACAAGACTCAAATATGTTTTGTGGCTCCAGACAGATTTTTAAAAAATTGTTTTTGGTAAAATTAAAAAAAGGGCTCCTTTAAAGTAAAATTTGTTGACCCTGGACTGAAATCTATCACAGCATCTAAAATCTCTCAAGTCTGAAGCATCATGTCAGATATTGTACTCATTTGTCTGACAACAAAACAATATTTTTTCATACGTTTTTTGTTACCTATTTCATCAATATAGTCATACATGGTCAAATAATGATTCCTTTTTTTAGTGGGAGAAAAGTGACTCTCAATAGTGTAAATCCAGGAAGAAAACAATAAAAATAAAAATAAAAAATGAACATTAACATTGACAGAATTCTGACTGTCTTCACTGATCCACCATGTGTAGGACAAACACATATAATCCTTAAATAAAGGCAGCCTGGTCACATGACAGGATGTGTGTTTGACATAAGCAGATGCACATAAACACACACACACACACACACACACACACACACACACACAAACACAGCAGGTGGCAGACCTTGACATAGCGCACATCTTCAGTCAGGGTGTATTTTTGGATGTGACAGGGATGGAGTGATCTGCTGTTCACAAGGTCTGGAGTACATAACACACATAGAGGCTGACTCACTGACCTATGACTGACACACACACACACACACACACACACACACACACACACACACACACACACACCAAACCCGTGGTTACTAATAGGTGGCTTGATAATTCTCAAAATATGAAAAGAATATTTATAAAATCTCAGATTCTGTGGGTGGAGATGAAATAATTACACATTTCTTGGAAACTCCAAATGTCACAGCAGTTCACAACGCTGAGTTTCAGCTCACTAAAGTCAAAAGAGGAAGTGTGGGCCGAGTGTTTCAGAGCAGCAGGGTGTTGAAAGTAGAAGTAAAGGGTTTCCGGTGTCTGATCGACTACTATACGTGTCCTATTTTGTCAAGAAAAGCAGTGGGCAGGTTTGTTTCTGCTGTGTCATTTATAGCTTTATTACTTTAATCAGAGCAGGCAGCGTGTGAGCTGGTTTCCTTAATTTCCTGCAGTGAACCAGAATTGGATACAATAAAAGGACCGTGTGAATTAAATACACATATACAGTAAAACACAAAGGGGGAGACAGAGAGATGATTAAGAGACTGAGACCGACACAGTTAATCCCCTCTCTTTCTTCTGTGTGGCGACACACATGGACTAAATGCACGCTTGTCCCTGATCCTGCTGTAAACCAATCAACCACATCCTCACAGTCCTCTAAACCAATCAGATCTCTGCCCATAGAGGATGTAACACACACTCACACCTTGACCTGATAATGAGTTTAAAAGCACACTTCTTCTCAACTGAAGCTCACACACACACACACACACACACACACACACACACACACACACACACACACACACACACTCACCCAGCTCTGACATGTTTACACTCTATCAAATATTAGAGACTTGGACATCGCTGGTCTGCATGTCTTGATTAAAAGGTGGTTTATCTTTACAGCTTCTACTAATAAAGCGCTGCTCATAAACTCTACAGCAAAGGGTGGTCTAGAGGTGGTATACTGTTAATCAATGCATGTTATTATGCATTGTGTTGTAATAATTGTCTGTACCTGCCTTGCTCAGCAATAACAATATGGCATTAGGGAATTACTATTTTACACTGCTCCACTGCATTTAGCTTACGACTAAAATTATGGCAGTTTAATAATAATGCAAATATGTAATAACTAGTACAGCAACAAGCACACAATGTCAGTGCTAACATGCTAATGTTTAGCAGGTTTAATGTAAGCGGGAACCTAACAGGCTGAAAAATGAAGCCAACATGTAAGTGCCAAAAACTGCAATTCTTTGAACGGCCACTTGAGGCTAACTTATGCTTGAGGCTAACTTATGCATAATTATGGGTGTGGCTGCTAGAGTGACAGGCTGCCTGCGAGGCCTTGCCACAGCCTATGAGTCAGATCCACCTCTCACTCCTCCACAGCTCCAGCTCTTACCCAAATTTGGTCATATCTGGCTCCAAAAAATCAAGATGGCGATGGCTGAAACGCCAAATCGAGGCTTAGAAATGGGAGTCCACAAACCAATGGGTGACGTTACCGTGGCTACATGCAATATTTTTACAGTCTGTGGTAGTGTAACGTTTCCTATGTTCAGTATCTTTGTTTAGCATGTTAGCATGTTAACATTTACTAATTAGAAAAGAATAGACAATTTGCATTCAGCTCCACAGACATACACTTGAAAACCTCCTCTGCCATGGGTCAGAGTGCATGTGATAAAAACAATAAACAAGCAAAAAGTGGGCCAAATGATTGGGAAGGAAATGCGGAAATATTAACAGTTATTACATATAAAATAGACATCATAAAAAACAGCAGCAGTCACTAGTATCTAATAAATCTAAAATAAAATGAATATTTTCATCAAACAAATAATGTGAAGAGTCCTGAACTATTAACGTTGCTTCCTCATGTTTTGCATGTTGCACCTCACCCTCAGCTGTCTGTGGGGCCCTGTGAGAATTTGCTGGCTGTGTTTATTGCAAGCTTGCTTTTGCCTCTAGCCCCTAAATTTCCATACCAGCATGCGATGTTGTTGGAAATTATACTTTCCACTAGACTGGTAGCACTAAACATACTGAGAGCTGACTGATGTCATTAGTTGTGGAGGTATTTGGTCATAAACTAAACTACTGGACACATAAAAATTTGGACCTGATGAAATGTTACCATCCTGAGGGGAACATGAATGTCAGCCTCATGGTGGTGATGGAGGAGAAGTCAGGGGATCAAAATCAGTAGGATTTATGCTCTGGGCTGTTGAGATATTTCAGTTTGGACCAAAGTTGCGGACAGATCAACACACTGACCAACACTGCCACCCCTGGAACTACACAGCTAGCACCACTACAAATGATAAAAACATGAATATATTTCTAATCATTCCTGTGTAGTTGTTTGCAGTAGGCTTTTATAATATGATTCGAAAAAACTTTTAAAACCCCAAATTAAAAAAAAAACCTCACCCAACAGACTCAGCACACAACAAACTTTCAACTCGAGTAAGGATTTTCCTTGACATCAGAGGTAAACCACAGGGTACTTTACACAAAATGTTATGAGTAAAATCCCAAGTGAATGTCCCCACTAGGCAATAAAAATGTTATCATATACTCACTCATGTATACCACAGATCTGATATAATATATACATATGTATTTGCAACCCATTAAGATAATTTCTGTGAATCTGTTTATATTTATAATCCATGCTACAAACCTGTTTTTCTTTTTGGCATTGCATATATTGTATCTAGATTATTAGATTTTAATTTTTTATATTTAGACTTTGCATTGAAACTGCTGCACGGCAATTTCTTTTGGGTTGAATAAAGTTCTATCTTATCTTATCTTAAATTCCTCTGTACAAACTAAACACACAGACAGCAGCAATCAAGTGATCGATACCGACATAACCTCCAGCTCTTTTGAATACTACAAATATCCTCAACCACAAAGGATCTCCTGGTGCATTCATTCGAGACGTCCTCATTGAGCTTCAGTACTGCAACATGTTTCCTCCATGCTGCCTTCAAAGCAGATAATGAGCTTGCATTGCTCAACGAGCAGCTAAAGAGAGTCAATGGAGACTTTAAAGGCCTAAACCTCTGAGACTGATTAACTTGTTTTACAGCACCGGTTGCCTTGAGCGAATCTGGGCAAGATCTGATTGCAGTTTCCCACACAAGATCTCCTGCATGCAGTGTCTGACCAAACCACTGAGGATTACTATTTCAGTTTGGTCTCTGTTGGTTCCAGAGGAAACCCAGATGTGCCACCAGGATGCCAGAGGCCTGACCACAGATGTGAAGATACACAAACATGTGAAGGGGAAGATTTTGACTATGAATGGAAGCCTGTGCACAGACCTGTAGCTTAGACATCTTTCCGTGTGCTAAGCTGGAAGGCACTTGAGGCGCTAAAATGGAACAATCACCGGCCAAATATGCGCTTCCAATGGTATTAGCAGTTAATGGGGGTGCTCAAGAGGACTGTCGTACGCCACGGTGCTCTTCCAGGTCCCTCTCCTCCCAGGAGTCAGACAAATCCAAGTTAAAAGAATTCTGATGACTCTAAGTGAATTACATTAACAGGATGGCTGCCCTCCAGCTCTGCTGCAAAGTGGATTAAACCTATACTCATCCATTACGTTTAGCGCTTAGAGCAACACTTAATTAAAAAGCCACTGAGCTGGTCAACTCTCTTCACCCCGCCCCCCTCCACATCAAACACTCTCGATTGTTTCAATTATTGTTTTAGCTTTCTATTTGCCTTTAGATTAAAGAAATACAGGGAAAGTTGTAAATTAGAGTTGGAATGGCAATACAGTAGAATAAAAACAACACTGTCACTTTGTCCAGTACAATCCAATTCACAAGCAAAGCAACACAGACACCAGTAAGAGCTGCTATAGAGAAGACAAACTGTGCAAGCGTGACCTGTGTCATCACTTAAAGCTTTAAATAGGGTCCTCAAAGACAAACGGGTTTCAGACATTGAGAGTGGTGGGTTTGTGGTGTATACTTAAAGCTGGGGGCTCTCCCACCTGCTCTCCCTGGAGGATGCTTTAGTCTGTCGAGCACCAGGTGATGCTGTTATGGATGCAGTCAGCAGTTATAAGTGACTACACAAACCAACATTTTCACAAATCAACACCTTCTCTTAATAGCCCACAGTATGTTTCTACAAAACTCTCTTGTGCTGTCGCAACATGTAAACAGATCAGTGTTTTCTAACAAATTACTTTTACGATTTTTTGGTAACATATACTACTTTGGAAGCCCAATTCTGCTTGTGTGATGGAAACTTAATAAGAAACTTTCTCAAAATCTTGAGTAATTATCTCAAAATAATAAGCTACTTTTTTTTTAAAATAATGACTTTGATCACAAAATAGTGTGTTAGTATCTCAAAATAATGAGTTAATATCTCAAAATAATGTGTTAGTATCTCAAAATAATGTATTAGTGTCTCAAAATAGTGTGTTAGTGTCTCAAAAGAATGAGTTAGTATCTCAAAATAATGAGTTATTGTCTCAAAATAATGAGTTAGTGTCTCAAAAGAATGTGTTAGTATCTCAAAATAATGTGTTAGTGTCTCAAAATAATGAGTTAGTGTCTCAAAATAATGAGTTAGTGTCTCAAAAGAATGTGTTAGTGTCTCAAAATAATGAGTTAGTGTCTCAAAAGAATGTGTTAGTGTCTCAAAATAATGAGTTAGTATGTCAAAATAATGACATACTTTTTAAAATAATGAGTCTGATGACATAAAAGTAGATAAGTATCTCAAAAAAGTGTTAATATCTCAAAATAATGAGTTAATAACTCAAAATAATTTGTTATCTCAAAAATGTGTATCTTAAAATAGCATTGTTTCTCATTATTTTGAGATACTAAGTCATTATTGCGAGAAGGTTGCGACTTGCAGGATCTATTTTTCATCACACTAGCAGGGATGGACCTCCATACTATCACTGTCTGTGCTGTCATTTCTAAACTGTCACTGTGTTTTTCTCCCCCTCAGTCTGACATGATGCTATCAAGCATCCCAACCCTCTGGGCCTTTCATCTTCTGTTTGTGGCGTCCTATTTTCTGCTGCAGTTTATCTCTCTTTCTCATCCTGTGTTACTCTTTCTATCCCAGAGCCTGGGTCTGCAGCTCTGCTTGTGACACCGCTGCTGCCTGGTTTGGCACTTCAGATCCAGATGGATTACTGTAAGCCCATAAATCTCTCCAAGTCTGTGCCCGGGTGGTGACAGCCACACGACCCATGCTTGTGTGCCTTTTTATGCATGCATGAAGGCGTGCCCAAGTTTCCGCTGCTCCCAGAACAAGGTGTCACTGTCAAAATCCACGTGTCTCTATGAAGTAGTGTAACATGTCATGACATACGGCTGGGTGACTGTACACCCCTGAACCTGCATCTGCTCTAATGATAGGCTAAAATTCCATGAAACACAGCTCCATGTTCATGTTTAGCGTGTCCACATGTAGAGCATGTGAGCTCCGAGGGCAACATGTGCAGTGCCCAATGTTAACAGCAGGTGCACATACATGCATACATGTCCTCGAAATACAGTCATAATCTTTGAAAAAATACAGACACAGCATGATGAGTGTAGGTAAGCGCACGGTGACTGAAGAGCTACTCACATGCACAAAGACAGGTTTTCTTCGTCACTTTTACCATCAGTAGTCCTATATGTGTGCGACACAGATCTGACCTCAATAACATTCAAAGTTCTTCTAGACTTTTGGTCTCAGACTTTTTAGAGAGGTATCAATACTTCATCCTTGTAGCCTACATAACAAACTTGCAACTGTTTGCTTTAAAGGATTGTGGTCTAAAACTAAACAGGTGTCGATCCACCACCAAAATTAAATACTCAAAACACTCCTCCACAGTTTACTCCAAACTGACTGACAGGTTTGGACACTAGACAGCAGTGTAGGTAGACGTCTTCAGATCGTTTACTTAAATAAAATTGTAATACTACAGTGTAAATTTACTCTGTTACAAGTAAAAGTAATGCATTCTCAATCTCACTTAAGTAAAAGTACATTAGTATTACCATCAAAATATACCTCAAGTACTGAAAGTGTATGTACTCATTGTGCAGAATGGCCCATTTCAGAATAATGCATATATTACTGGATAATAATTAGCGATGCATTCATGTGCTCATCACTTTTATGTTGCAGCTGGTCAAGGTGGAGGAATTTTAATGACTTTTTATACTGCTGGACAGTTTATTCTATATTAATATAACATAATTGATTTGTTCATATTCAAATTGTGTGTTAATACTCTGAATCTGCAAAGTAACACGTATCTAAAACTGTCTGATAAATGTAGTGGAGTAAAATCATACAATATTTCCCTTTAACCTCAAAATTGTACTTGGGTACAGTAATTTGGGAGCCTAAATGTATTTAGTTACATCCCACCACTGCCAGACAGAAAGTCAAACTATTTCCAGACACTGTAAAACATTTAATCTATCAACTTGATATTTGTAAACACACAAGTAGACAAAAAAAAAAATCAAAGTATGATCATTTGGGAAACACAATGAGCATTACATTTTGCAGTGCATACCTTTAACTTCTTTGATTTAATGAACTGAATTGACTTGTTTAAGTTTACTTATGAGGTGTGTATACTGGCCTGAGGGGGTCTATCCTCCTACTGCCTTGTTTATAACATACATAAACAGTGAGTGTCAGGTGACTTCAGTACCTTCAGTGCGCACTTCTCTCCAGTCTTCTTGTTGAAGCACTGAAGCACTTTCCCATTGATCCCTAAGCCCAGAACCTGACTGGAGATCTTATAATCGTCCGTCACTGCGTTGCGCTTTATGTCCAGTTTGGGATGAGCGGGCAGTGGGAAGTGTGTAGCTTCGCTGTTGGCTGCTGGGGGAGCGGGCTCCTGCTGCTCCTGCTGCGGCTCCTTCTGCTCCTGCTGCTGTTTCGGGTCGTCAGCCGGGGAGTCCGGCTCTGCCTCAGCCTTTGGCGCTTGCAGCGGCGTCTCTTTTCCGTTTCCATTTTGTAGCATGGTCACACCGGCTTGTTGCCACCAGCTGTACTCTGGACGAGAAAGCGTGAGTAATTCACCAAAGCAATGCGATGACGCCGGCTGTCCTCCGGTAAGTGCGTAAAGCTGAGAGGAATCCTTGAGCACTGCTGGCGCGTCTGGTTGTCCTGGGCACCGCAGCCTCTGTGTGAACCCCACACACTAACTCACTGTACCTACAATGAAGCTTAAGTTACATTTGTATTAATCACACAGTAACTACTTCTCTCACAGACACCCGCCTATTTATAACTTATGTCAGTCGGTCAAAGCTGTCCCTTCAGATACTTCCCAATATTTTAAATAAGCTGAATGTCAGAAATTAAAATCCAGTCAGAAAAGTCTTGATCACAAAGCAGTGGTTAGGATCTTCTGTTGATTCTGCTGATCTCAGCTTCCCGTTGATCAGGAGTCCTTTGGTTGTGCTCACATGGCCAGTCACTGTCACTGTTTGTTTAAGCACCACCCTCCTACAGTCAAGTCATATTTCTCAACTGGCCCTCGGTGGAAGTCTTAAAGGAGCAGGACGTATATTCTGTTCTGGAGAACAAGAGAAGCTGGTGGTTTGGTTGGTTTATTAGAGTACTGGATGAGAGTAGATCAAAAGAAAAACTTACACTGGGATGTGTGGTCTGGAAAAGTTGAAGTATAGTATGAGGAAACCACTGGAGCAGGTTCCCTCTAACCCAGTGATGTTATTAAATAATCTTACATAACAATATTACACAAATGTGGCATAGTGAAAAACAGTTTACATACATACATATTACATACAGAGGTTTCAGTGAGCTCATTTTAGAGACATTAAGTGCATAGACAGTGTCTGTGTATGATGTGATTCTGTCTAAGCAACCACAACTGCAATCATCACTGTTGTGGGCTGTGACAGATACAGTTTATAGACAGTTTTTAAAAGTGTGTGTGTGTGTGTGTGTGTGTGTGTGTGTGTGTGTGTATTTAGTAGTCCAGTGCACAGATGAGGGCCACTCCCTTTTTGATCCAATGTCTCTGACTGCGATCTGTGGGCAGCTCTACCGCCATCACGTAGTTGGTAGAATGACCGGTTGTAGACAAAGTCCCTACAAAAGCAACACAAAGCAGCTCAGAAGACATGAAGACATTTTAATTGCTTGTATTTCCCCGTCACTGTGCTGAGCTAAGTTTTTCTGAGCAGTCTACCGTGCCAGCACAAGGTGTTGGCTACGTGCTGCTGTGGGTGGAAAATACAGCGCTGCACTTTCAGAAGCTTCGTGAAACAAGACACTAACTGGAGTCTATTTTGGGTGAGTAATAAAACCACCGAGAGGAGACACACACAAACACTAGAGTGGGCAGCACAACATGTCGTCACACTAAAAGTCAGGGTTACTACACTGAGCAAAAGTTTCACTTCATCCATCTCCTTGACTAAAAAATGAATTTGATAACTCTCTAAATAACTTTTTAGCCAGGCACTGCCTGATGTCAGTTGTAGTATAGATGAATCCAGTCACGCTCAGGTACTGTGCGTACTAACCAGCACGTGTGAGGGTCTTGTAGATGGGGCAGACATAGACCCCAGAGGTTGGAGGCTTGCGGTTAGGTTTGGGGATCAGCCAGATGATGGCCATTTCTGTGTAGAGCTCTTTGGGCCTGGACTCTGTGACTTGACCTGCCTCGGTATCCCAGCGAGCCCCCTCCAGGAATAGACCGTGGATGTAGCAGCCTGTGTTTGGTTTCTCTGTTATCTGTGACACTGACTTCACTACTACCTGAGGGAGAAAAAAAGATGTGGAGGCTGATAAATCATCAAAAATAAATTCTCAAAGAAGTTCCAACAAAAAATGTAGGTATACATTGATATTCATACACATATAGAGTGGTAAATGTGTAGTGTAGCTTACTGTCTGACCTCAAAGTCAAATCCAATTGTGTCGATGGAGGTGCCAGAGCGACGGGCGTAATTCTGGAGGGTTCCTGTGAGGAAAGCCTGGGGGAAAAAAAAGCCGCTAATCCAGAAAACAGGTGGAATGCCGTTACAGATCCATCTCTGCAGGAAACTGATCCTCTGAAGCAGGTCTGACACCCAGGAGGCCAGAGGCTTCAGAGAAGGGTATGCCTGGTGGGACAGATAGAGACACATGGCCAGTAAATGAGCTAGGTATTCTTAGAAAGCAGAGCCTGGAATTATTAGAGTGGGACAGAAATGTCATCGAAAGTTCATCTGATATGATGTACACTCAAATCATTCCCAAATGTCACAAGTCTAATCCTTCAAGTCTCATCCACAACAGCATAAAACACACAAATGGGTGTCACAATATTAGTTCCGTTCAGGGCACACTGCAATACTCTGTACTTGGACAGTTTGGGTTTGTGTTACCTTACCTAAGAAGCTCTATACAATATTCAGAGCATTAACACAGCAGCAAACAGCTATGTGCTATGTGAGGACACAGTGGAGTAATAGCGTCCTGAACAGAGATTGAAGTCACGCGCCCTCTGTGTGTGCTGTAATCTAAAATTCTCTGTGGATTGTTGCTGTGGCCGGTCCAGCCGTACGTGCAGTGCATGTGAATCCTGTGTGTGTATCCCACTAGCCTATTGCAGTCATGTATTACGATATCAGGACAGCGTTGTGGCGGAAACCTGGTGCCCACTAATTGGCTTTCCCCTGGTTAACACTGTTAGCAGTGTCAGCACTGTTGATGATGTTAGCACTGCTAGCTGCTATCCATTGGCTCAGCCAGCTCCACGTAGAGAGCCATATGCAAACAACCTCTGAATTTTACTACTCTTTAATTTGCATTTTTTAATTTGGGCATAAAAAACTTGAGATAACGATATGAAAGATAATTGTTCAAAAATAAATGTTCTCAATAGGATTTAAAGCAACCCTTACCGTTCTTGTATTTCACACAGCACTTAGAAAAATTTGAACATCCACAACTCCCGCCTTCCTCCAAAGTCCCATCCTCCTCCTCCTGCAACTCCACCTCCCTCCAATGTCCTCATTATAGACGAGTGTAACGTTACAACAAAGACAGTCAAACGCAACCCCGGAGTTTTAAACTCAACCGGAGTCAGTGATGACTGATGTGTTTTAGAATAAGGTTACAGTGCTAACGTTAGATGTCTCAGTGAACACAAGGACGCAGCAGTCCCTCACTCCTTGGTGAGTGGATCTCCATAGTCGGATGTAATCCATTTTTGTGTCCAGTGAGCGGACATTCGCCAGGAGGACACTGGGAACAGCTGGTTTGATGGGGTTAGCTCCCGCATCCTGTGACAGCGCTGCAGGCGTCTCCCCGTCGGGACAGCTCCAGGCGAAACCACGGTCATCTCAGGGCTAGCTCGACGTAGCAGGCCAAGTTTGCTACACATCCTGAGCTCTCTTGGTTGTAGCGTTAGATCTCTGCAGCAGTTTCTAATG